>NC_072442.2:47881250-48186875 GCF_028878055.3 Symphalangus syndactylus | reverse complement strand
CTCTATCGGCTGCCAGGGCCCAGAGCAAGTATCTCCTAAAGAGAAGGGGCTTAAGGCCTTCCCCAGAAATCGCCAGGCAGACCCAAAGAAGACAAGGGAAGGAGAAGCACCAACAGCAGTACCTCTCTGCTGCCACCGACCCCTTCTCAGACAGAAAGGGCCGAGCCATTACTGAAGGGAGGAAAAAGGAAGCACAACCTCTAAATACTCCTGCCCCCAAAGCACTAAGACCAACAGAAAAAAAAAAAAAATCTCTCTTTGTCTTTACTGGTTTGGATGGGAACGATCTAACTTCATGGTCCTCCATCTACAAACCATGGCCTCATGTGAACTTCCTGAGGAAGCGAAAATTCTATCACCATATGAAGTGTCAGGAGACACACAACCACTAACACTATGATGTGTCACAGGTTATAAAATTATTTCCCTATGTCGTAAGGGGAAACCTGAAAAGGACCTGCATCTGCAATAACACTGTAGACCCAAAAATGCAGTGAGTGGGGTTGCACACGGAATTCCAGTTCACTACCAATATGGACGCTATGCAGTTTTAGTTTCTGTAAGTCTTAGCATAAAGGCCCTTATATAGATTATCTGTCTTTTCCTGCTTGCTTTCTTCCTATTTTTTTAGCTAGTTCTGTTTAATCACTTTCAATATAACTATTTTAACTAAATTAATTTCTAAAAATCTAAAACATCATTACAGAAACTCGGTATTTTACATGAGGGTGACAAGGATGTGATGTGTCGGCACAGATAGGCTCATCGGCTCTCTCAAATGGACTGCTCTGGCAGGGATGTCGGTGCAGAGGCTGTGCGTGGGTACAGCAGGAGGTATAAGGGAACTCTATACTTTCAGTTTTGCTATGAGCCTAAAACTGCTCTAAAAAGCAAAGTTGATTTGAAACAAAATCTACAACATGAATCAAGCTACTGATTTTTTGGTTTTCCCCCATGTTTGATAAACAAATTAATAATACAATGCCAATCCTGGTTTTTCAAAATTAAAGACTTACAGGTACTGGCTTGGTTAAAGCATTTGAAAGATAAAAACAATTCATAGAAATGAACATAATGATCCTTGGCCTTTAAAAATGAGCCTTTCTAGGTGAAAGACAAGGAATTGGAGTTAAACAGGTTATCTTGGCTTAAATACTGGTCAAACTGTTTTTTAAAACTTGTTTTAGCGACAAGATCTCGTTCCGTCACCCAGGCTGGAGTGCATGGGCATGATCATAGCTCACTGTAGCCTCAAACTCCTGGGCTCAAGTGATCCTCTACCTCAGCCTCCCAAGTAGCTAGGACCAAAGGCATGCCCCACTCTATCCAGATACTTTTAAAATATTTTGTAGAAATGGGTCTCACAATGTTTCCCAAGCTGGTCTCAAACTTGTGGCCTCAAGCAATCCTGCCACCTCATCTTCCCATAGGATTACAGGTGTGAGCCACGGCACTCAGCCAAGTAAACTTCATTTACCTTGAATTTTCTCTGTAGCTGCCAGTGTCAGCTCTTAAAACAGCAATCAACTCACACAGTTGCCCTGATTAAAACCTGCAACTGCCTTCCCTCACACTTACCCTCACCCTCCTGCCTCTGTTACCACCTTCCCATTTGCTCTGTGGACCTGCAAAAAGCTCATTCTCACATCTGAGCTTCTCTCTGCTAAAAGGGTTTCCCCCGCAGATCTACGGCTCCTGCAAATCATGGCTCCCACCTTCATACCATTTAAGATACTGCTCAAACTGTCACTTCATCTTTGAAGCCTTCCCTAACCATGCCATCAAAACAGGTTTCCACCTCCTCAACCCCCTACTATGATTTATTTCTTCATAACATGTGTCACCATCTGAAATGTATCCACTTTTTGTTTTATTGTTTTCCTCATAAGTGGAATATAAACTCCTTAAGGGTAGGGAACTGGTCTGCAGAGTTCACTGCTACATATTCGGTTCCATCTCCACTACCTGGAATTCTGTCTTAGTGTTTCATAGGCATTTAATAAATATTTGTTGTGGGAGGACAGGAAGAGAACAGGGTAGGATTTGGAGAAACAGGGACACAGGAAATAATGCATGGAAACATTTGGAGATACTTCTGTATTCTTCATAACAAGTTCATCTAACAGACTCTAAAGTTTTGGAGACATTTGTTCACCTATTTATTGAATAAACACGAAAATTTGACAAAAGTTATATAAAGAAATAGTCTTGAAAAACCTGACAGATTAGGAGAATTAAACATTTACCAGACAACGTATTCAAGTCCCTCAGTGTCGACTCTGGGTGGCAGCTGTGGCATGGGTAGTGAGAGCAGCTAGCTAGAGAATCTGCCAAGGGTTAGGTGCTACCAGTCCTCTTAAACCTCACAACCACCCTTCTTTTTTTTTTTTTTTTTTTTTTTCCAGACAGGGTCTCACTGTGTTGCCGAGGCTGGAGTGCAGTGGCTATTCATAGGTATGATCATAGCACATTACAGGTGCACAGCGCTGCACCTAGCTACAAACACCTTTTAAGGAAGATGTTTTTTTTCTCTGTTTTTATGGATAAGGAAAAGCAGCTTAAAAGGTTTAACTTGCCTAAAGTTACACAGCTACTACTGAGTGCAGAGCTGACACCAAAATTAGGTTAACCAGGCTTCAAAGCTGAGCCTCTCTCCAGCTCTCCCAGGACAGTCAGGAAATCAGCATTTGCCTTAGGGATGTGTTATGGGACTTCTCCCTTGCAGATTTGATTTCTTGGTTATGCAGTACTTAAACTGTTGAACAACAGGGACAGGGAGCCATCAGTCAGGAATTATAAACAACGGCTAAAGATGTTCATTCTTACCCTGTGACATGGCAGCTAAACCACTTGGAAAAGAGGCTCTTTCCTAACCTATGTCACATAGGTACACTGTGAGGAAACAGCAGAGATCAAACACCGAAAAAAGAGATTAGACTGGTAACTGGCTGGGCACAGTGGCTCACACCTGTAATTCTAGCACTTTGGAGGCCGAGGCAGGTGGATGGCTTGAGCCTAGGAGTTCGGGATCAGCCTGGGCAACATGGCGAAACCTCTTGTCTACAAAAAATACAAAAAAATAGCCAAGAGTGGTGGTGCACACCTGTAGTCCCAGCTTCTTGGGAGGCAGAGGTGGGAGGATCACCTGAGCCTGGGGAGGTCGAGGCTGTGGTGAGCCGTGATAGTGCCACTGCACTCCAGACAGGGTGACAGAGTGAGACTCTGTCTCAAACCAACAACAACAAAAGACTTATAACTGCTCACTTTGACCTTAAAAATGCTAAATGACCACAGCACCCAATGGGACTGGCTACCATTCATCTAAGTAGAACTGGTTAATAAATAGAGATAAATAAAATAGCAAGGAAAAAGTAGGCTGGCTACTAGAATCTTGGTTTACAGATGTGGCAAGGATGAGTGATTATTTACAGCTTCCTTTTCACCACTTCCCATTCCACGTTTCCTTTGCCCCACTGAGTTTTTTACTCCCTCACCAACTGCAACAGAATTTACTGCTTACCATTCACTTGACATTTAACCTTATAATGTTGATATGGTTTGGCTGTGTCCCCACTCAAATCTCATCTTGTAGTTCCCATAATCCCATGTCATGGGAGGGACCTGGTGGGAGGTAACTGAATCATGGGGGTGGTTACCCCCATGCTGTTCTCATGATAGTGAGTTCTTATGAGATCTGCTGGTTTTATAAAGGGCTTTTCTCTCTTTGCTCGGCACTTCTCCTTTCTGCTGCCATGTAAAGAAGGACGTGTTTGCTTCCCCTTCCGCCATGATTGTAAGTTTTCTAAGGTCTCCCCAGCCATGCTGAGCTGAGTCAATTAAACCTGTTTCCTTTATAAATTACCCAGTCTTGGGTATATCTTTATTAGCAGCATGAGAACAGACTAATACAAATGCCTTAGTACTCTTATATAATTTCTCCTACATGGGCATTAGCTCCCCAAATTAATCATAATCCCTGAATACAGATGAAGTTGGGTATCTTTCGTGACATCCACACACCTGTTCTCTCTCAACTGGAGTCTGCTCTCCCTCCCTTTCTGACTCTAGGGAGCCTTTCCAGATTAAAACACCCACCTATCAACATTCCTTCTACCGGAACTGGGGATGGGGTGGTCAGGGTATAAGCAATGTTCTTCTGTCAAGTGTTCTTAGGAACATTAATTCATGCTTATCCTAATATTTTTATTAACTGCTGAATTTCACACTGAAGAATCCATCCACTATTACCCAAAAAAATAATATAGAAACCAAAGCAGTCGTCTCTGTTGGCCAATGGTCAAACAAAACTTACCTTTGCTTCAGGTGTTACTACTGGCTTTGGCGGGAACTGTACTTCAGTAGCTTTAAGAATCGTATTCTCTTGTAGGATGTCTTGCTGAGACTGGTTATGGCCAAAAGGCTGTCACATAAAAACAAACAAATAAGGTGGGCCTCTGATGAAAATTAAAGAGAAAACAATTCAATACCACAGGGAAGGAAAAGGATAAGACATCTTCTAATTTGAATTGCTGCAAGGAACTCTGGAGACAATCCCCTCTAGTTCTCTCACTTTATAGATAAAGGGGGTAAGAGCTCAGAGCGTATGTAACTTGCTCACAGTTCAACTACCATGTCAAAGCAGAGTAGGGACCAGAAGCAGCATCTCCTATATCCTAACGCTCTGCTAAGCTTTGCTCACACCAGAGAAAAGGGAGATCTAGAGCAGGACCCAGCAACCTCACCTGCTCTGAGGGATACATGCGGCCCTAAGAAATACACACCTGTGCCTCAGGCCAACTCAAGAAACAGAAAAAGAGAAGGAAAGGAAGTCAAAACCAAGAGGGGTAAGGACAGAGTGGGAAAAAGAAAGAGTTGGGGTTACTTAATGGCTTCATCTATGCCAAGCTGCCATTTTCTTTGTCTTTTTTTTTTTTTTGAGACGGAGTCTCGCTCTGTTGCCCAGACTGGAGTACAGTGGCACGATCTCAGCTCAGTGAAAGCTCCGCTTCCCAGGTTCATGCCATTCTCCTGCCTCAGCCTCCCGAGTAGCTGGGACTACAGGCACCCGCCACCACGCCCGGCTAATTTTTTTTTTTTTTTTTTTTTTTGGTAATTTTAGTAGCGACGGGGTTTCACCATGTTAGTCAGGATGGTCTCGATCTCCTGACCTCGTGATCCACCCACCTCAGCCTCCCAAAGTGCTGGGATTACAGGAGTGAGCCACCATGCCCGGCCACCGAGCTGCCATTTTCTAAAAAACTCTTAAAAACAAGTTCAACTCAAGTCTCTTTACACTGGTTCTACTGAGATCTCTCTCAAACAGTTATTTCTAGATAATTTCTACTACTGTTATTGGCAGCAATTCAACATTGTCAGGGAATGTAAATAATAATTAACCCTACTACCTCTGAATAGTTTCCCTGTTTTAGAGAGGTGAGATAGAAAAAAAAAAAAAAAAGAAAGACCAAGGAAAAGCTAAAGAGGAAGGTATAATCTGAATTAAGAGCCTGGTCTGGGGAATGTAATCAAAATATTAAGAATTCAAAGGAGACACAGAACTCCCATCTGGCTTATACCCAGAGCCTACTGGGAAACACTGAAACATACAAACACACAAAAACAGCAACAGGAACATAAACACACAAATGGATCCTAATATATACATTTATAAGGCATGTTCACAAGGAAAAACAAATATGACAATTCATTAGGTGTAGTTTACTACTTGTTGAAATATGTCACCTTGATCAGAGGTAACAATGAATACGTCCTGACACCATCTCCCCAGTATAGAAATATAAAGCACGCTTTCATTAATAATAGGTTCAACTAATGAGATGGCTGGCAATAAAGATTCTGGGGATATTTTGAGTTTTGGTTCTTGGGGCCCCCAGGTTCTTGGGAAGATTGTATACTTTAATAAATAAACGATTTTTGTAAATCCCTATACATACTATCAGAATAAATACATGTTCCAGATCTAATTGAGAACAGCAAAAGTGCATGTTTTTAACAGCCCAGCAGAACTCATTAGGTGCCCTAGGGTTGAGGATTTCTGCTTACGAATAAGGCTTGTATTATTAAGTCTGTATTTTCTTTAAACCACTCCTTTCAGGATTCTATTTTGTATAACCCAATAATTAACTCCAAGAGACTAATCCATACCAAGGCACTGTGTGTGTGTGCTACCCAAGAAAGAGATCAAGCTTCTCCATCAACCTTCTAACTTACCTTCCTTCCATAAAGACACTGATAGAAGATCACACCCACCGACCACACATCAACTTTATTTGAGATCTTTGGTGGTTCTTTCCCAACCACAAAACACTCTGGTGGTAAATACCTGGGACAAAGAAGAAATATAAATTATTAGAATAATGATCATATAAGTTTAAGACATGTACAAAAAGACAAAATAAAATATCTTGTTGACAACAGAAATATCTTTTTTTTTTGAGACAGGGTCTTGCTCTGTCACCCAGGCTGAGTACAGTGGCATGATCATGGCTCACTACAGCCTCAACCTCCCGAGCTCAGGTGGTTCCCCCACCTCAGCCTCCCAAGTAGCTGGGATTAAAGGCAGGCACCACCATGCCCGGGTAGTTTTTTAAAAAAATTTGTAGCAGTGGGGTCTCACTGTGTTGCCCAGGCTGGTCTCAAACTCCTGGACTCAAGTGATCCCCCCACCTCGACCTCCTAAAGTGCTGAGATTATAGATGTGACCCACCACACCTGGCCAAAATATGTGAATTTTAACAGTCAACTTAGACCTATATGAAGAGTCAATGAAAAGACACACTAGGCGGGGTTTGGTAATCCCAGCACTTTGGGAGGACAAGGCCGGCAGATTGCTTGAACTCAAGAATTCGAGACCAGCCTGGGCAACATGGCGAAACCCTATCTCTACTAAAAATACAAAAATTAGCTGGGCCTGGTAGCATACCCCTGTAGCTCCAGCTACTTGGGAAGCTGAGGTGGGAGGATCACCTGAGCCTAGGGGAGTTGACTGCAATGAGACAAGATCATGCCACTGCACTCCAGCAACAGAGTGAGACCCCCATCTCAAAGTAAGAAAAGACACTCTAACTTAGAGAGGCAGTAATGTCCCTATAGGACATCAAAATACAGTTCTCAATTTCCTGAGAGTGGTAAATATTCTCACTAGTCCCACTTCACTCGCGATCTCAGCTCACTGCAACCTCTGCCTCCCAGGTTCAAGCGATTCTCCTGCCTCAGCCTCCCAAGTAGCTGGGATTACAGGCATGTGCCAACACACCCGGCTAATTTTGTATTTTTAGTAGAGATGGGGTTTCTCCATGTTGGTCAGGCTAGTCTTGAACTCCTGACCTCGTGATCCGCCCGCCTCAGCCTCCCAAAGTGCTGGGATTACAGGCGTAAGCCACTGCACCCGGCCAGTTCTTGATTTTTTAATATACATAACTTAAATATGATCTTGAATAAGTATAACCTTAATTCTAAAATGACCATTTAAATGTATTTATAACTTTTTTATGGCAGTGGCAGGGAAGAATAGGAGTTGTTGAACTCATCCGAATGCAGAAAAATAAGTTAGCAAAATTTTTTTTTTTTTTTTTTTTTTTTTTGAGACAGAGTCTTGCTCCATTGCCAGGCTGGAGTTCAGTGGTGCAACCTCAGCTCACTGCAACCTCCGAATAGCTGGGATTACAGGCGTGCACCACCACGCCCAGCTAATTATTTTTAGTATACATGGGGTTTCACCATGTTGGCCAGGATGGTCTCGATCTCTTGACCTCATGATCCGCCCGCCTTGGCCTCCCAAAGTGCTGGGATTACAGGCATGAGCCACCACACCCGGCTAGCAAGATTTTTACAATATAAAAAGCCCTGTCACTTGATTGTACATGTCTGGCAAATCCCTTTCTAGGTTTCAGTTTCTCCACCTGTAAGTGAATGAAATTAATTCTTCATCCAAATAATACTGAAAATAATAAGCATTCTAACTTACTATCAAGGATTTTGAGAGGAGAGTAAAAGACAGCTCTATGATACTAAACTGTGCAAAAAAAAATATATATATATAGTTGCATATTCCATCACAATCAAAATCCCCATACAAAAAAACAATTATTCTCACGGCATAGTCTATGGGTCACTTCTTTAAAGTAAGTATTCAGCCAGGCGTGGTGGCTCACGCCTATATTCCCAGCACTTTGGGAGGTTGAGGCGGGTGGATCACCTGACGTCAGGAGTTCAAGACCAGCCTGGCCAACATGGTGAAACACCGTCTCAACTAAAAATACAAAAAAATTAGCTGGACGTGGTGGCGGGTGCCGGTAAACCCAGTTACTTGGGAGGCTGAGGCAGGAGAATCGCTTGAACTCGGGAGGCGGAGGCTGCAGTGAGTTGAGATCACACCATTGCACTCCAGCCCGGGCAACAAGAGCGAAACTCCATCTCAAATAAATAAATAAATAAATAAATAAATAAATAAATAAAAGAAGTATTCAACATAGAAGAATTCTGTAACCAGTAAATACTGCAAATTGTTACTTATAATTTGTTATACCCTTCAGGATTATTTTTATCTGACATACTGAGGATAGTGATTACGAGAATATTTCTACCAATTTGGAGACTCTTCAAACCTTCATAGAAACCTGTAACACTTAATCTTCTCAGAAGCCCTGTCTTAGATTATTAAAAATCTCAACTATAATCGAACAGTAAAATGACCCCCTAAGTAAGCACCATCCAGCTTCAAGAATTATCAACATGTGGCCAATCTCTACCATTTCTCCCAACAGACTACTTTGAAGCAAAATCCCTAGCATCACATAATTTTTATTTAAATTCTAATCACTGAATTTTTGTAGGTAAGCAACTACAGCAGTAACTATTTTAAATGCGAAAAAACTGTGCCTTAAAAAAAAAATGATCAAACACAAAGCTCAAATCCAAATTCCAGTGAATTTATATAGCAGAGGTATAGACCTGTTTCCAGAATTTTCAGCAGCAGATATTTTTGTATCACTTAGTGACAGGAACACTAGCCCACAATAACCACCATAGTGAATAAACACTGTAAATGTAGCTTCTATTTTAAATCTATAATTTCAAAGTTTTAATTTAGGGACTGACTTGTTACTATAGGTACCATTTCCACAAGCAGTAAGGAGCAGCAGAAACCGGGGCATTGTGTCCATGGTGTTATTGGCAGGCTTCACGATGAGCACAGGGTTGATGCTGTGTGTTGTGAAAGCCATGTCCCTCTGCTTCCTCTTCTACCTTTGATTCCAGACAGTCAGTACTCTCTGCTAAGGCCTAGGACCCTCCAGTTCCAAAGATAAAGTGATTTGACCACCTTCCCTAGGGTACAAATAACATGTGTTGCCCCTCCGTTGGTGCTACAGAGCCTTCTCTTGCAACTCTTGAAGCAAATCCCTCATCCCATTAAGCCATGAAGAGAGACTTGCATTTGGACTAAAAAAAAATTGGGGGCCATTCTTTATATACACCAATATGTGGCTTGTGTGACCACCTCAAAATGGAAGAGGAAGCTTTATTAACACACTTTTACAACCATAGAGTTAAAGGCCTGAGTTTCAGGTATCTTTTATGGTTCTAATGGCCAAATGTAATAGTAGGCAGAAATAGAAGCATAAAACTGGCAGGCAGAGGTAGCTTGGGTGGGGGTGGCTAGGGGAAGACAGGTGACAAGAGATGTGAAGAAATGTGCCTCAAAAACTTTTAGATCATGGCTAACAGACATGGATAAACTTCTGGTAAATTGTGGTCATTTTTTCCTGGATAGATTTCATACACGCTATAGTTATGTTTCATCCTGATCTTCGTAACTCCCTACAGTCCAACATCCTCAGGCAACTCTTGAGACAAATCCCTTATCCCCTTAATCCATGAAGAGAGACCTGTATTTGGACGGAAAGATTTTGGGGCCATTCTTTATATACACCACATGAGCAACCTTGTTCTCTACTGACTTGCAAGGCCAACTCTGTACAAAAAACATACATTTCAAATACCTGGACACATATAAGCTCTCCTTCTTAAGGGTTTCCAAGAAAGGAAAGAAAAATTGAGACAAATTAATGTAAATACCAAGAGTCAAACTGCTGAAAAGATAGTAATGATTTGGGGAGAAAGTCTGCTTTGGTTTATGGCATTTTTGCCTAGCAGATAGCACACAGCAATTAATTCATTATCAACACTTCAGCATAGCAGAGCCACATCTCTATAGCCAACCTGGCAGAGCTCCTGGATACCTACCAATAAGTACCAGCACCTTGTGATGTTAGCTCCATGCCATCCACTGAATTGTAGCTATCATCATCCATGATCTTCGAAAGACCAAAATCTGTAATTTTTATCTCTCCACACGCTGTACCATTTACTAAAAGAATATTACCTAAAAAATAAAAACCTTCATGAATAAGCAGAGACTTACTGATTAAGAGAAAAACCCAAAGTAATAGCAGATAAGAAGGGGACAACTGAACTCAAACTCTTGCAAAAGCAAACATCCAAATCCTGGGAATCAAGCAATCTGGACTCTGGATACTCAGGGAGAGTCCTCAGCATCTGCTGAAACTTCTATTTTCCAAGAATCACCTGCTTAATGTGCCAAAACCATCACTATGATGAGCTCTGGAAATAAAAATAACTGGCCAAAGTAAAATATCCTTGTTCACTTGGTCAAAACTGATGGGAAACTTTCATCTGAACTTTCAGTGAGGATCTCTAAACTACCTTGTTTAGAACAGCACTTGGGGTGTGGAGGAGGAATCAAAGAAAACATGTAAGGAAACCAAAGCTAGCACCACAGCACCGCCTACAGCTCCCATTGCAGAAAAGTGTTGAATTCAGTTATGGAAAATTCATTCACAAAATAGTCATCGTTTAAAAAATTTCTTCATCATAATTAATGTTTTAGTCATCTGAACTGTATTAGAACATTAGAGAATAGTCAATGAGACGCAATATGCACCTACCAGAAGAGTAAAGCAAAGTTTACAATTTTGCAACACCAGAAGGTAAATGTGGACCATCTTCCTAATGCCCGAGCTAAGCTGTTAGAGTTCTCTATAGAACTATGCAGATTTCTAAAACACAGCTGAAGATAACAATAAAAAATAGAGGTAAGGACTCTAGCTGCCCTGTACTCTTTGCCGATGACCATCAAAGCTAGATAATAACCATACAAAAAGATGAAAAATTCTGCTTGAAATTTATTGAAATGGGATGCATAGAAGTAAAAATAAGTTATTAATTTGGGGGCTCTTATCAAAGAGACCTGAAGCAGAGGGACTGTTATGTAGTATGAGTCATGGGAAAAAAACAAAACTGAACTTGCTGGAACATTCTTTCTTAACGAGACATCATGAACTGCTCCAAAGATAAAGGTATTGTTTCTCCAGAGTATTTAATGCAACACACCCTCCTAAACCCAGTGCTGCTTGGCTAGGACTCTTTTTTCCCACACCTACCCAGGCAATCAAAAGTCAGATGTTATTAGCCTTTCTTGGCTGCAGTGAAATTCTCTAACTTTATCAAATTAAAAGTCACTTATAAGACCAAAGAAAACCCACTAATACTGTCTTCTAAAAGTTAGACATACCTGGTTTGAGGTCATAGTGTATGATGGGAGGTTTTATTTCATTTAAGTACTTTAAAGCATTCACAATCTGCATGATAATGGACCGGGCCTCTTTCTCCGACATTAATTTGTGCTGTTTCAGGTAGAAGTCCAGATCATTTCCCTCACAGTATTCTAATACTGTACAAAACCTAAAAACAAATAAACCAACATTTAACCATGGAATAAGAGCAAGCAGATTAAGACTACCTAAATCAGTCCCACGTGAAAACTTCAGGTCATCAGCTTCTCACTCCTTTCTTCTTTGTTCCTTAAAATACTCTTCAATTGTTTATTCAGTATTAGCTGAGGGGTTTCTAGTAAGAAACTGCTTATTCTCTTGAAGAGTCTCCACACCCTCAATGTTGGAATCTGTTGTGCTCAAGTTCACCCATGGCAGATCTCTTCTTGAGTCTAGACTATAACAATACTGATAAGAACTATAATGTATTTAAGCTAGGTATCTTCTTGGAAGGGGCTCCTTTACACACCCATGCCACACATCCATGTCTAAACAACCAGAATGTGATCAAGTACACAATTCTCTTTTTTTTTTTTTTTTGAGACTCCGTCTCACTCTGCTGCCTAGCTAGAGTGCAGTGGTGCAATTTCGGCTAGGTACACAATTCGCACTGCAAACATTTTATATAACCCTGAGTGCTGGCGATGAGGAAAAATCTAGAGTTTGCCCACGTCCCAAAAACTGACTGCATACTATGTCTTCTGACAGTTTGGCACAATACTGCACTACAATTTCTCTTAAACACAAGGTGTAAAAGAGCTTGTAAAGTATAGTATCTATGGTCCTAACAAATGTATGTGGGTTCTCTTTCCTTCCCTTATGTCAATATGTCATACAGACCCAAACATAAAACCATATGCCATTGGTGGCATCACCGGTCATGTGTCTAACTTCCAAGGCATTATACTCTGAAGTAAGGTGTCCTGAACTGTTTGAATATCCTTGAGGGATGAATACGTTTTGAAGTATTCTAAGTTGTGACAATGTGGGTGTATCAGTCAGGGTTTAGCCTGGAAAAAAAAAACCACCTGAACATTTAAAACAACGAGACTTTAATTCAGGGAACTGATCACACAGATGATGGAAGAGCTGAGAAGACAAACTGGTCAGTGAGGCACCCTAGAGATCATCTACAGGAGGAAGCCATTAGCACCCTCAGGCAAGCAGGCCAGAAGGGAGGAGATGGTGAAACCAGAACCCAGGGTCATCAGGAGAAAGTAGAATTGCGGGGAGGGAGAGGAGGTGGAGACCCCTCCCATTTCTGCCTTCCCATTGGCTGAAACCAGCAGGACACCAATGGACACATGCGCCTGATAAACACAGCCTACAAGGGCTAACCCCCCCCCGAAGATACAGAGCAGTAAAAGAGCGAGGAACAGAACTGAGAGCAAACAGGCTCAGGACTAGCGCTATGGGCCACTGAGCAATTTGAGGCCTTCATGAAGCACTGCAATTGAATATGGACACACATGGTCCTGTGGACTCCACAAACTGAACAATATCTTATGTATCTTACGAAACACAGCAGGGCATGCTAGCACGCTATTTGAAAACAAATGTCTGCTGTAATCCCAGCAATTTGGGAGGCAGAGATGGGTGGATCACTTGAGGCCAGGAGTTTGAGACCAGCCTGGCCAACATAGTGAAACTCTGTCTCTACTAAAAATACAAAAAATTGGCCAGGTATGGTGGTGCATGCCTGTAATCCCAGCTACTTGGGAGGCTGAGGCAGGAGAATTGCTTGAACCCATGAGGTGGAGGTTGCAGTGAGCCAAGATCATGCCACTGCACTACTGCCTGGGCAACAGAGCAAGGTTCCATCTCAAATAAAATAAAATTAATAAAAGAAATGTCTGAAATTTATAGATTCCTCTGATCTGAGATTCTGAAATCTGAAATATAGACTCATGCTCAATGGAATGATTCTTTGACCCAAATGCAAGTTGAAAATAAAGCCTCACTTTCAGCCGGGCGCAGTGGTTCATGCCTGTAATCCCAGGACTTTGGGAGGCCCAGGCGGGCGGATCACAAAGTCAGGAGTTCAAGACCAGCCTGCCCAGCACGGTGAAACGCTGTCTCTACTAAAAATACAAAAATTAGCCAGGCATGGTGGTGTGCATCTGTAATCCTAGCTACGTGGGAGGCTGAGGTAGGAGAATCGCTTGAACCTGGGAGGTGGAGGTTGCAGTGAGCCAAGATCACACCACTGCACTCCAGCCTGGGCAACAGAGTGAGACTCCATCTCAAAAAAAAGGAAAACAACCAAAAAAAAAAAGAAAGAAAAGAAAATAAAGCCTCACTTTTAATACCCAAACAATTCTGAGAAGATGTTCTAAAAATCATGGTCGGACTTATTTTTGGTGAAAATTCATCATACATACAATAGGAAGAACAAAGTAATCAACTCAAGAATAGTATAGAACCAACTCAATTTCTCACATTAGTTAAAAGTGTGTATACAATTCAAAACAGCAAATAATTTGAGCCTAATATTTATCTTTGAAATAGTTCTTGAACTTAATAGTTCAGACAGGGGTGGTCTACCTAGTAGTCAAGCAATTTACTCAAAGCAAAACAGTAATGCCATGCCCTGCCCCTTGTTTCCCAATCCTGCCCTCTAACTAGATCTTTTTTAAAAAATTCCACTCCATGTGAAACACACATGGCTAAGCTCAGTGCCAGGGCTACCCAAATGAGAAGAAGAAATCCCTGAGAGAATGGCCCAGGTCATGTTTCCAAAGGGAATTATAGTCCTCTTTGGGGTTATTTCTAAATGTGAGGCAGCTGTCTGCACAGCCATCTCTGAGACTGTTGGCTAGAACAGACCAAAACTCCTAGAGTTATCCTGGGAGGCTGAGGGAACCTGAAGTCTAGATCTAGGGTATATTCTGATTCAGTTCAGACTTCTACAGAGAAACATTTCCAAATGCTGAGATATAACCAGCTAAACTGCTGGATAAACCCAGAGGCACAGGAGCTTACCTATACCAAGTAACAAAATATAGCAATGCCCACAATTATTAACTATCTCAGACAAGTTATTTAACTTCTCTGGTCCTCAAAATCCATCTATAAAATGAAAAGGCTGGACTCTGAGATCCCTTCCTATTCTAACATCCTATAAGCCTATGAGCCTGTATTTCAACATGTAGCACTGAGCCTTGTCTTCATTAGTGCCACATTTCTTATCTCAGTCTAGGATAAAATCACATGGCCAGTACTTTTTAAAAAGGTCTGTCAATGTTCATAAGAGTCTCTGGGGTGAGCAGAAACTCTCTTGAACAGTCTACACTCACTAGTGCACGTCAGTGGCATGCTGGCACCAACTCATGCCAGTTTCCAAGAGCTGACTTAAATTTTCAAGAATTTTGTGAGCTGGTTATCAAACCATTATAAGCAAAATGTGGTATATCCACACGATGGAATATTATTTTGCCATAAAAAGGAATGAAGTACTGACACATGCTACAAGGATGAAACTTGATAACACCATGCTAAGTGAAAGAAGCCAGTAATAAAAGTCCACATACTATATGATTCCATGCATATGAGGGTCCAGAATAGGAAATCTATAGAGATAAAACAGACAGATTAGGGCTAGGGCAGAGGGATGGAATGGTGGAATAGATGAATAGTAGTAAAACGTATGATGGGGTTTCTTTTGAGGTGGTGAAAAAATTCTAAAATTGGCTCTGGTGGTTGCATGTATCTATGAATATGCTACAAACCACTAAACTGTATATTTTACATGTGTGAATCATACAGTATGTGAATTATAATTAAGATGTTTAAAAAAAAAACAAAAACAGGTGGTACATCAAAATTGGACACAGGAGGAATATCTACACCATAGAAACTGGCAAACACTATAAATCAGCCCTGTCTCTCTTCATACCAAGCTGGCTGTTAAACATTTACTGGCATGCAAGTGCACATGTCCTTTGGCCTAGAGGTTTCTTGCTGATCCAAATCTGAATTTATGTTTGATCATTTGTCCACAAATTAATATATTTGGTTCCCTCAGAGGGTATGTCCTGGACCCAGAGTTCAGCTCTATTCCATGAACAATCGACATTGCAAGAAAATAATTAACTGTTAAGGTAAAACGGCACAGCACTTACGAGTCAGTATCCAGTGAAAAGTAATCATACAGCTTAACTATTCTGGGATGATCCAGTTCTTTATGAATCCGGTATTCCCTACATGCATGCCTGTAAACAAAAGGGAAAATTAACAAGAAGGTATGTTGGCCTGCCTTTTAGAACTCTTCAAAGATCTTCCTAAATATTCAATCATTTCTCTATTGTCTCCACATGTTAATTCCATTCAGGTCCATCTGGTCCCTCATCTGACTTTTCTCTTTGCTCATCCTATTTTCTCCACTGGAATCTACCAAGCCATTGAGAAAATATTAGGTGCTCTGGCTGGGCGCAGTGGCTCACGCCTATAATCCCAGCACTTTGGGAGGCCGAGGCAGGTAGATCACGAGGTCTAGAGATGGAGACCATCCTGGCCAATATGGTGAAACCCCGTCTCTACTAAAAATACAAAACTTAGCTGGGCATAGTGGTGCGTGCCTGTGGTCCCAGCTACTTGGGAGGCTGAAGCAGGAGAGTCACTTGAACCCAGGAGTTGGAGGTTGCAGTGAGCTGAGGTCGCGCTACTGCACTCCGGCCTGGCGACAAAGCGAGACTCCATCTCCAAAAATAAAACAAAATAAAATAATAGGTGCTCAAATATTTGTTAAGTGAATGGATGTCAACCCTTTTCATCCCTTTCAAGTTCATTCTACGATAATCACACCTCTTTTCCACTTATACTCAAGTATCATAGATTTTAAAATAACAAGGACGGTTATTTTCCACCCTCCTCTAAAGCTGATACATCGTATCTGTAAATGTATATATGCTGGGGTAACATCAAAGGGGTCATTTTTAGCATGTAAACCCCTTAGGTTAAAAGATTATCTGTTACATAAATCAATTAGCAGTACTTCGTATTTTTTGTTTTTAAATCCTTCTTACAAAAATAATTTAAGTGCTATTAGCTTTACTTTATTCTAATCAACTACGAAGTGTGAAATTATGGAACCCCAGTTTTCTTAGAATGGCAAATTTGATACAGTCATCCACTGCATAACAACCCTTCGGTCAATAATGCTAAGCCACATATACGACAGGGGTCCCATAGAGTATAACAGAGCTTCCCATGAACTGAGGAAGGAAAAAAAAAAAAAAGTACAACAGAGCTGAAAAATTCCTATCACCTGGTGACCCAGCAGTCATGATGTCACCACACAATGCATTACTCGTGCTTGTGGTGATGCTGGTGTAAACAAACCTACTGTGCTGCCAGCCATATTAAATTCTAGCACATACAATTATCTACAGTATATAACACTTGATAATGATAATAAATGAATACATTATTGGTTTATGTATTTACTATACAGCAGGCCCTTAAATTAACATTTTGTTATAATGCTGATTAAAAAAAAAAAAAAAGGCTAGGCATGGTGGCTCACACCTGTAATCCCAGGACTTTGGGAGGCCAAGGCGGGTGGATCACCTGAGGTCAGGAGTTCGAGACCAGCCTGACCCAACATGGTGAAACCCCCATCTCTACTAAAAATAAAAAAAATAGCAGGCCGTGGTGGTGGCCACCTGTAATCCCCACTACTCAAGAGGCTGAAGAAGGAGAATCACTTGAACCTGGGAGGCAGAGGTTGCAGTGAGGCGAGACTGCGCCATGGCACTCTAGCCTGGGTGATAAAGTTAGATTCCGTCTCAAAAAAAAAAAAAAAAAATCAATTCCTGGTCGGCACCACTGTCCATGTGGAGTCTGTGTGTCCTTCCCCTATCTGGGTGGGTTTTCTCAGGTTGTTCTGCTTTCCTCCCACATCCCAAAGGCACATGTGTTGGGTTCACTGGCATACCCACATGGTCCCAGTCTGTGTGTGTGTGTGTGTGTGTGTGTGTATGCACCCGCCCTGCAATGGGACAGCATCCTGTCTAGGGTGGCTCCCACCTTGCCCCTGAGCTGCTGATATAGGCTCTGGCCACCCTCAACCCTGAGTGGGGAATGAGTAGGTAAATGTTACCTTGTTTCTATTAATCTTTCTTAAATGTATATAAAGCTCATATATATTTCAACGTTTAGTATTAGAAGTGTTTTAGTCTTTATTTAGAAGCTGGGTAATGTTTTTGTGACCAGGAATATGCCACAGGAACTTAACTCTTGTTTATGTCAATTAGCCTATGGTAAAATTGGTTTTGTTACACCTTGTTTCCCTTAAAGTTGCAGTTTCCAAGAACCTATCACTGCTATTAAGTGAGGGCTTACTGTACCGCACTTTTTTTGTTTGTTTTTGAGATGGAGTCTTGCTTTGTTGCCAAGGCTGGAGTGCAGTGGCACGATCACAGCTCACTGTGGCCTTTGCCTTCCAGGTTCAAGCCATTCTCCTGCCTCAGCCTCCCAACTAGCTAGGATTACAGGCACATACCAGCACGCCCAGCTAATTTTTGTATTTTTAGTAGAGAGGGGGTTTCGCCATGTTGGCCAGGTTGACCTTGAACTCCTGACTTCAAGTGATCTGCCCGCCTTGGCCTCCCAAAGTGCTAGGATTACAGGCATGAGCCACGGCACCTGGCCTGCACTGTACTTTTTAATTATTTAAATTTTAGAGACCAGGGGCGGTGGCTAACGGCTGTAATCCCAGCACTTTGGGAGGCCGAGGCAGGTGGATCACTTGAGGTCAGGAGTTTGAGGCCAGCCTGGCCACTACGGAGAAACTGCATCTCTACTAAATTTACAAAAAGCAGCAGGGAACGGTGGTGTGCACCTGTAATCCCAGCTACTTGGGAGGCTGGGGCAGGAGAGAAGCTTGAACCCAGGAGGCAGAGGTTGAAGTGAGCTAACACCACTGCACTCCAGCCTGGGCGACAGAGCAAGAATCCATCTCAAAAAAATAAAAAAAAATTTTAGAGTATACCACTTCTACTTATTAAAAAAATTAACTATAAAATGGCCTCAGGTGGGTCCTTCAGGGGGTATCCCAGGAGAAGGCATTGTTATCATAGGGGATAAAGCTTCATGCATGTTATTGTCCCTGAAGAGCTTCCAGTGGGACAAGATGGAGATGGAAGAAAGCGATATTGATGGTCCTGACCCTGTGCAAGCCTAGGCTAATGAGTGTGTGCCTTAGTTCTTAACAAAAAATGTTTTAAAATTTTAAAACATTTTAATAGAAAAAAGCTTATAGAATAAGGATACAAGGAAAGAAAATATTTTCATACAACCATACAATGTGATTTTTTTAAGCTAAGTGTTATGAGAGTCAAAAAGTTTAAAAAAAGGCAGTTTCTACAGCAAAAAGGTTATAGTAAGTGAAGGTTAATTTATACTTGAAGAAAAATTTTTTAATAAATGTAGTGTAGCCTCTGTGTACAATGTTTATAAAGTCTACAGTAGTGTACAACAGTATCCTAGACTCTGACTCACCCAGAGCAACTTCCAGTTTTGCAAATTCTATTAATGGTACAGTTGTATCATTTTTATACTGTATATTTACTGTACCTTTTCTATGCTTAGATATGCTTAGATACACAATTAGTAACACAATTGCCTATAGCATGGGTCCCCAACCCAGTACAGGTCCGTGCCTTGTTAGGAACTGGGCCAGACAGCAGGAGGTGAGCAGTGGGTGAGTGAGCGAAGCTTCATCTGTGTTTACAGCTGCTCCCCATAGCTCGCATGACCGCCTGAGCTCCACATCCTGTCAGATCAGCAGTGGCATAGATTCTCATAGGAGTGCAAACCCTACTGTGAACTGTGCACGCCAGGGATCTAAGTTGTGTGCTCCTTATGAGAACCTAATGACTGATGATCTGTCACTGTCTCCCATGACCACCAGATGGGACCGTTTAACTGCAGGAAAGCAAGCTCAGGGCTCCCACTGATTCTACATTATGGTAAGCTGTGTAATTAATTCAGTATATACTACAATGTAATACTAATAGAAATAAAGTACACAATAAATGTAATGCGCTTGAATCATCCTGAAACCATCTCCCCCTGTCCCTGGTCCATGGAAAAACTGTCTTCCACAAAACTGGTCGCTGGTGCCAAAAAGGTTGGAAACCACTGGCCTACAGTATTCAGTACATTAACATGCTACACAGGTATGTAGCCTAGGAACAACAGGCTATACCATACAGCCTAGGTATGTAGTAGGCTATACCATCTAAGCTTACATTAAGTATACTCTGTGATGTTTGCACAACAACAAAACCACCTAACGATACATTTCTCAAAACGTAGCCCCATTGTTAAGCAACATGACTAATATGATTAGCATTTTTAAGGTACTTTTCTAGTTTAAAATCATTTCATAAGGAACAAAAGTGTACTGTATACTCTGACATATTCATATTCTGAATTTTAGAAGAACAACAGAATATGCTTACACAATATAATTACCAATACTATTTTAAGAATGTAGTTCTGGCCGGGCACAGTGGCTCATGCCTGTAATCCCAGCACTTTGGGAGGCCGAGGTGGGCAGATCACCTGAGGTCAGGAGTTCAAGACCAGCCTGACCAACATGGAGAAACCCTGTCTCTACTAAAAAAAATATATAAAATTAGCCGGGATGGTGGCGCATGCCTGTAATCCCAGCTACTCAGGAGGCTGAGGCAGGAGAATCGCTTGAACCCAAGAGGCGGAGGTTGTGGTGAGCTGAGATTGCGCCATTGCACTCCAGCCTGGGCAACAAGAGCGAAACTCTGTCTCAGAAAAAAAAAAAAAAGAAAGAATGTAGTTCTTATTTACAAAGACAGTAACTGATATTTTAAGTAATTCAGCACTATTTGGCTTAGGACATTTTATTATAAGGCTAGTTGGAAAAGAGACACTTTCCATAGTACAGTAAAATAAAACTAAACAACAGTGATGTTTTCAGAAACTGGTAAACTCCAGTATACCAAAAATACAAGGAAAGCACTCAACTAAAGAAAAGCTGAGGAAAAAATTAGGGGAAGTGGGGAAGGGGAGAAATAGGAATCTAAAAGTAATTACATATATTTTTCCCCAATGGAAACTATTTGGGCTTAGTTTTCAAGCTGCCACTTTTGGCCATTTTGCCTCCCCTGATGCTTCATTTCATCATCTTTACGTTTTTCCAAAAAACGACTTGCCAGCACTGAGGCAGAGTGGTGTTAGAACACACATTACCCTGGGAACACAGAGGCCTGGCTCCTTGCTGTGGCTCTGTGGCTCCACCTCTCTGAGCTTCAGTTTCGGCATCACTGGACTGGTGTTTTGAAGTGAGCTTGCTGCAGACACTCAGCAAATGTAGCTTTGGCCTCCCCAACCCTCAATTCCAAAGTAGCTCCACACTTGTTTTTTTTTTCTTTTTTTTTTAATCACATATATTTAACAGTACAGTTTTACACAGAGTACTAAGAGCACTTTTCTTCATATTTTACAGAAGGGCTAGAAACATACAGATTTTCTTTTTCTTTTCTTTTTTTAAGACAGTCTTGCTCTGTCGCCCAGGCTGGGGTGCAGTGGTGCCATCTTGGCTCACTGCAACCTCTGCCTTCTGGGTTCAAGTGATTCTTCTGCCTCAGCCTCCCAAGTAGGTGGGATTACAGGCGCGTGCCACCATGCCCAGCTAATTTTGTATTTTTAGTAGAGACTGGGTTTCACCATATTGGCCAGGCTGGTCTCAAACTCCTGACCTCGTGATCCGCCCGCCTTGGCCTCCCAAAGTGCTGGGATCACAGGTGTGGACCACTACACCCTGCCCAGATTTTCTATTAGTAATCATACAATAGCACATCACCAAATCTAGCTCCTAAACAGGATGCATTACAATTTGTTTAGAATTTAAAGGCTTAAGGGCAATAAGCAGGAGAGGAAAAAGTATACACATTTTTATTTTACAAAACTGACTGAAAAATACATTCAAGAAATAGTAAAGAGAATTTAATACGATCTTGTTGGGTGTGGTGGCTCATGCCTGTAATCCCAGCACTTTGGCGGGCTGAAGTGGGAAGATTGCTTGAGCCCAGGAGTTAAAGACCAGCCTGGGCAACACAGTGAGACCCTATCTCAAAAAGAATTTAATATCATCTTATGTGCCCTGAAGGAGGTGGCACCTGATTAAGAGGGGTAATCACTATGTCCAAATAATCTCCTACACGGAGCTTCTGCAACTGCGGAGTCACAGAATCATCAGTCCCCTTTCTGCCAGCACACTTGCATTTTTAAATACATTAAGATTCCTTGTAATATTGCATTTGATAAAATAAGAGTGCTGCTGTTTTTGTTTTTGAGATGGAGTCTCACTCTGTCGCCCAGGCCGAAGTACATACAGTGGCGTGACCTTGGCTCACCACAACCTCTGCCTCCTGGGTTCAAGCAATTCTCCTTCCTCGGCTTCCTGAGTAGCTGGGATTACAGGTGCCTGCCACCATGCCTAGCTAACTTTTTTTGTATTTTTAGTAGAGACGGGGTTTCACCATGTTGGTCAGGCTGGTCTTGAACTCCTGACCTCAGGCAATCCACCCACCTCTGCCTCCCAAAGTGCTGGGATTACAGGCGTGAGCCACCGTGCCCAGCTGGTGCTGCTGTTTTGTTTTTTTTTTTTTTTTTTTAAACTTTTTGACTCTCATAACACTTAGCTTAAAAAAGTCATGTACGGTTGTATGAAAATATTTTCTTTTCTTGTATCCTTATTCTATAAGCTTTTTTCTATTAAAATTTCTTTTTTATTTTTAAACATTTTTTGTTAAGAACTAAGGCACACACTCATTAGCCTATAGCCTAGGCTTGCACAGGGTCAGGACCATCAATATCGCTTTCTTCCATCTCCATCTTGTCCCACTGGAAGCTCTTCAGGGACAATAACATGCATGAAGCTTTACCCCCTATGATAACAATGCCTTCTCCTGGCATTTAAAAAAACAAACAAACAAACAAACAAACAAACAAAATGGTTAAAGGCCGGGCACGGTGGCCCCTGGCTGTAATCCCAGCACTTTGGGAGGCTGAGGCGGGTGGATCACGAGGTCAGGAGATCAAGACCATCCTGGCTAACACGGTGAAACCCTGTCTCTACTAAAAATACAAAAAGGTTAGCCAGGCTTGGTGGCAGGTGCATGTAGTCCCAGCTACTCAGGAGGCTGAGGCAGGAGAATGGCGTGAACCCAGGAGGTGGAGCTTGCAGTGAGTGGAGATCGCGCCACTGCACTCCAGTCTGGGCGACACAGTGAGACTCTGTCTCAAAAAAACAAAAAACAAACAAAAAACAAAAAAAAGTTTAAAAATCTAGGGACTAAACCAGATCACTGTTCTAAGTTATTTTTCATTCTAGCATGCTATAAATGTATAGCGCTCGACCTTTTGTTTTAACTTCTTGATTTTACGCATTTTACAGAAGAAATCAATTTCTCTTGTTGAGGTACAGAAAACAGAGGAAACAAAAGGCGGCAAAAATTTAAGAATCAAAATGTCATTCAAAGTCCTCGCCAATTAAGGGAATTTGCGGAGTGTCGCTGAACCTGTGCCCAGCTCTAAAACCGCATCTCTTACTTCATCAGCAAGGCAATGACTGAGCCATGTTCAACTTTCAACTTATAATCCAAGAGATCCATGCACTACAAATACAGAGACTTTAATGAGAAACTGGAAGAAACTCCTCCACCAAAATGTCTTTTACTCTCTTTTAAGTTAATATATATTTAGATTTTTCAAAATGCTTACTTTTACCTTTAAAAAATTAGAATAGAGTATCATACAAAAGTATACTAACTCCAATACAAATTACTTCTGCAAATAATTTTACGTGAAATTTTTCCTACTGTAGAATTTTTAATATGTTATTTGAGGGAGTTAAAGCAGTCGTAATACTGAATTTTTAAAATAAATTTTTTAATAAAATTTGTGTTTTTATAATATAAAAGTAAAATACAATCAGTTTACTTTTTGTTTGCTTATGGTAGGAGGAGGAGAGAAATGCAGTGACAGAACAAAATTCAAAATACAACAAAACAAACACCTTTTATTTTCTTTTGAAATCTGCGTTCTTTTTTTACCAGAATAAATGTCTTGATTCCAGATGGGACTGGGAAGTCATCCCCATGAATGGAAAAGCAATTAACAGACCTTACTAGCAGGGTTATAGCATTTTCATATTTTATAATGTCACAACACTGAAGTGTACTACTTTTTAGTTTAATACTGGATTTTTAAAGCACTCATCAATGTCCGTTATGTGCTTGATGGAAGTCTCCTTTCAGTTCAAAGCAGTTAATGACATTTTGTCAATTCACCATTTTCTACAGCCTGAAATGCATGAGTATGATTTCATATCACTTAGAAAGCCAATTCTTTCAAAAGAAAGGTGGAGGTACTTAAGAATTGTCTCCTCAGTGATGCTTCCTGATTGGAATACAAAACAAAACAAAACAAAAAAAAGGAACTCCCCCCAGCTGCCCAAGCAAGAATGGAGGTCACAAGAACTCACACACCCTCTCCCCAAGGTGTCTGCCAAATGGGAAATGCCCCCTCCTCAGATGAGCTCAGGCACCATGATCCCCCATCTGATGAGGAAACAGAGGAGAAAGGCACCAACGCCAGCCTGGAACTTGAATGGAAAGAACTTAGACAAATAGGACCATCCCCTTCACGTGCTCTCTGATTCTGTCTGGTAGAGACATATGTGAGAAAACACCCAATCCATACCCACCAGGCCTCAGAGTGCTTGCCAACTGTTTGAAGGACGGACAAGGCCTGGCTTCCACTCCTCATTGTTTCAAAAGGCTAGATGAGCAGAACGCCCACCTGCAGTTGCTGTGGTATCCAACACTAGAGCTCTCTGCAAGGTCAGCCAGAAACCTGGATACTGAGACTAAGCAAAATACATATACGTCTCAGCACAGGAACTATGTTCTCGAGATTAACCAAGGTTGGTCCCTACAGGGTATTTTTAAAGAGAAGCATGTACTGGTCCAACACCCTTAGGCATTCTTAGGGTCTCAATACAGTAGGGGCATTGCTCATTTATAACTGGTTAGAACAACATGTGCTTTCCTTCTCTGAAGTGCTCCTGGCACTCACTACTGTGTGCCACTCATCCCTACATGTCAAGTGACTAGAATGTTCTTATAATAATGTAACTGCTTCTCAGGAGCATCTGGACTGCAGCTGCCTGTCACCTAAGAAACACACACAGGGTGCCACAGGTCATCCCTTCTCCCTCTGCTAAGCCCTGTTGCTCTTAATGTAGCAGGAACCTTCCCTTCTCCAGTGTTGAGCACCACTGCCCATCTGTTTGGAACAGGAAGAACTTCTGGGTCCCTGATGAACAAGAGGTATAGAGCAAGGGTTGCCTTGGACCAGGCTAGAAGCCAACTAAAGGGCTACTTCAAAGACCACTGTTTTTCCCCTTCCAAATTATTATTTATAAAACAACAACAACAACAAAACAAGACTGCCTTTATAGAAAGGAGATGTTTGTTTTGTCAAAAAAGCCTGTCCCCTCCTTTCAAGGGCAGGACTTGTCTGATTCAATACTTGTACCAACAACAAGGAAACAAAACTAAGCCCAGTGGGGAACCTAATAGCAAATTAAGTCTGCATAGCCTCTAAAGCAAATGAGCCATGAACTCCAATGTTCAGAAGCTTGGGGGCATATAGGCAAAACCTGACATTAGTGGAACAAAGCAATTCACAGCTGTACAGATAATAATAATTCATTTTAAAGAAGCCCGCCCTCTCTACCCCACACCCCAAGTACAGATGAAGGCTGCCACTAGTACTATTCTATAGAGAAGCAAGCACAGAAAGTGGGACCCTGAAGACCAAGAACTTTGAGATGGGCAAACTGTGACAGGGAGGAGTACATAGCACAGAGAGGCTGAACAAATCAAACAGGTGCCACCAAGACACACCAGGTGCCCCCAGTCTCTTCCAGAAGGAAATGACTGAAGTAGCAGAAACAGCCCACCAGCAGCTCCCTAGGGTCTAGTTTCTAGAGACAAGCAACAATTTCTTTTTTTTTTTTTTTTTTTTTGAGATGGAGTCTCGCACTCGTACCGTCACCCAGGCTGGAGTGCAGTGACGTGATCTCGGCTCACTGCAAGCTCTGTCTCCCGGGTTCACGCCATTCTCCTACCGCAGCCTCCTGAGTAGCTGGGACTATCAGGTGCCCGCCACCACGCCCGACTAATTTTTTGTATTTTTAGTAAAGACGGGGTTTCACCGTGTTAGCCAGGATGGTCTCAATCTCCTGACTTCGTGATCTGCCTGCCTCAGCCTCCCAAAGTGCTGGGATTACAGACGTGAGCCACCGTGCCCGGCCAGCAACAATGATTTCTAAGGCTTTATTTACTACAGCTATTTTAGCCACAAAGGAAGGGAAGATTAAGAGTACCTAGGGCTTTGGATTAAGGAAAGTCTGGATTTAAATACCAGCTCAGCCACTTCCTGTTACTCCAATTCTGTAAACATCAGTTTCCTCGTCGTAACACTGAGAATGTATTTATTCTCTTAGGGCAGTTATGAAGATTACATAAAACAAAACCAACAACAATGCGTGTAAAGCTTGTAGCATAATGCTCAAACTACAGGTATTATTTAATTTTAAAAAGTCAGACACTGAAGTATCACTTACTTGTGGTAATTCTCCTTTTTCTCATCTCTCCAGTTTTTATTTAACTGGTGAATTTTCACAGCTACATATCTTTGCTCTGTTAAATCAAATGCCTATAAAGAGAATAAATTATATACTGGGTAAATGTTAAGAAAAATTACAGGTAACTGATGTGAAGCTTTAATTTAACACATAACATAATCAAAGTCCAAAATACATTATTACATACATCACATACTTATATCAGTGTTGCAACCATCTTCTCAAAACTTGTGATTAGATAATTTAGAAGTCTCCAGACACACTGGCACCAAGGGGTTTAGAACATAAAACCACGCCAACACCACAAACAGAAAGATAGCCCCTGCCTTCAGAATCATTTCCCAACCATTCTCTTTCTGGACACCATCTATTCCCGTCTGGGACCCGTCTCCCTTAGGTTGTCTCTTGTCCTTCAGTTGACACTAGGACTTTACAAGCTTCAAACATCCTGCCACTTTTGAAATTCCAGGGACACACACTGCCTGCCTCCTGGAGAAAATAACCCCTCACAATATACTTCTTTGGTATGATTGTTTACAAAATAACCCTGTAATTTGGCATATTGTTTATTAAAATAAAAAGAGAAACAAGAACAAAAAACAGCCCTGCCTTTAGTCCCATCTCTATATGCTGGGTAAATGAAAAGTGGTTTTGTTGTTGCTGTTGTTTTTGAGACGGAGTCTCGCTCTGTCGCCCAGGCTGGAGTGCAACGGTGCGATCTCGGCTCACTGCAACCTCTGTCTCTCGGGTTCAAGTGATTCTCCTGCCTCAGCTTCTTGAGTAGCTGGGATTACAGGCACGCACCATCACGCCTGGCTAATTTTTGTATTTTTAGTAGAGATGGGTTTTCACTATGTTGGTCAGGCTGGTCTCCTGACCTAAGGTGATCCACCTGCCTCAGCCTCCCAAAATGCTGGGATTACAGGCGTGAGCCACTGCGCCTGGCCGAAAAGCAGTTTCTAATCCCAAAAATGGCTGAAGTTAGTCACACCAAGTCACTTCTCCAGCACCGTACAGAGGCAGGAACCGGCTTTCCCCAATGGCCACCACTGCCAGCAAGTCCTGCATCAGCTAGGTAGTGCTTCCTATAGCACAATAAAAAAGGTAACATGGATTTTTGAGGAAGCTGGGTGTAAATCATAATTTGATAAAGTAATCTTTCAGCTCAATTGAAGATTTCCCTCCAAACAAAAGAATTTATTGCATAGCTCCTTTAGAATAGTTTTTCTTAGTTTGTAAAGTTTAGATTAAACGCTTACTACTTCAGTTTCAACACTGTTATCACTCATCTGCTAATTTCCACAAATATACAAATAGATGAAGGCAACAAGTACAGAAAACAGTCCATAAATAGGGTGATCACTACTTTACAGATGCATCTAAACCTAAGTTTCTCTAGGTAAGCACTGCATGTAGAGAAAGCTGCTTATAAAATAGAGAAACTTCCATCATTTATACCAAATTAAAACCAGTATGTTTAAAGTATAAAAACCACTCACTTCAGACGTAATATCTTATTTCACAAAAACTGCAACATTTTTTATTTTTATTTTTTATTTTTTTATCTAGACAGGGCCTCAATGTGTTTGCCAGGCTGTTTTTGAACTCCTGGCCTCAAGTAATCTTCCCACCTTGGCCTCTCAAAGTATTGGGTTAGAGGCAGTAGAGGCCATGCCCGGCCAAAAATGGAAACTTTTGAACTTCTTTTCTTAAAGAATCTTCAGTCCATCCACAATCATGAATACCGTTATGGCTTCACAGTAGAAAACCATTTCAAATAATTTTTAAAAACATTAAATAGGCCAGGCACGGTGTTGCGCCTGTAATCCCAGCACTTTGGGAGGCCAAGGCGGGTAGATCATGAGGTCGGGAGATCAAGACCATCCTAACACGGTGAAATCCTGTCTCTACTAAAAAATATACAAAAAATTAGCCGGGCATGGTTGCGGGCACCTGTAGTCCCAGCTACTCGGGAGGCTGAGGCAGGAGAATGGCGTGAACCCAGGAGGCGGAGGTTGAAGTGAGCCGAGATCGCACCACTGTACTCTCCAGCCTGGGCGACAGAGCAAGATTCTGTCTCAAAAAAAAAAAAAAGAAAAGAAAAAAGAAAAAAAAATTAAATACCACCCAATTTGTAAGAGCACCAACGCTATTTCAAGCATAATTTTCTCTAACTACTACACTGTACTTCTAAATCCAAGACACTGTGACCTACCACCGACTTAAGAAAGGATTTTGGAGAGTGGAGAACAGCAAAAGAAAAACTACATTAAATGCACACATCACTGTAACAAGTATTTAGATTTCAGAAATAAAGTGTGTGGGGCTGAGCCTGGTGGCTCACACCTGTAATCCCAGCACTTTGGGAGGCCGAGGCGGGCAGATCACGAGGTCAGGAATTTGAGACCAGCCTGGCCAACATAGTAAAACCCCGTCTCTACTAAAAAAAAAATACAAAAATTATCCAGGTGTGGGGGCAGGCACCTGTAATCCCAGCTACTCGGGAGGCTGAGCCAGGAGAATCACTTGAACCTGGGAGGCAGAGGTTGCAGCAGTGAGCTGAGATCACACCATTACACTACAGCCTGGATGACAGAGTGAGACTCCGTCTCAAGAGAAAAAGAAATAAAATGTTTGAAGAAATATATTAGGAAAAAATAGGATGATGAAATTACTAAAAGTAACTGGGAGGCACCAAGAACCAATTTTGATGATTTAAAATTACATACACTTCTAGGTATATATCCAAAAGAATTGAAAGCAGAGTCTCACAGAGATAATTTGACACCCAAATTCAAAACAGCACTATAGGCTGGGTGCGGTGGCTCGTGCCTATAATCCCAGCACTTTGGGAGGCAGAGGTGGGTGGATCATTTGAGGTCAGGAGTTTGAGACTAGCCTGGCCGACACAGTGAAATCCTGTCTCTACTAAAAATACAAAAAAATTAGCTGGCGTGGTGGTGCACACCTGTAATCCCAGCTACTGGAGAAGGCTGAGGCAGGAGAATCACTTGAACTGGGGAGACGGAGGTTGCAGTGAGCCGAGATTGCACCACTGCACTCCAGCCTGGGCGACAGAGCAAGACTCTGTCTCAAAAAAACAAACAAACAAACAAAACAAAAACAACAACACTATACACAGTAGGCGAGAGATGGAAGCAACCCAAGTGTCCATCGACAGAGGAGGATAAACAAGATGTGGTACATACAATAAAATATTAAGTGACCTTAAAAAGGAAGGCAATCCTGTCACATGCTATAGCATAGATGAACCTTGAGGACATTATGCTAAGTAAAATAAGCTGATTATAAAAAGACGTAGTATGATTCCACTTCTGCAAGAAATCTAAACATAGTCAAATTCAGAGTAACAGAATGTAAAATGGTTCCAAGGACAAGGAGGAGGGGGAAAGAGAAGTTGGTTAATGGTTACAGAGTTTCAGTTTTGGAAGATGAAGAAAAGTTTGAGATCTATTTCACAAAAGTGTGAATGTACTTTACTGAACTACACACTTAAAAATGGTTAAGATGGTAAATTTTATATCTATCTTTTTACAATAAAAAATTACAAAGAAAATAAACTAAGCATTGACTTAAGAATGAACATAAATAAAAATGAAGAAAGCAGAAAGAAGGAATGAAAGCAGACATTAATGAAATAGAAAACTAACCAAATAGCAGATTTGATCAACAAAAAAGTTGATTCTTAGGAAAAAAATTAGTAACAACACTGACTAATCTGTAGCCTATCAATCAAGAAACACAAAAATAAAAATTTTACAAGAACAGAGAAGTAACTAAGATGTGGAAAACATTTTTTAAAAATCTAGGCCAAGCATGGTGGCTGTAATCCCAGCACTTTGGAAGACTGAGGGGTGAAGATCACTTTAGGCTAGGAGTTTAAGACCAGCTTAGGTAGCACAGTGAAACCTTGTCTCTATTAAAAAAGAAAAAAAAACTAAATGAAATAGATTTCCTAGAAAAATTAAATTACCAAAACTGACTTAAGAAGGGAGAGAAAATCTGAACATATCAATAGTTGTAGAAGAAACTGAAAACACAGCCAAATGTTTTCCATTAACTCAACATCTCCCAGGCGATTTTTCTTTTCTTTCTTTGTAGAGGCATGGTCTTGCTATGTTGCCCAGGCTGGTTTCAAACTCCTGGGCTCAAGTGATCCTCCCGCCTCGGCTCCCAGAGTGCTGGGATTATAGACATGAGCCACAGAGTCTGTCCTGCCCAAGAAATTTTTATGAGTCAACTCTAACAAATTTTCAAAGAGCCAACAATTCCCAAGTGATGAAAAGGGTTCCAGAGCATGGAAAAAAAGAGACTTCACAACTCTATCTAAGGAGCCAGGATAATTATGACATCAAATTTTGACAAAGCTGCTTGCATACCAAAGGTGACTACAGGCCAATCCTACTCATAAACACAGATTAAAAAATACGAATAAGATACTAGAAGCCAGGTGCAGTGGCTCATGCCTGTAACCCCAATACTTTGGGAGGCCGAGGTGTGATCACTTGAGCCCAAGAGTTCGAGACCAGCCTGGGCAACATGATGAAACCCTGTCACTATAAAAAAAATACAAAAATTAGCCAGGTATGGTGGTACACACCTGTAATCCCAGAAATTTGGGAGGCTGAGATGGGAGTACACTTGAGCTCTGGAGTGGGAGGTTGCAATGAGCCAAGACTGCACTGCTGCACTCTAGCCTGGGTGTCAGAGTGAGACAATGTCTCCAAAAAAAAAAAAAAAAGATACTAGAATATCAAAACCAGTATAGTAGTGCACTAATCGTAGTATAGTTCTGGAGATGAACAGTGATGTAGTGATGTCAGTTGCACAACACTGTGAAAGTACTTAATGCCACTGAAACATATACTTAATAAAATCACAGCTGGGTGCAGTGGCTCACACCTGTAATCTCAGCACCCTGGGAGGCCAAGGCAGGAGGATTGCTAGAGCCCATAAGTTTGAGACCTGCTTGGGCAATGTAGCAAGACCCCATCTCTACAAAAAATTTAAAAATTAGTGCACTGGGCCTGTAGTCCCAGCTACTCAAGAGGTTGAGGCAGGAGGCTTGCTTGTGCCCATTAGTTTGAGGCTGCAATGAACTATGATCATGCTACCTCACTCCAGCCTGGGCAATAGAGCAAGACTCTATCTCTAAAATAAATAAATAAAACCACAATTTAAAAAAAATTAAAATAAGAAAACAGTAGAAGTAGTTTTACCATTTTTATTTGCAATGAAAACTATTTTACTAAAAAGATTTCTCATATATAAATTCATATGGGCATAACATAAATCCTAACAGTGAAAGCTGTACCTCTGAAAGGGACAGCTATACAACAAAGACTACTTAATAAACAATTCTGTACTTTATAGACAGGTGCCAGAAACATGTAGAAAAATTAAATCCACATGTTATGGATCTGTAGCTATATTTAAAACATACTGAATCCCTCATTTGGTAAAAATCAACCTGGAAGCTCAGCAGCCTGTACTACGCTAGCCCAACTGAAGCACTCTAAGCCAGGACACTCTTTCAGACCACCAGTGCTAATAAATGATATTAGAACACTTCTAAAACAAAAAGCAGGTTTTCCAATGAAAAAAAACCTATTCTTATTGGAAATAGGTTTGACACATCTATTCTGTAAAAGAAAGAAAGATAGCACATACTTTTTTCTAACAAATATGTATGAGGCAGAAAGTACAGAACCAGAATAAAAATAATCATAATTCCACGACCCAGTATATTTCCTTCTTGCTTTTTAAATCTATATTTATTTTTCAAATTTGAAAATGGCAATACTGTATTCTGCTTGGTCACTTAGGTTTATTGAAAGCTGTTTTACCAAAGATACAGGTTTTTAAAGTTTTTGAATTTCAACCAATGGATATCAACCTACAATTATCAGTATTCTTAATGTTCTCCAAGTTGGTAAGAGCTGATAATTTAACCCCCAGTCTTTGTATCCAGTTCCTTATACTTACCTTGTAAACTTCACTGAAACCTCCTCTACCCAAAAGATGTAACAACAAATATCTGTCATTTAGCGTTGGATGATCTTTAAATCTGCGGAAACAGGGAACATGTAACACCCTGAGATCATGGACTACAGTCTTCCACGCTTGCAAAATTCCCAGAATATCTGACACATTATACATGTAATTATAGCTGCTGTTGGTAGTTTGACAATCAACATCAACATGGCAAATACTGAGTATAAAGTTACACAGTGCAAAGAGGCAGCATAATTACAATGAACAGCACTAGCTATAGAGCCACAGGACTTGGATGCTGGTCTCAGTGTAGCTACACTAGACCTTTCTTGCTCCTCCTCCTTTCTTCTGCCCTGCTATACAATGAGGGAGGGTAGATTAGAGATTTTTAGATTGTGCTATTTGGCTCCTCCAAACTATTCAAGGGCCACATGTTCCCACCATTTCAAAACTACATACAGTAAAATTCCAAGACACTTGCTATTTCCTTAAAAACAGATTTGATTTTAAAGTGAGTCACATGTTCTATGTGCACTCATTATTCTCTGTTTAAGACAGATATAACTGTGTTCCCCATATTAGACTCTACCTTGGGTAGTTTCTTAATTATATGATAAAGAAATGACAAGTTCTGGCAAAAACAAATTTAAAAATATTTTTACCTAGTTCTTGATCTTAAACAATCTCACTATTAAATCTGAAATTACTTTACATGGATTTTAAGAAAGTAAGATGCCTATCTGGAGAGACATTACTGCATGGTGGTTTAGATGAAAAAGATCCAACTTGAACTCTTTGGTCACATTATTTATGGGTCCCTGGGCAAGTTAATTTAATTTCTCTAAGCTTGTTTTCTGATTGACGTATTAAAGATGACTGAGTTATCCTGCGGATTAAATGAGAGCACTAAGGGCACTTAGGACCAAGCCTGATACACAGAGAGCTCTCAGGAAGTGGTACCTGCTGTTGTCTGCCACTTTAATAGAAAGACAGGTCCAAAGCTCATATAAGCCAAACAAAAATAGACAAGCTATGGCTTTATGAAAAAATGTTTCAGGGTCCAAAAAATATGAGGAAAAAACAGATTACTTATAAAAACCCCTTTCTACTTTCAACCTACTTTTCCCAGTTTCAATTCATCTACAATTAATGTACTGAACTTAAGAGTCTTACTTAAAATCTCAACACCTGAATGGCCCTTAAAGGTCATTCAGAAACCAAGTGTCATCTCAACCCAATACTCTTTCCAGAACACCACACTGTGACCCATCTTCTCTTTCTTAAGGCTCTGTAGGGAAATCTGAATATGCAACATATCTCAACCATTTACAATTACAAAGCCATATTGTTTTAGTAATTTTTACTCATGTAAAAATGCTGTATGTATACACATATATACTTAATATATAAATTTAATACAATTGTATATTTAAACCAAGGCAAATCATAATTTTGTTCACAAAATTGTATTAGATGCTACAAAAGAGCTAAATACACTATGGAATCATTTATGTAACTTATAGTAAGCAAACACATTATTCTGGACCATTCAATTCATATCATAAAATGCTTAGCAATCTCCAACCCAATATGCCCCCAAGTAGCTTACTGTGAATTATCTTCATTATGTATCCTTTTTAGTTCCCTGATATGTAGATTTCTAACTCTTTCTAGCCTCTCCAGCTCTGCCTGGATCTCTGCTTCCTCCTAAAGTGAAAAGGAAAGAAATAGCACAAAATAGGGGGAACGTTACCTTTTCGGGATCTTATTTCAAAAACAATAGCAGATATTTATCTTATGAAAGGCTAAAGGAAGGTGCTTTGCATTGAAAGATTTCTTTTTAAGCGATAAGAATTTTAGTCATAAAAATGAGCCCACAGAAAAAATAAAATTCAAACCATACAGAGGAGTTCAGCGAGAAAAGCAAAAGTTCTCTACCGTCCTCCTCCCTCCTCTCCATGCCCACTCCTGAGATGTAACCACTATTAAGTTTCTTACGTATGTTTTCAGGAATGTTTTGTGCATATACATTTAGACATGGAGACATTTTTTACAAAAATCAGGTTATCTATCTGGTTCTCATCTTTAAGTATGGATTACACTTGGTGCCTTAAGTTCTACTTATTTTTATTTTTTATTTTTTGAGAGGAGTTTCGCTGTTGTCACTCAGGCTGGAGTGCAATGGCACAATCTCGGCTCACTGCAATCTCCGCCTGCCAGGTCCAAGTGATTCTCCTGCCTCAGCCTCCTGAGTAGCTGGGATTACAGGCACATGCCACCATGCCCAGCTAATTTTTTGTATTTTTAGTAGAGTCGGGGTTTCACCATGCTGGGCTGGCTGGTCTTGAATTCCTGACCTCAGGTGATCCACCCACCTCAGCCTCCCAAAGTGCTGGCATTACAGGTGTGAGCCACCATCCCCAGCAAGTTCTACTTATTTAACAAGCTCTAAGAACCCAGTGGGAAAACAGCATGAAAACTAATATGTGAAATAAAAAACAAAAGCACACATACCAAAAGCAGTTCAGTAAATCTTTACTGACCATTATCACCCATAAACAGCATCGACCAATGTATGGGCTTCTGAATTTTAAGAGCTGAGCAATCCACATCTAAGATATCTCAGTGAACATCATCAATAACAAATTCTATGTTATGTGCCTTTGTGTTTGAATAAGGTTCACATAAGACTTTCTCTTTTTAGCTAGTTTAGGCAAGGAATAAGAGCTGCTATGTGATTTAAAATATGACAAGAGTCTTCACATCAATTTCAAAACCATCTGCTCTTGTTATATATTTAAAATTTTACTCCAAGGATAACCACTTGGGAAGCCTCATGATGTGTACAGAATTATCTGCTGATAGATCACTAGGGGGAAAAACACTCTCATTGGGTTGCTGGAAGTGACTTGAAAATGCAAAGATAGGCCAGGCATGGTGGCTCACACCTGTAACCTGTAATCCCAGCAGTTTGGGAGGCTGAGGGAGGTGGATTACTTGAGGTCAGGAGTTCGAGACCAGCCTAGCCAACATGGCGAGACCCCCATCTCTATTAAAAATGCAAAAATTAGCTGGGTCTGGTGGCATGTGCCCGTAATCCCAGCTAGTCAGAAGGCTGAGACACGAGAATCGCTTGAGCCCAGGAGGCGGAGGTTGCAGTGAGCCAAGATCGTGCCACCACTGCACTCCAGCCTGGGAGACAGAGTGAGACTCTGTCTCAAAAAAAAAAAAAGAAGAAAGAAAATGGAAAAATATGAGTTCTACCATTAGGCTACAAGACATGACAGTGAAAGCAGTCACTGAAGCTTTCTGCTGCTATGTGCAGCTACTATTACAATCGCCCAAATGACCAAATAGCTTCAACCCCAAATTTAAACTAGGTATCACATTTCTCCAGGGAGATTTTCTCATTATACTTACCTTTTTAAGATGACCTAATCTGAGTTTGAAGATTTCTTCTTGTTCATGGTATTCTGCTAACGTTAACCTGAAAAACAGTGGTAAAAGTTTCAGTAAACTACTAGAAATCATAGTTTGCCTATTTAAAGAGAAATGCTCAAATATACTATACGACATATTCAGTTTCAGTCTCAGTTAAAATGACTGAAAGATGGGTTATCTTGTAGTCCTCTGACAAGAGAAAACTTCTGTAATTTACCAGATGTGATGTGAGGGAAGAACTTCAAAGCCAAAAGTCTAATTTGTGAAACATAAAAAAAAAAAAAGTGAGCCATATTTTTATATTATTTTTGAAATGAGTTTTGTGCCATATATTACTAAGATAACTCAGAGACAGCCAAAAATTCTCTAAAAATTTTTTAGAGGGCAAAACAATAAGCCAATGGATTTGATTATTCTTGTTAACACTTAAACCTTGATACTGTAATGACAAAGAGAAAGACATAGCAGCAAATTAGAGTCTAGGATTTGGAGTCTGAGGACTAGGGTTCAAAGCACTACTAAGTTACTGGCCATGTGACTTTGGGCAAGCAACTTTAACCTCTTTAACTCAGTTTCCTGAAATGCAGCAAGTGATAATACCTATCTAAGAAAGCATGACTATTAAATGACAACGTATAAAGAATATTGAAAATGCTATTTAAATCAACTCTCAAAGGGCTGACTTGATGGGTTGTCATGTGTTTCACGTTCCAACTACTCCAACAGCATCCTTGTATCTCAAGAATGAACAAGTGGCCAGGCTTCGTGGCTCACTGTAATCCCAGTACTCTGGGAAGCTGAGCGGGAAGTACTTGGAGCCAGGAGTTTGAGACCAGCCTGGGCAACAAAGCAACACTCTGTCTCTATGAAAAAAAGAAGAAAGAAGCTGGGCATGGTGGCACATGCCTGTAGTCCCAGCTACTCAGGAGGCTGAGATGGAAGGATTGCTTGAGCCCAGGAGGTTGAGGCTATAGTGAGCTATAATATGTCACTACACTCTAGCCCAAGCAACAGAGCAAGGCTCTGTCTCGAAAGAAAAGAAAAGAAGATAAACAAGTGAGAATTATTATTTCTTCCATCTCTACCTTCTTCGCATTCTAGAAGCATATACAGATATTTAATATTTTTAGATATCACTGTTTAGATATATTCTAAATAGCAGAAGAAAGGGGAAATATCTATCCTATCAACCAGAACAGAGCCTTAGAGGTCTAACTCAAGAAAAAATAGAAAGAAGAAACTCACCCACTAGGGCTATCTCTTTACAGATGCAGAAATACCTATATCTATTACTCCATTCCACACCAGCAAAAAACAGAAAAATAAAAAATGATGGCTAAGAATTCTCTGTCTGAAACAGGTTTGCGGCCAAGAAAGGATAATATGGCTCACTCCAAGACCCCAGAGGCCTACTTCTGGCTTCTGGTCAAATAAGAGCCAAGTCACAGATACTCTAATTAAAAACTGGACTGAAGGCCTTCCAGATTGGATTTTACACAGGACTCCAGATGGCAACTGCTTACACATTACTAGCCTAGATTGCATTCTAATTATTGTTCTGTGGCAAAGAAACAACCTATGCCTTCTTTATCACTCCTAAGCCAATGGTTTTGTGCATTAGCATTAAATAATTTTCAAATAATACTAGAGGGAAAGTCCCTTCACAAAATAAACACAGGAGTCATGAAAGAAAACATTGGTCAGATTAATTAGCCTGGACAATCTTTCAAATTTGAGCCCCTACTTGGACTTGCTGAAAGGAAAATACTTTATATTTAAGACTCAATACTCTTCCCCTCTTCTCATTCTCATTATTGCACTTGACTAGTCTTTAAAATCAAGGGAAAAAAAGACTCTGGTTTTATAACATTTGGGCTGGGTGCAGTAGCTCACACCTGTAATCCCAGCACTTTGGGAGGCCGAGGAGGGTGGATCATTTGAGGTCAGGAGTTCAAGACCAGCCTGGCCAACATGGAGAAACTCCATCTCTATTAAAAATACAAAAACTAGCTGGGCATGGTGGTGCATGCCTGTAGTCCCAGCTACTCAGGAGGCTGAGGCAGGAGAAACACTTGAACCCGGAAGACAGGTTTCAGTGAGCCAAGATAGCAGCACTGCACTCCGGCCTGGGCAACAGAGTGAGACTTCATCTCAAAAAAACAAACAAACAAACAAACAAACAAAAAATTTGGAGTTATATGAATGAAGATGTTTTCCAAGTTCATTAAGCACATTTTTATCGCTATACTTAATGTAATTATTAGTTTATTCGTCTGTTCATCTCACCTAAGTAAACTGTGGGCTCCTAAGGCTGGGGCTGTATCCTTTAGCTCTGTATTCCCAGAAGAAGGCCTAGCATAAAATAAGCATTTAACATAGACTTACTAAACGAATATCAAGGAAAAGACTTCCCAAAACATCAGATATGTATGGGGTGAGGATTGGTGTTAAGCCATCCTTCTCACTAGAATGAAAGAAGATGCATTTCTAGGATGCCACCGATTTTTAACAATAATGTAATACAAGTATTATTATACCTGAAGTGGATTATGTGTTGTTTTTGTGAACTAATATGAAAACATAAAGCAAACGACGTATTAGTTGATAAGTTACATATCTTTTGTCTGCAGCTATCTTTGGACATGAAACTTACTTTCAGTTAAACAGAAAGGAAGAAAAGAATGGAGAAGGCAGGCATTTGTGCTTAGAATTTTCTACTCCTCCGATACATGGTAGCTATGTAAATATTGTTGAGTGGCAGAGAAAAAGATGACTGTACTGCAGTTTAAGATACTGGTGTTTTCCTTTGATTCCCAGAACAGGAAACAATTCTGATGAGATCAAGTTGTGGCTTATTGGGACAATGTCCTTTTCTAACATAACAGCTTTCCAGGGGGCTTATCCTAAGTTTGTGACTATTAACTAAGTGCTCTTTTGACCAGTAAAGAGCATTCTTCAGTCTGAAGTAACAGCCAGGTAACTCCCATAAGATGATACTAGTGTACCACAACCTGGAGCCACATGTAAGCAATAATATCATTTCAGTACAATGACGTCTTATTTGTTAACCAGGACTGACCAAAAGTCATGATGTCAAGTGACATTACTTTTCCCTCTCATTCAAAATGCCCTAAAGAAAGAACAGGTTTAACAAAATCAACTAATTTTATATGGCATTTATATGAGTTGAGCAAATCCATTAATGTAACTGAAAAGAAGGTTTAAACCTGAGTGACCTCAAGAATTTAAAACCATTGCCGGTGGCAATCAACATTTGTATTTGGGGGCAGGGTGTGGTGTCTCAGCGTTCACGTCAATAAAGAACATACGTTTCATTTTCAGCTCCATTGGTCTTGCTTTTCCGCTGTTTCTGCTCATTGGTTGCAGGAGGGGCCTGACCCATGGCAGGAGGTTTCCGCTTTGCTAACATTTTCCGTTGTCTTTCTATCTCTTCCCTCTGTGAATTTATCCTTTCCTGTTGCCTAGAGATATAAAAGACATTGTACAAAGAAAGAAAGTCAAAAGTTTTACCACAGCTGTGGAACATACACAATTTGTCACTTGTGTATCCAATTTCAGAAAAAATAAGCCCCTTTAAGTCAAGTAGAGATTTGATTTTAACTTCAGATTGGAAGGGCCAAATAATTGGTGATAGATATTTTCTGGGAATGAGTCTGTGCTTTAAGACACTAGTTATTACTATTTTCAGAGTGGACAGGAAGGAATGTATCAAATTTCTATTGTGACCTTATTTTCTGACTCAAAAGGAACAATTTTCTGATTCCTTTTTAACAGTTAAGGAAACAATTCTCTGATCTGAACCCACTAAAAGTAAAAATCATATTTTAAAAGTTGTAAAATGTTCCAAGTTCTTTTTTATTTTTATTTGGATGAAAGCTTCTCAGTTTTATGTAAAAAGATACCAAGTTTGTAGGATGCTAAAGAAAGTAAACAAGATTTTCTTTTTAGACCTATCCTTTATTCTAGTCTAAGGGAGCCATTACTACTCTACACATCAACACCGCCCACTGATACAGTGACACCTAGATTAAGTTTTTAAAACAAAAATACATTCGGAGAAAGCACAATGAAGTCTTCCAACTAGTAAGAACTCCTTAGGGAATAGTACATAAAATGAATTAGTATAAAACATATTTTACAACTGCAGTTAATCTAACACCATTACCATTAGAGTATTTCCTAATAACATGTCACATTTTTCTGTGATTAACTAGTTTACAAATTAGGGACCAATAAAAACTCCATTGTAAAAAAAGCAAACACTTTCTCTCATGTATCCTACCATCTAACAGATATTAAGGTTTACAGAATTGGTATATAAAAACATACAAAATTGGAGATTAACCATCTAACAGGCTAGTCTTTAAGTCATCCATTATAATTGACAATCAAATGATAGCTCCCTTCTCCTTCTCCCTCTACTGTGCTTCTCCGCTCGTTCTCTTTTGCGGAATCTTCATTTTTGTGGAATAATAAATCTTTTTTTTTTTTTTTGAGACAGAGCCTTACTCTATTGCCCAGGCTGGAATGCAGTGGCACGATCTCAGCTCACTGCAAGCTCCATCTCCCAGGTTCAAGTGATTCTTGTGCCTCAGCCTCCCTAATAGCTGGGATTACAGGTGTGCACCACCATGCCCAGTTAATTTTTGTATTGTTTTAGTAGAGACGGGGTTTCATCATGGTGGCTAGGCTGGTCTCAAACTCTTGACTTCAAGTGATCCACCCGCCTCAGCCTCCCAAAGTGCTGGGATTACAGGCATGAGCCACCACGCCTGGCAAAATCTAATTTTTTAAAACCTACACTCAAATGGAAGTTGCTCTACCCTCTTCCCTGAACATTGCTGTCAGATCTTTTCCAGATTCAGTACAGTATCTTTCGTGGAAGAACGACAAGCAGAAAACCAAGATTACTCTAAGGTAGATACCCACAATACAGTTTATTCGAACATATCTAGAAGGGCAATGCTGCATGCAAAATTAACCTAATCAGAGTCTTACAAAGAAACAGCCAGTCACTTGATAATACTATGCCCTTGGCTTCAAGATGAGCCAGGTCACTGATTAGACATCAATCGAACAGCAAAATGAAAATGATAATTCAAGAGTTTTCTGTTTGCCTGAAAATTCTTTTTGATTATCATTAGCTAGACCTCCCTCCTCATCCCTACTCGCAGAACATATATAAGGTTGACTCTCCATATCCATGGATTCAACCAACTGCAGATTGAAAATACATGGAAAAAAAAAAAGATGGTTGCATCTATACTGAATATGTACAAACTTTTTTCCTTATTATTCCATAAACAATACAGTATGACAATTATTTACATAGCATTTACATTTATTAGGTATTATAGGTAATCCAGAGGTGATTTAAAGTATATGGGAGGATATGCATAGGCTATATGCAAATACTACAGATTTTCTATCAAGGACTTGAGCATCCATGGATTTTGGTATCTGAGGAAGGTCCTGGGACCAATTCCCCACAAGGGACAAATACATATATAATTCATGGCTTGAAAGAAATCTGGGTTGAGACACAGAATCCTTAAGTAAAATCACAATCTTTCTTCTGGAGAAAACATTTACCTTAACTGAACATGAATTTCCCAATTAAAAAACTAGTAAACATCTTTAGCTCATTTCTACCCTTTTCAGGGGCCATGAATGTAAGATACTCTGAACTCCCTACAGATAAACATACAATATACAGTTTAAACTATAAACTACAGTAGCTTAGTGGAGTGCCACAACATTTTGTCTTTGAAGATTAACAGTGTTTTGCAAAACTGAGATTTTAGCAATCACCTTTATCAAACATAAAAATAATCTATTATTTTCAAGGACAATTCATATGTTTAATCTCTTCAGATTCAACAAGAAATGATCCCCACAGCCATCACATATATAAACCATAACACAAGGGACACAGATTCCAAAACACCTTTAGGGAAATCCTAAACTGCACATTCTGAGAACGAGAGTTTGAACATGAAAGCTGATGCACTAAAGATCAACGTTACGTATTTTAAGGATTCCCATATCAATTCTTGATGTTCTTGAAACTGTTTAGCTATTTACATTGAAGAAGAATAGAATAAAGAGAGTCTATCAGTGGTACTTCATTTAGATTTATTTTGGAAGTACAAAGGCTGGATTATGTCAAACTGTGACTTCTCATAGAACAGGAATCGTCTTAGCAATCCGTATAACCCCCAGCATGCATTAACAGTGCCTTTCACAGAGTTGATCCTTAAATATTTCTTGTATAGCATCAATTTTAGAGAGTGCTCGCCCTTCATCACCCATAGCAAGAGGCTATTTCTTCTATATTTTACAGAAGTATTGAGGACCCAATAAATCCATCTCACTCAAATCTAAATAACCCTATTTACCAAGCCATTGCCTGCAAAAGAGAAACAAGACAATCAATCTTCTGCACCATTATGGGTTGTGTCCCCCAAAAGATATGTTAAAGTCGTTAGTACCTCAGGATATGACCTTGTTTGGAAATAGGGTGAATAAAGATATTACTAGTGAAGATGAGGTCATACTGGACACGATAGGACCTTAATCCAATATGACTGGTATCCTTATGAGAAGAGGAGACACAGAGACGCACGGGGAGAGCACCATGTGAAGAGGAGACAGAGAATGGAGTTATGCTGCCACAAGCCCAACATCTGGGGCTGCCACACTGCTGAAGAGGCAAAGAAAGATATTCCCTAGAGGTTTGAGGAAGTATGGTCCTGCCCCACCTTGATTTCAGACTTTCAGACTCCTACAGTGTGAGAGAATACATTTTTGTTACTTTAAACCACCCAGTTTATGGTATTTGTTACAGCATCCCAGGAACTGAATGCAGGCACCTTCAGCAGCAAAACTACATTTTACACTTCAACCATACAAGAAGTAACTAGTTGTAAAGGTATTTTTAAAAATGTGGCCGGGCGCGGTGGCTCACACCTGTAATCCTGGCACTTTGGGAGGCCGAGGTGGGCGGATCACTTAGTTTGAGACCAGCCTGGCCAATATGGTGAAACCTCATCTCTACTAAAAGTACAAAAATTAGCCGGGAGAGAGTGGTGGTGTGTGCCTGTAGTCCCAGCTACTCAGGAGGTTGAGGCAGGAGAATTGCTTGAACTCAAGAGGCAGAGGTTGCAGTGAGCCGAGATCGCGCCACTGCACTCCAGCCTGGGCAACAGAGCAAGACTCCATCTCAAAAAAAAAAAAAAAGCAGCGTGTATTTCCAGTCATTATTTTAACAAAATTATTTTAAATAATCTGTTATCTATTTCATCTCTGAGAGGTCTGAAATTTCAAAACTTCAAACAACATGTCAATATCCCAGATGGGTTTTTTTTTTTTTTTTTTTTTTTTGGATACGAAGTCTCGCTCTGTCACCCAGGCTGGAGTGCAGTGGCGTGATCTCAGCTCACTGCAACTTCCACCTCCCAGGTTCAAGCAATTCTCCCGTCTCAGCCTCCCGGGTAGCTGGGACTATAGGTGCACGCCACCATGCCCGGCTAATTTTTGTACTTTTAGTAGAGAAGGGGTTTTACCATGTTGGCCAGACTGGTCTCGAACTCCTGACCTCAGGATATGCACCCACCTCGACCTCCCAAACTGCTGGGATTACAGGCATGAGCCACCACAACCAGCCCAGATGAGATTTTTAAAGATTCCCAGGATTGAATATATTCTGTATAAACTGGGAGCTGTGAAATGGTATACGATACCTAAAGAAGATCTAATGTTTATAAAATCAACAAAATCAGTGAATTTGTTATGGATCATATGACTGAGAATCAGATGGTTTGATGTAAATGGCTTTAAAATGGATACTGGTTGGGAGGACGAGGTGGGTGGATCACTTGAGGTCAGCAGTTCAAGACCAGCCTGGCCAACATGGCAAAATCCCGTCTCTACTAAAAATACAAAAATTCACCAGGCATAGTGGTGGGCACCTGTAATCCCAGCTACTGAGGAGGCTGAGGCAGGAGCATCACTTGAACTCGGGAGGCAGAGGTTGCAGTGAGCCGAGATCGTGCCACTGCACTGCAGCCTGGGCAATAGAGTGAGGCTCTGTCTCAAAATAAAATAAATGAAATGGATACTGGAACTTGTTACGCTTCAGAATAAATACGTGGACTAGCATTACAATGCTGTAAACTTTAATTTCTTCCTCTAGTTATATGCATCTTAAATGATCACAATTTTGTACACAGGTCAAATCCCATTACTTTTCTTTTTTTTTTTTTTTTTTTTTTTTTTTTTTTGAGACAGGGTCTCTCTCTGTCACCCAGCCTGGAGTGCAGTGGCACAATCTTGGCTCACTGCAACCTCTGCCTCCCATGTTCAAGCAATTCTCCTGCCTCAGCCTCCCAAGTAGCTGGGATTACAGGTGTGTGTCACCATGCCCAACTAATTTTTGTATTTTTAGTAAAGACAGTGTTTCATCATTTTGGCCAGGCTGGTCTCAAACTCCTGGCCTCAAGTGATCCGCCCATCTCAGCCTCCCAAAGTGCCGGGATTACAGGTGTGAGCCACCACATCTGGCCAAATCCCATTACTTTAATTTTGTTTACTTCAACATAAACAAAGTCTTAGTAAAGAATTTTTATTGCCTTGCCATGGACTGTTTGAGACTTCTTTAAACAAAAAGTGGTATACTGAATAACATTAACATTTAGTATTTAACATTACTTTCTCAGAACTATTAAAATAAGCTACTTTTTCAAAAGATTCAAACATAGTGTGGAAAGCAAAAATTACTAAACTGGCCAAAAAATACTACAAATCTGATATAATTTTCCTATTAGACAATGAATCTTCTGTTTTAGGAAATTAAAGATCACTCAAAAAAAGAACCAGTGAACAAAAATAACAACAACAACAACAAAAACGGTGTTAAGGGTCCTATTGAGGCTATATTTGATTATCTGATTCATTTTTTAAATGCCTTCAGGTTTGTCTCTTCCCATAAAACCTAGTAATGTTGTTAGTGTTCAGCTACTTCACCCACAAAATTACTTCACATGTCTTGGAGTTTCTCATGTGCAGAATTGTGATCTCTGAGGTTATTAGATATAGCCTTTTACAACTAGAGAATTTCAATTTCTATACTGAAGGAAATTAATTTATTAAAGCAAAATTTCAGGAACTAAAATACCTATAATTAATAGACATCAGCCAGAAACAGCTTCCCAAGAGAAGACATAGATTTCTTGCCATTTATATGACTTAAAACAGTAAAACAGTGCTATCCACCTACAGTGAAGAGTCCTACTTAGGGATTTCATTTACATAGTCTCACTTCTTCTGATCTGATGGCTCTATAGCAAAGTCATCATTTTGTACTCTACCATACAGATTTCCAGACTCTCGTGCGCATCAAGCTGCTTTTAGAGTAAGAGATAAAATATTGCTACTATAAGCAGTAAGTTTAACCAATTCTTTTTGTTTTGTTTTGTTATGAGACAGGGTCTGGCTCTGTCGCCCAGGCTGGAGGACAGTGGTACAATTCTTGGCTCACTGCATCACTCACCTCTGCCTCCCGGGCTCAAGTCATCCTCCCACCTCAGCCTCCCAAGTAGCTGGGACCACAGGTGTGTGCCACCACACCCAGCTAATTTTTGCACATTTTGTAGAGACAGGGTTTCATCATGTTGCCCAGGCTGGTCTCGAACTCCTGGGCTCAACTGATCCACCTGCTTTGGCCTCCCAAAGTGCTGGGATCACAGGCAAGCGCCACTGTGCCCGGCCATAAGCACTCCTTAAAACTAATAACATCTCTATACAAACTCACCATCTTTCCTGAATCAAAGTCTAAAAAGACTGCTATCTAAATAGTGGCCATTGACAGGGCTGCTCAGAGTGACTACCACTACTAGAAGTCAGTGTAAGCATTAGGTGGCTTTGGCCACTATGTGGATCTTAAGTTTTATCTTCTTCTGATTCCATTTTAACAAATCTGGAAACTGGATGGTACGTCACTTCCAGGGCAACTTGCATGTCTTGGCCAGGATGTTATAAACAGGTATCATACCTCCATGTAACTGCTGTTTACACTGCCCTGATACCTCTGCTATCACCAACCACCTATGCTTAAGAGCACAGAATGAATGCTGCTCTGAATGTCTGGTGCCGGCCTAAGAAAAATCTGTGCTTTCCTTCCAAGGTATTCTTTGACTTGAAAGCCTCTTCACACACCAAAATATACAACATACATGAGGAATAATCATGAAGCAAAAACACGCTTAATCTAAGTTAGAGGTTAATGTTTCACACATAAAACAAGGACTACTAACGTCTAATTCAGAGGTTAGTTTTAACAAATATTATAAATAGCATCAATATTTGTATTTTCTTTGAGGCATAAGTTTCTTATTTGTTTCATTATTACTCAAAAGTAGTCACATGCTTTCCATTTCATACTCAACAAGCTATTTCAGCAAAAAAACAACAGGAAGGAAAGGCAGTCTATAGAACCTTCCAACTCATCATGACCTAGAGATTAAAAAAAAAAAAGAAGATACACCAAAACGTACTGCAATCTGAAGGTATCTATATACATTTAAAGATCTAAGCTAACGGTAGCTAGTCACACAGTTAGAATTTGAGGATTTTAAATGTTAATTCCCTCGTTGGAATAAATACCTGAATGTTTCAAATCAAACGTTATGACAAAGACAATGAATGTTCAAGATTCCAAGCTGCAGACAGGCACACACAGTGGTGCTGGTCACTACTACTGCCTTCCACGAATTGACTCTGATGACTGGACACTGTCTCCTTAAATAATCCCAGGAACATGTCCTATAAAGTTCTTCAATGGTTTTATTCTGCTTTATACCTAAACTTATCTCAGGAATTCTTTCTCAGGTCCTTTCACATTTCATTTTTCTGTGGATCCAGAATAAATGCTTGACAGACTCTTAATGAAAATTCATTATATAATTAGAAAGATAGAAAGTCAAACCCTAGGTTTTTCTTCCTTAGCTTCAGCAATTCTGATTCTTTTAAGTTTTAATGCAGAATTCGTTCATTTTTTTTTTTTTTTTGAGACGGAGTCTTGCTCTGTCACCCAGGCTGGAGTGCAGTGGTATGATCTCGGCTCACTGCAACCTCCACCTCCTGGGTTCAATCAGTTCTCTGCCTCAGCCTCCCAAGTAGCTGGGATTACAGGCGCCTGCCACCACGCCTGGCTAATTTTTGTATTTCTAGTAGAGACAGGGTCTCACCATGTTGGCCAGCCTGGTCTTGAACTCCTAACCTCATGATCCACCCGCTTCGGCCTCCCAAAGTGCTGGGATTACAGGCGTGAGCCAACGCGCCCGGCCTGAACTCATTCTTTATTTATTTTCTGGAACTCATTTTGTATTCCTGATTTTACTTGTGTCTTTTTTTCAGGACTTCACCTCATTCGATACATTTCTTTCCACATGTGGTGACTAAAAAACTAACTGAAAAGATGACTACCAATACTAGGATTATTAATGACTACAATTACAGAAAACCTAAAAAATCCAAACGAACTTTTCAATTCTCCATTTAATCATAACAATTCACTTACTTGATAAGATTCTGAAAAGCATAACCATCTGTCCACTGTTCAGTAAATGAGGCTCCGTGTCGGACAGTAGTAAAGTGGCCCAGTCTCAAGCGGTCTTGCATGCTCTTATCTCTACATGCCATCTTCTCTTGTTTTGACTTAGGGGAAACAGACAAAAAAAGGAATTCAATACCAATTAGCATGGATAAAGACACTTCTTAGAAACTAAAACATTTAACATTATCAGGAAACATACTGTTGAAAACCATACACCTTCTCAGAAGTCAGTAATGACTCCTTGGACGACTAACTATTCCTATTCAAACAAAGTAGACAAGATAGAATAATGAAACAATCACAGGTTCTTCATAGGTAAAGCTTTCCCAATCTGCCTACGTGTGTGTGGGGTTTTTTTGTTTGTTTGGTTTTTTGTTTGTTTGTTTGTTTTTTTAAGGCAGTGTTGCTCTATTGCCCAGACTGGAGTGCAGAGTCATGATCTCGGCTCACTGCAACCTCTGCTTCCCGGGTTCAAGCGATTCTCCTGCCTCGGTCTCCTGAGTAGCTGGGACTACAGGTGCGCGCCACCACGCCCGGATAATTTTTTTTTTTTTTTTTTTTGAGACGAAGTCTCACTCTGTTGCCCAAGCTGGAGTGCAGTGGTATGATCTCGGCTCACTGTAACCTCCACCTCCCGGGTTCAAGCGATTCTCCTGCCTCAGCCTCCCAAGCAGCTGGGACTACAGGCACATGCCACCATGCCCAGCTAATTTTTGTATTTTTAGTAGAGACAGGGTTTCACTGTGTTGACCAGGCTGGTCTTGAACTCCTTACCTCGTGATTTGCCCACCTCGGCCTCCCAAAGTGCTGAGATTACAGGGGTGAGCCACCACACCCGGCTAATTTTTGTATTTTTTAGTAGAGACTGGTTTCGCCATGTTGGCCACGCTGGTCTTGAATTCCTGGCCTCAAGTGATCAGCCCACCTCCGCCTCCCAAAGTGCTGAGATTACAGGCCTAAGCTACTGCGCCCAGCATGCCTGTGTTTTTAATCTTAGAGTTCAGCATCTCACATTTGGGCCACATCAATGCCTAGCTCTTAAGCTGTTTCCCTATTTTCTGTTTCTTCTCTATCTAATATTTTCTAGAGAACTGCTGCCAATTCATCTTCTCAGAACACGACTTTGCACACTTCCAGTTTGATGTTCCAAACCTTCCATGGGTCTTTGCTACCAAACTTTGGATCCAGACAAGAAAAACTCCTCAATGCGCTAGATTATTATCTGCCTCCCTGCAGAATTCTTACTCCAGAACACCTTATACACTCCTGATTCTTGAGAACATCATTCACTGAACACAGGTTTATTTAAAACCAATTATACGTCATGAACTGTAAGAATGTTAAGTATAGAACATAGAAAAAAACTGGTGTTCACAGCCTAGAGAGAGGGGGAGTTATAACCACTAAATATATTAATTAGTAATTCTAAGTACAAACTGCAGTAAAGAATTCAAAGGAAAAGAATAAAGTACTATGAGAGATAATACCATGGGATAAACGTCCTTGAGATGTCCTATTTCAACCAACAGGCAATTTATAGCTGCAGTTTTCCATGCCCAGAACACATTTTTCCTCTTTTTTATAGCTTTCTCCAATTAGTCCCCTGCCCTTGATTTATTTTAGTGAATTTCTTTTCTTTTCTTTTTTTTTTATTTTAAGAGACAGGGTCTCACTCTGTTGCCCAGGCTGGAGTGCAGCAGTGCAATCACAGCTTACTACAGCCTCCAACTCCTGGCTCCAGTGATCCTCCCACCTCAGCCTCCTGAGTAGCTAGGACTACAGGTGTGGTTAGTGAATTCTTAATATGTGCACTGCTTCTCTGAATAGGTTTCCTTATATATGTGAATGTATCTTAATCGCCCACCCTCATGCAGACTGTTACCCCTCTGATGGCAGGAACTGTGTCTTTTGTTTCTTAGATTCATGCAAGCTGTTCTAGTATGAGAAATTCATTCTTTTTTATTACTGAGTAGTATTCCACTGTATGACAATATAATTTGTATATACATTCACTTGTTAACAGACACCTAGGATGTTTCCACTTTTTGGCTATGAATAAAATTCCCATGAATGTTCTCATACAAGTACTTTTATGGACATTAGCTTTCTTCTGTTTTTAAAAATAAAGATGGTCTCGCTGTACTGCCCAGGCTAGTCTCAAACTCCTGGGTTCAAGTGACCCTCCTCCCTGAGCCTCCCAAAGTGCTGGGATTACAGGTGTGAGTCACCATGCCCAGCCAACATTTGCTTTCGTTTGTCTTGGGTAAATGCCAGGAGAGGAATTGCTGGATCACAGGATTTAGTACATACTTATCTCAAATAGAAAAACTGTCCAAAAATCTTCTGAAGTGGCTGTAATATTTTACATTTCTATTGGTGTAAGAAATCAGGCGGCCCCTCATCTTCACCAACCCTTGGATCTGTCAGGTTTTTTTTATTTCTAGTCATTCTACTGGGTATGTAGTACTATCTCACGCTGGTTTTACCTTGAGTTTTCCTGATAGATAATGACATTGACCATCTTTTCATGCTTGCCATTTGCGTATTTTTATACACTCTTTTTTTGTAAACTATCTGTTCAAGTCTCTTGCTCATTTTTAATGAGTTGTCTTTTTATGATTAAGTTATAAGAGTTTGAAAATTTTTAAAGTATTCAAATTCTATGAAAGATAATATTGCACTCTACGATTGCATTTTCATTTGTGTGTTTTTTTGCTTGTTTTTTGTTTTGAGACAGTCTCATTCTACTACCTAGGCTGGAGTGAAATGGCATGATCTCAGGCTCACTGCAATCTCCGCCTCCCGGGTTCAAGTGATTCTCGTGCCTCAGCCTCCAGAGTAGCTAAGATTAGAGGCGCACACCCCCACACTCAGCCAATTTTTGTATTTTTAGTAGAGACGGGGTTTCACCATGTTGGTCAGGCTGATCTCGAACTCTTGACCTCAAGTGATCCACCCTGGTTGGCCTCCCAAAGTGCTGGGATTACAGGCGTGAGCCACCACACCCAGCCCATTTATGCTTCTTTATATTGCATCACGGTGTAGCAGATACTCAATAAATATTCCCTATTTAGAAAGTCAGTAAGTAGATACTACAATTTCAGTTCTTTTGGAAACAAATTTAAATTTTATTATGTACTACTCCTAGCAAATAGAAAGTTGTTTTCCTGTGAGAACTCAGAGACAGCATTATGTTTACTTTTTGTAGTATGCTATTTAGAGTTTAGTACAACTGGCTGAATCTATGCTGATTTCAGGAAGTATTCTAAAACTTCAAAGAAATTATCTGGATTAACATATATTTTATTTTTTCTCACTCTCAGAAAAAATTTTAAAAAGTGGTTTCTTTTCTATAAAGTTGATTAATGAGTCAAAGAATGAAACAAAATTTCCCCCAGTATCTTTGGCCTCAATAAAATAATCCATTTCACTTTTACTAAAAGACAGTGCTCCCTGTCTTTTTAACAACATTCCAAAGATTTCAGGAAAATAAATCCCCAGTATATCTCAAACCTCTAGTTTGTTCTTGTAATATTGTCATTAGGAAGTATTGCCTTCTTAAAACTTCTAAGAAATAGGCCGGGCGCAGTGGTGAGCGCCTGTAATCCCAGCACTTTGGGAGGCCAAGACGAGGGGATCACTTGAGGTCAGAAGTTCAAGACCAGCCTGGCCAACATGGCGAAACCCCACAATTCCTCAGGGATCTTGAACTAGAAATACCATTTGACCTAGCAATCCTATTACTGGGTATATACCCAAAGGATGATAAATCATGGTGCTATAAAGACACATGCACACGTATGTTTATTGCAGCACTATTCACAATAGCAAAGACTTGGAACCAAGCCAAATGTCCAACAATGATAGACTGGATTAAGAAAATGTGGCACATACATACCATGGAATACTATGCAGCCATAATAAATGATGAGTTCATGTCCTTTGTAGGGACATGGATGAATCTGGAAACCATCATTCTCAGCAAACTATTGCAAGGACAAAAAACCAAACACTGCATGTTCTCACTCATAGGTGGGAATTGAACAATGAGAACACATGGACACAGGAAGGGGAACATCACACACTGAGGCCTGTTGTGGGGTGGGGGAAGTGGGGAGGGATAGCATTAGGAGATATACCTAATGTTAAATGACGAGTTGATGGGTGCAGCACACCAACATGGCACATGTATACATATGTAACTAACCTGCACGTTGTGCACGTGTACCCTAAAACTTAAAGTATAATTAAAAAAAAAACACAAAAATTGGCTGGGCATGGTGGCACACGCCTGTAAACCCAGCTACTCAGGAGGCTGAGGCAGGAGAATCACTTGAATCTGGGAGGCGAAGGCTACAGTGCGCTGAGATCATGCCACTGCACTCCAGCCTGGATGAGACTCAGCCTCAAAAAAAAAAAAACGAACTTCTAATAGTCACTAATACCTATTAACAGAGATAAGTGATAATTAACCAATGAATATAATAAAGAGGACATCAGCCAATTAAGTAATCATATACAGGTATATGACAACCTTAATTTTTTAATGCACAAAGCATTAATTATCACATTATTATATACATAAGTTATTCTAAATGCCATCTCTGAAACAAAAATGCAACTATTGTTAATGATTCTAATAGTAATAGGATACTCACTTCAATTGATGGAATGAATTTAAGAATTTAGGAGAGCAATACCCCAAATAAACTCAACTAGGACAAGCTGTCTCTGTTCAATATCACACTCAAAGCAATGCACAGCAACAAAGCATATCCCAAATTAACACTCTGGATGCTTGGTCTGGTGCCCATGCGAGGAAAAAATTCTAATTGTCAAATCATGTTCCTAAAAAGCTCTACTTTTAAATATTTTCATCTCAAGTAAGGAATAAGAAGCCACACAATGACACACATTGAGTATCTTGGGATACAGAGTTTAGACCAACATTATTCACTGACCTTTTCTATAAGGAGTTTCTTGCTCATTGTCACACATCTATTTAATCGTTCCTTGTATTTCTCTAGCATCTTTTGCTGTTCATCAATCTGCCGTCTCAAATCACAGTTGGCCTTCAATGAGAAAAAAATGTATAATTAGCTCCAAGGAAGAAGATTAACAGAAAAGCAGTTTCTAGGGAGAGAAAAAAAAAATCATTTCTATATGTTGTTTTATCAAAAGCAAAATTAATGTTCAAACAGGTAAGAAGTAACTATGTCTCAGAAAAAGTAAATAATTCATTCCTTTATTCTCTCATAACATATCATCTATTTGTAAATGATAAATTGAATTACTAACTTGGGCATGTTTTTCTACTGATCATATTTTGCTCCTGCCAATAACCAGTTACAGCTACTCTTGTAATCACAAACACCTAAGCTATCACAAAATAATAACTTAAAAAATGTTAAGGCTGGGAATCGTGGCTCATGCGTGCAATCCTAGCACTTTGGGAGGCCGAGGGGGGGCAGATGACTTGAGGTCAGGAGTTCAAGACCAGCCTGGCCTGTGTGGTCAAACCCCATCTCTACTAAATATAAAAAAATTAGCCACGTGTGGTGGCGGGAGCCTGTAATTCCAGCTACTCGGGAGGCTGAGGCGGGAGAATCGCTTGAACCCAAAGGCAAGGGTTGCAGTGAGCCACGATCACGCCACTGCACTCCAGCCTAGGTGACAGAGTGAGACTTCATCTCAAAAAAAAAAAAAAAAAATTAAACTACACATGTTTAAAATACAAAGAGTGATTAAGCACATACAAAAAAATTACTGAATTTTATGTTTGCTTTGTTCTTTTTCTAGTCGTATTTAAGAAAGATAAATTTGCATAAATGTTCCTCACCAGAGAAGCCAGGCACGCCCATGCCCACAAAAGACAGAACAAACAAACAAGGTCCTGGTTCAAGAATGCCAGAATGTAAATATACAGCTAATTTAGCTGTGGTCAGAAGCCTACAGTGTGGACTAAAAACTTAAAGCCTCCTGCAATAACAGAGAAGGAAAGAACCACTAACCCAAGGATGAATTTGACTTGCAAGTCCTGAATTTATCCCTTTTGTGTTAAAAAAAAAAAAAAAAAAAAAAAAGAGATCTCAGCTCTTCTAGCAAATAATGTTACCTCATAAAAACTCACTTAAATTATGAAAAAGAAAAATCTGTTATGTGTTTCTAAAATACTAAAAACCACAAACAGAAGATATCACACAATACTCAATTTTTGAGACTTTGTAGCTTCATTAAAATTTTTTATCATTTTTTATTTTGTATAATACAGCATCATTTTTAAAGTAACCCATGGGAAACAGCTTCTGTCTCCAAATGTTTCTCCTCTCCCCATCAGCATTAATTTCTTCCTGTTAGTTTTTGTACAGAACCATATTATCAAAGGCAGAGTGTAACTACATTTGGGTAAGTGTGATTACCAAATTCATACTAAAGAATCTACGAAGCAAAGATCATGTAATGTTTATGGAAAACCCAGTCTACTCATAAGGTGAGTGTTCCCTTGAAATCTATAACCAAATGTATGAAATCAATCAATCTCTTGGCAGTTATTTAAAATGTTAAGAATTCTAAGTTTTTGTGGCTTCTGACACTAATGTCTTCGAGGAGTTCATGTTTAAAGGAACAGCTGGTGGCTGGTGCGCGTGGCTCATGCCTATAATCTGAGCACTCTGGGAGGCCAAGGCAGGAGCATCGCTTGAGCCCAGGAGTTCAAGACCAGCCTCGGCAACATGGCAAAACCGTGTCTCTATAAAATTTCGAAAATTAGCCATGTGTGGTGGCATGCGCCTCTGATGCCAGCTGTTCGGGAGGCTGAGGATTGCTTGAGCCTGGGAGGTCGAGGCTGCAGCAAGCTGTGATTGCACCACAGCACTCCAGCCTGGGAGACAAAGCAAGGCACTGTGTCCTTTTTTTTAAAATTAAAAAAAAAAAAAAAAAAAAAAAAAAAAAAGCAGCTGGCTAGTAGCCCCCAATGTAGCCAAACCCAACATCTCACTAAAATGGCAAAATTCAATGAATGATGTCTGAAAGAATATACAAGACATGTAGTCTTTCCCTCACTGTCGATCCTCCAGATCTTCTAGAAGCACAAGTTCTAATCAACCTAAAAACAAGGCAGCTGCCCTCTGTGTCTTCCTTTTTTACTTATTTACTCCTTTAGTACTGCTCTACATACAAATAAAGACTGCAACAGTCTGAAGACGACGGAGTAGAAGGGGCAGTGGTGAGTGAAGGAAACATACTGCTTCTTAGAAAACATAAGCAAACATTTTTTTAAAACTCCTAAAGCAGTACCAAGTTAGGATTCAAGTTTTTCTCATACTCTGTCATCTCAATCTTAAAGTCAGATGATGGAGAAAGGCACGCCCACAATTCTTAGTACAGCAGAGCTTCTCTGTACAAAACCCTGACAGATACTGGAATTTGGCAAGGAGCTTTTTACACCCACAAACCATTTCATTATAAATCTTCGATGGCAATTCAACCAGCACCCAAATGAATAAAAACAGGAATAAGAGCAACTCCATGCAAGTATACACATCCGAACAATGAAAAATACAACACAGTGCTGAGACTACACATGGGTCTCCTCATTCAAAGACAGAGAAAAGGAAATAAAAATAACATTAGTAAATAAAAACAACAACAAAAAAAATAGGCCCAAGGAATACAGAAAATCAGCTTGAAAACAATGAAAATGATCACCCACAGAAATCAAAAGAACATTTTAGAATACTTCTTGTCATATTTCATAAAACGCAAAAAGACATGATATCTAGGAAATAGGAACCAAAAACCCTAGAGAATATACAGAATGGGGTAAGAAAGTATATTAGATGAGGGAAAAAAGCAGGGAAATTTAAAATGTAAATAATAGGCCTGGCATGGTGGCTCACGTCTGTTATCCCAGCACTTTGGGAGGCCAAGGCAGGAGGATTGATTGAGCCCAAGAGTTCAAGACCAGCCTGGGCAACACAGTGAGACCCAGTTCCTACAAAAAATAAAAAAATTAGCCAAGCACAGTGGCATGTGCCTGTAGTCCCAGCTATTCAGGAGGCTGAAGTGAGAGGACTGCTTGAGCCTGGGAGATGAAGGCTGCAGTGAGCCATGACGGTGCCATTGCACCCAGCCTGGGCGACAGCAAGACACTGTCTCAAAAAATAAAAATGTAAACAATAAAATCAAAATTCACATGAGCTGCAGTAAATGCCAGAAATATATGGAAGACAGTGTTTAATGAGATTCAGAAGAAAGGGGCAATCACATTAAAATGAGACATAACGTGTTAGAAATAAAGGAGAGAAATCAGAGATTCAAGCTAAGAGTCAAGAAGAAACAAATATAAAGAGGGATAAAAGCATAGTTAGACATAATCACACATTTTCCAAATAAAAATATATAAACCCACATATAGATACACCCTGGGGTAATATTTAATAAATTACGGTGTTTGCTGCTTTGGTCATGAACTTCTCTGAAATACTAAATGCTTGAAAAACTGAAGGAGAAACAGAGAGAGAGAATGTGTGTTATATTTGAGAGGCAGAACGAACAGAACAAGGGGTTATGACACAAAAATCCTGCACACAGTGTTGTCTTTTCATGGGAGGGCAAAAGAGAATTCTCAGGTGTGCAAGGCAGAGAAAATTTAACACTGACAAATCCTTGCTGAAAAATAATCACTTAAAAATGTACCACCATCAACAGATAAAACAAAAACTATAAATAAAAAAATACTGTTGATAAGCTTTGAAATCAGTTGAATAAACAAGTCTAACAATGACTACAAATTTGGTCATAAAGCTGCCTCTGCCTACATAAGAACTTAGTATCATATATAGCAGTAAAAATAATTTAATAATAATAATATAGGCCAAGCGCAGTGACTCACGCCTGTAATCCCAGCACTTTGGCAGACCAAGGCAGGCTGATCACTGCAGGTCAGGAGTTCGAGACCAGCGTGGCCAATATGGCAAAAACCCATCTCTACTAAAAATACAAAAATTAGCCAGGCATTGTGGTGCATGCCTGTAATCCCAGCTACTTGGGAGGCAGAGGCAGGAGAATCACTTGAACTTGGGTGACAAAGTGAGACTGTCTCAAAAAATTAATTAATTAATTAATAATATAAACAGCCAAATGTAGTGGCGCATGCCTATAGTCCCAGCTACTTGGGAGGCCGAGGTGGGAGGATCACATCAGGCGGGGACTGGGGAGGGCACAGCTTGCAAGACTGCGCCACCGCACTCCAGCCTGGGTGACAGAGTGAGATCCTGTCTCAAGATAAATATATAAAATTAATAATAATAGCCGAGTACGGTAGCTCACGCCTGTAATCCCAGCACTTTGGGAGGCCGAAGCGGGTGGATCATGAGGTCAGGGGTTTAAGACCAGCCTGACCAACATGGTGAAACCCCGTCTCTACTAAATATACAAAAATTAGCTGGGCATGGTGGCGGGCGCCCGTAATCCCAGCTACTCAGGAGGCTGAGGCAGGAGAATTTCTTGAACCCGGGAGGTGGAGGTTGCAGTGAGCTGAGATCACACCACTGCACTTCAGCCTGGGCAACAGAGCAAGACTCTGTCTCAAAAAAAAAAAAAAATTAAGCTGGGCGCGGTGGCTCACGCCTGTAATCCCAGCACTTTGGGAGGCTGAGGCGGGTGGATCACGAGGTCAGGAGATCGAGACCACGGTGAAACCCCGTCTCTACTAAAAATACAAAAAAAATTAGCCGGGCGTGGTGGCGGGCGCCTGTAGTCCCAGCTACTCGGAGAGGCTGAGGCAGGAGAATGGCGTGAACCCGGGAGGCGGAGCTTGCAGTGAGCCGAGATTGCGCCACTGCACTCCAGCCTGGGTGACAGAGCAAGACTCCGTCTCAAAAAAAAAAAAAAAAAAAAAAAAAATTAGTAATAATATAAACACACCAGACTTTACTAATAAAGGCCAGACTTAGTTTAGCTATGTGCTGAATTCCATGTTTTATATAAAAAGGAGTCAAAATACACTATTTTACCCTATGTTTTTATTAAGTACAGAAATATAATACAAGTAAAAAAATTTTGGAGGTCAGATCATCATGAGTACAGTGACTTTTATAATCTGTATTATTAAACATAAATTCAAACAAAATTGTACCCAAAGCCTAATAAGAAAGACTGACAAAGGCAAGGCGACCGATCCCCACCTTGCTGTGTCACAGTAACCCTAGAGGTTTCAGGACCCTAAAGAGTCAGATTAACTACCACATTAGCACAAATAAGGATCAAACCTATACCTTCTAAATCACTAGAGAAGAGAAAAATGCTAGCCAATGTTATTCATAAATCGGTAACATTTATGTATATATTCATTTGTGTGTGTGTGTGTGTGTGTGTGTGTGTGTATACACACATATCTATTTCAAACAGCTCAAAATTACTGAAAAAAAATGTACCAAATGTTTAATCCCAATTAATGGAATTATGAGTGACATATTTTTCTGTATTTTGTAAAGAGCATATATAATATTTTTTTTCTTTTTTTGAGGCAGGGTCTTGCTCTGTTGTCCAGGCTGGAGTGCAGCAGCATGAACTTGGCTCACCGCAGCCTAGAGGTCCTGGGCTCAAGCATCTTCCCACCTCAGGCTCCCAGTAGCTGGGACCACAGACACACCACCATGCCTGGCAAACTTTGTATTCTTTTATAGAAATGGGGTCTTGCTGTGTCATGCATGCTGGTTTCGAACCCCTGGTCTCAAGCAATCCTCCTGCCTCAGCCTCCCAAAGTGGCAGGTATGGACCACCATGCCCGGTCCTTTTTACTTTCTTATTTTTTTTTTTGAGATGAAGTATCACTCTGTCGCCCAGGCTGGAATGCAGCGGTGCAATCTCGGCTCACTGCAACCTCCGCCTCCCAGGCTCAAGTGATTCTCCTGTCTCAGCCTCCCAAGTAGCTGGGACTACAGCCGCTTGCCACTACACCAGGATACTGTTTTATATTTTTTTAGTAGAGACAGGGTTTCTTTTCACCATGTTGGCCAGGCTGGTCTCAAACTCCTGACCTCAAGTGATCCACCTGCCTTGGCCTCCCAAAGTGCTGGGATTACAGGTGTGAACCACCATGTCCGGCCCTTTCTACTCTTTAAAAAGTATGAGTCAGTCATGCCAAATTGCATATTCAAAATATATTGATAAAGTATTTTCTAGCGGTATCTATTTAATTCCAGATGAAGCATTTTAAAGGTTTATTTTGTAAGCACAAAAAAGTTTGGGTGAGTAGGTTATAAAAGGTACAAAAAGCGAAATGGGCTAAAAAGTCCTTTGAAATAGCTTATAAAATTCAACAATATTAAAATAACTTCTCTGGAATGGGAAAACAACACTTTATACTAATTCCCACAGTTCTAGATGAAATATAACACTCCACATATCTATTTCTCCAATATAAATTCAATCATTAAAATACTACAGTATAAGATTTCCAATTTAAAGGTAGTGTTTAGAATGCAGGAATCTGATTCCTACTCAGATTCCCTCAATTAAAGAAAAATACCCAAATGTTTATTGTTTCATTGTTATTTGGCTATAGTAATTACTTCTATGATATGTACATAATCCAAATATACATAACAAATGGTGCTTGCTATAAAATCTCTTACCACATTTTAATACTTACTCTTAATAAATCATCTATTCTTCCCTCCTTCTTCTCTAAGTCAGAATTCTTACTGTTTTCTAGTGCAGATATTTTTTCTATTGTGAGGTCCGACTACAGAGACAAAGGTAAAACAAATTTAGGATTAGTCTCAACATATTATATGTCATCACACTCTTCTCATTACCTTTCTCAGGGGGTAAAAAGCACTTGCTCACACAAATGGCCTAGAATCACATGGCTTAAGAAATGAAATCTGCTTGTCTCATCTCATTCTTCAAGTCCTCTGCTGGGTTCCTTATGTCCCACTACACCTACACTTCAAACACATGTTAATTCTGGAATCAAATGTATGAATTCTCACTACTGTGCACTGAACAATGTAGAAACACGTTACTCCAGAAATGAAACTAACTTTGAATAGAAAAGGATCTCACAGGAGACTTGACACAACTCTCTAAGGAACAAATGCGCCATCTGGTGGAAACAGAGAGCAATCAGAAGGGAAAAGAAGAAGCTACCTGAGTGCTCAACTATCTAACTGAACTGTACAAGAGCTGGTGATTTAGATAAAATTCAAATGTGCTCCAGGGAGTTGTATACCTCTTGAGATTTAAGAAATTCTCCTAGATTGCCAACGATCCTGTCTTGAAAATAATATATATAGTATCAAAAGAGGCTTCAAGAAAACCCAGTATACTCAAAACTACAAAATGGACGCTATAGCCACCATCCTTTGCAGATACAATCCTCAAATGTTCAGAACGCTCCCTAAATTAAAGAGTTTCTGAACACAATTTCAGGAGTAAACCATGTTGGTATCTCACATCTGAGAGAAGTTTAGCCAGGTATAAATAAGTAAACAGGAAAAGGAATACATTAACTACTTAAGGAATACATTAATTACTACAGTAAGCAGGAAAAGGAATAAATTAAGGAATTAACATTTATTGAAAGCCTACTACAAGTACACTACTAATAAACATTTTGTATATACTGTCTGAGATCATGAGAATCAACCACATTTTCACAGATGATTTGTACTAAGAAAAACTGAGGCCCAGGCCAGAATGAATTTAAGCCACAGTGCCAGAATCTGAACTTAAGCCTTCAAAGTGTAGGTACTTTTCTTCTGTGGAATACTGTAGGAAACTTTCCTTAACATCATGCTTTAGCATAAGCATTTCTGCTACAATACACCGGAAGAGTAAAGAAAAGCCTCAAAAAATTAAAGCACCTTCCAAAGGACTTTAAATACCCATAATGCAAGTTCTGAATATAATACACACAAATAATGAGGTGGTCAGAGAAATACAGAGAAGTCAGAGAAGAATGACAGACTACACAGGTTAGCCCTTATTCTTACACAGCAGGTATGCCCCTCGATTGATTATCGATCACCAACCTACCTGGGTCTGTCTGTGCTGGATGGAGATCTGTTTTTGGGAGCTGCAGGAATGCTCTGTGTTGCCAGATCCCGTAGATGAGGGACTGTTTTGCTGAGCCTACAATAAAGGTGCATTACCAATCACAGGAAAGTTTGGCATCTTTTTCCACAAACACTTGTATTAATGCAAACAACTCCATAATTTGAATCTCCACAATACAAACCCCTTCTCATGAAAGTGAGAAGTCAGGGCCACGTGGCCAAGAAGTAAAACAATCCAAATATGAGACAAAGGGCTGGACATGGTGGTTTATACCAAGTTCCTGTAAACAGGTTTAAAGTATCAAATGCTTACAAATAAATTTTTAAAGTATGAAAATTAGAGAAAATGAAAAGTTATTCCTGTAATAAGTTGCCTTTTTCACTTGTATTTTCATATGCTTTAGTCAGAAAAGGCTAGTGAAGCATCCAATGCACAGGGGCTGCACATAAAGGACTGTGAACCACTATTCAGAATAGTCTCCTAAACACACAAACATTATCCATGAACACGCAGCGGTCTAAAATCCAGGTTGATTTCTAATACCGTCACTTGCTGACTGGGCATTCTAAGGCATTTTAAATGTATATGGTTTAGGTTCTATAATATAATTAACCTGAATAGGTTAATAACCTGAATAGGTTAATTATATTATATTCTCAATAGTACTTTTTTTTTTTTTGAGACGGAGTCTCGCTCTGTCACCCAGGCTGGAGTGCAGTGGCGCAATGTGGGCTCACTGCAAGCTCCGCCTCCCAGGTTCATGCCATTCTCCTGCCTCAGCCTCCCGAGTAGCTGGGACTACAGGCACCTGCCACCACGCCTGGCTAATTTTTTGTATGTTTAGTGGAGACGGGGTTTCACTGTGTTAGCCAGGATGGTCTTGATCTCCTGACCTCGTGATATGCCCACCTCGGCCTCCCAAAGTGCTGGGATTACAGGCGTGAGCCACCACGCCCAGCCTAATAGTACTTTTTAAAACAAGGTAAAACTGCAGCTAACAAAGTATGACCCATCACAGATGTAAGTAGAAAATAATTCAATATTCTGAGAATCATGGAATAGTAAAAATACAGTACTACTATCTCATCAGAGAATACAGCATTTCCACATGTGAATTTCTTCTGATACTTTCTACATATTCTTTTGATTATTGTTCTTACTCATTAACATATTAACAATGGTATAACCACCATCTATTGAACAAGTTACTGTAACCTAAATGCTTCACTGTCATTGTCACACATTAATTCTTACAAAATCCTATAAGGAGGCTGGGTCAGGTGGCTCACCTGTAATCCTAGCACTTTGGGAGGCTGAATCAGGTGGATCACTTGAGGCCAGAAGCTCGAGACCAGCCTGGCCAACATGGCAAAACCCCACCTTACTAAAAATACAAAAATTAGCTAGGCACGGTGATGCACACCTGTAATCCCAGCTACTCAAGAGGCTGAGGCAGGAGAATTGCTTGAGCCTGGGAGGCGGAGGTTGCAGTGAGACGAGATCACACCACTGCACTCCAGCCCGGGTGACAGAGCAAGACTCTGTCCTATAAGGTGGTTGTAATTATTAGTTCCATTTTACAGATAAATAAAATAAAAATCAGAGATATTAAGTACCTATGTGGGTTCACAGAGCTAGTAGGTGGGGGAACCAGAACTGGGGGTTGTGTCCACAATAACTGCTCTCAATGACCACAGTAGACTGTTACCACCACCCTGTGAACAAACTAGCACTTCCTACACACGATTTCATTGAAGGCTCACAACAGCCTTATCAGATAGGCAGCATTATTAACGCCATTTTAATGTATCCATTCAATGACTATTTATTAAGTACTCCCTATGTCTAAGCACTGTGCTAGGTGCTAGGTGCACATGGCCAAGAGAAACCACAGACCCAGTCCTTACTCTGCCTTAATGAAGCTTACAATCCAAAAGAAGATTTACTAAACACTTGGTAAATATTTGTTGAAAGAAACTGTTGAATAAACAATTATATAATAAATACACAATCGCAATTAGGATAAGTGCTAAAAGAGCATTTAACAAGGCACATAACCTAATTTAGAGGGTCAGGGATAAACCTTTAAAAAGTTTATGGTTTGAGACTGAGCACAATGGCTCATGCCTGTAATCCTAGCACTTTGGGAGGCCGAGGCGGGTGGATGACCTGGTCAGGAATTCAAGACCAGCCTGGCCAACATGGTGAAACCCCATCTCTACTGGAAATACAAAAAATTAGCCGGCCGCAGTGGTGCACGCCTGTAATTCCAGCTACTCGGGAGGCTGAGGCAGAACAATCACTTGAACCTGGGAGTCGGAGCGTGCAGTGAGCCAAGATTGTGTCACTTCACTCCAGCCTGGGCAACAAAGCGAGACTTCATCTCAAAAAAAAAAAAAAAAAAAAAAAAAAGTTTATGATTTGAGGCTGGGTGTGGTGGCTCAGGCATATAATCCCAGCACTTTGGGAGGCTGAGGCAGGTGGATCAGCTAAGGTCAGAAGTTGAAGACTAGCCTGGCCAACATGGTGAAACCTCATCTCTACTAAAAAAAAAAAAAAAAAAAAAAAATACAAAACAAAAATAATTAGCCAGGCGTGGTGGTGGGCGCCTGTAATCCCAGCTACTCAGGAGGCTGGGGCAGGAGAATCGCTTGAGCCCGGGGCGGGGAGGTTGCGATGAGCTCAGATCATGCCACTGCACTCCAGCCTGGGTGACAGAGCAAGACTCTCTGTCTTGCGGTGGGGGTCGCAGGGGGAGTGCCAAGTCTATATAATTCCAAATAACTAAAAATGTTCTCTACTCTAGAATGCAGCAAATCTAATCTTTCCTTACTAATTAAGGGTCATCATTATGAACCTCAAGTATTATAATGCACTAGGATACAAGCATTCTTTCCTTCAGTTATCATTTGATTGCTTTTACAATCCTCTCCTTTTACAATGTGTTTCTATTTTTTATTTTTATTTTTTTACTTTTATTTTATTTTTTTTTTTGAGATGGAGTCTCACTCTGTCGCTCAGGCTGGAGTGCAGTGGCACGATCTCGGCTCACTGCAAGCTCTGCCTCCCAGGTTCACGCCATTCTCCTGACTCAGCCTCCCGAGTAGCTGGGATTACAGGCGCCCGCCACCACTCCCCAGCTAATTTTTTGTATTTTTTTTTTAGTAGAGACGGGGTTTTCACCGTGTTAGCCAGGATGGTCTCGATCTCCTGACCTCATGATCCGCCCACCTCAGCCTCCCAAAGTGCTGGGATTACAGGCGTGAGCCACCGCGCCCGGCCCTACAATGTGTTTCTATACAAATGACTGTTTGAACTATATTTATAATAAGAACGAATAAGAATCAAATGATTAGACTGGGCGCAGTGGCTCACGTCTGTAATCCTAGCACTTTGGGAGGCCGAGGTGGGCGGATCATGAGGTCAGGAGTTCAAGACCAGCCTGGCCAACATGGTGAAACCCCGTCTCTACTAAACATACAAAAAAAAAATCTGGGCGTAGGGGCGGGTGCCTATAATCCCAGCTACTCGGGAGGCTGAGGCAGGAGAATTGCTTTAACCCAGGAGGCGGAGGTTGCAGTGAGCCGAGATCATGCCACTGCACTCCAGCCAGGGCGACAGAGCAAGACTCCGTCTCAAAAAAAAAAAAAAAAAAAAAAAAGAAAACAATCAAATGATTAAAAGACACTTCTACAGATTTCTAGATATATGGTATATTGGTTTAAATATGCTTATATCTGATTCTAAGTTTTCTTCCAGTAAACTGACGGTGTTAGAAAGTGATTTAGTGAGATATTTCTAAATTAAAGCTCACATAGGGCCGGGTGCAGTGGCTCATGCCTGTAATCCTGTCACTTTGGGAGGCCAGGGAAGGCAGATCACGAGGTCAGGAGTTCAAGACCAGCCTGGCCAATATGGTGAAACCACGTCTCTACTAAAAATATAAAAAATTAGCCAGGTGTGGTGATGCACGCCTGTAGTCCCAGCTACTTGGGAGGCTGAGGCAGGAGAATCACTCGAACCTGGCAGGCAGAGGATGTAGTGAGTTGAGTCACCACTGCACTCCAGCCTGGGTGACAGAGTGAGACTCCGACTCAAAAAAATAAAAATAAAAATAAAAAAGACACACACACACATACACACACACACACACACATATATATGGCCCAATGATAAGTAAAATGCAAAAGTTAACTGAGGAAGTAGGCAGTTAGGAAGTTCAAAGTGTGTGCACTTAACTTCTGTGGAATACCATAAACAAAAAACAGTGTGCGCACTTTCCTTAACACCATGCTGCAGTATAAGCATTTCTGCTCCAATACACTAGAAGGGGAAAGAAAAGCCTCAAAAACTTAAAGCACGTTCCAAAGGACTTTAAATACCCATAATGCAAGTTCTGAATATAATACAAACAATGAGATACCATCAGAGAAATAGAGAAGACAAAGGGGAATCACAGACTATCTAAGGTTAGCATTTATTCCTATGCAGCAAATATACCCCTCCACTGGTTATTGATCATCAGCCTACCCGGGTCTGTCTGTGCTGGATAGAGATCTGCTTTTGGGAGTTGTAGGAATGGCTCTGTGTTGCCAGATCCCATAGAAGAGGGATCTAAAAGGCCCTTTGCAGATTTCTTGATATATGGTATATGGGTTTAAATATGCTTATTTCTGATTCTAAGTTGTCTTCCAGCAAACTAAGGTGTTAGAAAGTGATTGTGATGTTTCCAAATTAAAGCTTTCTGTAAAAGTACACATATAAATAGCTCATTGATAAGTAAAAATGCAAAAGTTAACTGAGGAAGTAGGCAGTTAGGAAATTCCTCAGTTGGGAAGCAGAAAATCCTCATGAAAATGAAAACAATGTTTTCAAAAGGTAAAAGGTACTACACAATATAGGGAATTCATGTGACAATGCTCAGATCTGTTAGAGAAAAAAATGCTGTAAATCTAGAAATGCAAAACTGGAAAACAAAGAGACTATGTTACCAAAAAGAAAAAAAAAAAATCCATGCCAACAACCTATATTAATCACTCTAATCCCTCATTCAGCTAAGCTAAATACATTTTCAAGACAACCCCAACAGCACAAACAGAAAAATCCAAGATGAAAAAACAATACCTAATCATAGAGTTAAAACAGATAATTGAATAAACAACTCTAAAAGTAAAGTATCAGTTTAGCCCTTGATTTTCAATATTTTATAGTATGAAATGACAAACTGCTTTGGTTCATTTCATAAACTGAAACTCTGCATTTAGATAACTGTATTAAAGGGTCTTATGAAAAAAATAAAATAGGTTCAGAGAAGATCAAAAGGATACTGTAGCTACAAAAATTTAAAAAGTAAAGAACATGAATAATTAAATTGACAAAATAAGATTATCAAAGTTTAAAAATTTAATAGGTGGGTTAAATATCAAAATGGACACAGCTGAATACACAGCCAGTAACCTAAAAGACAATGTCAAGAAAATCTCCCAGAAGAGGCCGGGTGCAGTGTCTCACGCCTGTAATCCCAGCACTTTGGGAGGCTGAGGCGGGTGGATCACCTGAGGTCAGGAGTTCGAGACCAGCCTGGCCAACATGGTGAAACCCCGTCTCTACTAAAAATATTTTTAAAAATTAGCTGGGTGTGGTGGTATGTGCCTATAGTCCCAGCTACTCGGGAGGCTGAGGCAGGAGAATTGCTTGAACCCGGGTGGCAGAGGTGCAGAGGTTGCAGTGAGCCAAGATTGTGCCACTGCACTCCAGCCTGGGTGACAGGGCGAGACTCAGTCTCAAAAAAAAAAAAAAAAAAAAAAAAAAAGAAAATAAGAAAATCTCCCAGAAGACAAAACAAAAGGTTAAATGGAGCACAAAAGAAAAGAAACATGAATAGCACAGAGACCCTGAAACTATCTAATGGCTTTCTAGAGTAAAGAACAGAGGAAATGAAATAATCAAAGAAACAGTAAAACAAAATTTCTCTGAAATAAAAAACCCTTTCCATTATTTAAAAACAAAAAACAATCACCAAACTCAGAATAGGGAACTTTCTCAGCCAGGTGCAGTGGCTCACGCCTATAATCATAGTACTTTGGGAGGCCAAGGAGAGCTGACAGCTTGAGCTCAGGAGTTCCAGACCAGCCTGGCCAACATGGCAAAACCCTGTCTCTACAAAAGAAATCAGGGCATGGTGTGATGGCTCATGCCTGTAATCCCAGCATTCGGGGAGGCCAAGGCGGGCAGATCACTTGAGGTCAGGAGTTCAAGACCAGCCTAGCCAACATGGTGAAACTCCGTCTCTACTAAAGATACAAAAATTAGCCAGGCACAGTGGTGTGCGCCTGTAATCCCAGCTACTCAGAAGGCTGAGGCAGGAGAATTGCTTGAATCCAGGAGGCAGAGGTTGCACTGAACCGAGATCCATGCCACCGCACTCCAGCCTCAGTGACAAAGGAAGACTTTGCTCAAAAAACAAACAAAACAAACAAACAAACAAAAAATCAGCCGGGCATGGTGGCACGCACCTGTAGTCCCAGCTATTTGGTGAGGCTGAGGTGGGAGGATGGCTTGGGCCCAAGCAGTTGAGGCTGTAGTGAGCCACAATCAGGCCACTGCACTCCAACAGCCTGGGTGACAAAATGAGACCCCGTCTTTAAAAAAAAAAAAAAAAAAAAAAAAGAGAGGAACTTTCTTAACCAAAAAAATGACCACCTCTGAAAAACATACAGTAAACATGCTACTTTTTCTCTTTTTTTCTGAGACAGTCTCTTGCTCTGTCACCCAGGCTGGAGTGCAGTGGCACAATCTCAGCTCACTGCAACCTCCGTCTCCTGGGTTCAGGCAATTCACCTGCCTCAGCCTCCCAAATAACTGGGATTATAGGTGCACACCACCACGCCTGGCTAATGTAATATTTATTTTTAAAGACCTCACATTTCCCTTAAAAATCATGAACGAGAAAGACAACGATGTCCCAGAAAAACTGGATGATACCTTTTTAACCTTAGCTAATATGTTTACACACAGAATTTTCTTTACAATTAACGTTTGAAAACTTGCTTAAACCTTTAAAACAATCCCAGCACTTTGGGAAGCTGAGGTGAGTGAATCACAAGATCAGGAGTTCAAGACCAGCCTGGTCAACATGGTGAAACCCCATCTCTACTAAAAATACAAAAAATTAGTTGGGTGTAGTGGCAGGTGCCTATAATCCCAGCTACTCGGGAGGCTGAGGCAGGAGAATCGCTTGAACCCGGGAGGCGGAGGTTGCAGTGAGCTGAGATCGCACCACTGCACTCCAGCCTAGGTGAAAGAGCAAGACCCGATCATGATAGATCAACATACAAAAATCAATTGTATTCCTATACTCTGGCAATGAGCAATCTGAAAATAAAACTAAGAAAACTATTCCATTTACAATAGCGTAAAAAGAATAAATATTTCGGAATAATTTTAACAAAAGAAATATAGGACTACATATTGCAAGTTGCAAAACATTGTTGAAAGAAATCAAAGGGTCCTAAATAGATATTTTGTGTTCATGGATTGAAAGACTTAATACTGTTAAAAAGGCAATACTTCTCAAATTGATCTACGGATTCAACAGAATTGCTATCAAATCCTATCTGGTTTATTTATAGAAACTGAAAGGCTGATCTTAAAAATCACAGGGAAATGCAACAGATCCCAAACAGCCAATACAATCTTGAAACCCAAAAAGTTGGAAGGCTTGCACTTGCCAATTTCAAGACTTATTACAAAGCTACAGTTATTCAGACAGTGTGGTCCTGGCATAAAGACAGGTGATATGGTTTGGCTCTGTGTCCCCACCCAAATTTCATGTCGAATTGTACTCCTCATATGTCAGGGGAAGGGTCTGGTGGGAGCTGATTGGATCACGAGGGCATATTTCCCGCTTGCTGTTCTCATGATAGTGAGTGAGTTCTCATGAGATCTGATGGTTTAAAAGTGCATGGCACTTTCCCTTTCACTCTCTCACTCTCTTTCCTGAGAAGAAGGTGCTTGCTTCTCCTTAACCTTCTCCCATGATTGTAAGTTTCCTGAGGCCTCCCAGTCATGCTTCCTGTTAAGCCTGCAGAACTATGAGTTAATTAAATCTCTTTTCTTCATAAATTACCCAGTCTCAGGTAGTTCTTTGTAGCAGTGTGAGAATGGGCTAATATAACAAACATACAGATGGAGCAGGATTCAGAGTCCATAAATAAACCCCTTGCTGTAAGTCAGTTGATTTTTTAAAATGGTGCCGACGGTTCAATGGTAAAAGCACAGTATTTTCAACAAATGGTGCTGGGACAATAGGATATACACATGCAAAAAAAATGAAGTTGGAACTCCTTCCTCATACCACACACAAAAATTAACACAAGACGGAAAAAAGACCTAAATATAAGAGCTAAAAGTATAAAACACATAGAAGAAAATATAAGAGTAAATTTTCTTGACTTTAGGTTAGGTGAAGCCTTGGCTACAACACTAAAAGCATAAGCAACAAAAGAAAAAAACAGATAAATTGAACTTTTCTCAAAATTAAAAACTTCTGTGCTTCGCAGGACACCGTCAAGAAGTAAACTGACCACCCACAGAATAGAAAACCTTTGCCAATCATATAGTTGACAAAGATCTAATATTCAGAATATATAAAGAATGCTTAGAACTTAACAATGAAGGCAACACTATTAAAAAATGGGTAAAGGATTTGAATAGTGATCTCTCCAAAGAAGATGCACAAAAGCCCAATTAGCAAATGAAAAAATGCTCAACATCACCAGTTTTTTGGGGAATGCAAATCAAAACCACAACGAGATGCCACTTTACACCCACTAGGATGGCTATAATGAAAAAGAGAGACAATAGCAAGGACATGGAGAAATTGGAATGTACTGCTGCGGGGAATGTAAAATGGTGCAGCTGCTGTGGAAGAGTCTGGCAGTTCCTCAAAAACAGTTACCATATGACCTGGCAATTTCACTCTCCAGCATATATCCAAAAGAAACGAAAACGTATGTCTACACAAAGTCTTATACATGAATGTTCATAGCAACATCATTCATAATAGCCAAAAGTGGAAATAGCCTAAATGTCCATCAACTGGTAAAAGGATAAAGCCGTGAACAACTGGCACCAAAAAAGAATGATTCTCTTTACTGATGTACACCCATGAAAATCCATGAAGCCATGATAATCAAAGAAGAGAAAGCTATTTGTCACCATTTGGCACAGCTATCGAACAACTCCCTACTTTAAAAGTTAAAAAAAATGTAAAAGCCTCATTAGTAATCAAAAGGAAAGAACTAAGCATTTAGCCTGTTCTTTCTAGTAGAACTGCATGTCAGTGTAGAGCAACAGGCACAGATGATGAGAGGAAAGTTCTATTTTATAGATGCTAATAGATATGTTATAATGTTAATTTCACTATCTAGCAAAATGTTAACACATGTTTTTTAAAAATGCCTATTTAATTATTTAGAGATAGGAGGTCAAGATTTCTGAATTGTATTTTAAAACACTTTGGCATAAAAAAAGCAAACTACTTTTTAAAAAAAGCAAGTTTTGAAGAACATCTGCATAATGTTAAAAGACACAAGTTTTAAGGAAACAACAGACTTGCCATTAAGGGAAAAAAAGATCCAGTAGACCTTGACGACTAGAACTGTTTCAATCTAAACTAATTCAATGTCTCTCTTCTTTTCAGTGAGTCCAGTAAAATCATTTGGTTTTGCAATGCCCAACAATGAAACAATCATAATATTGTAAATGTTCCTTGTTTTCAAGTCTTGGAATAATTTACAAAGCAGAAAAGACTCAATTGTAGTTAAAATAACAAACTAAATATCAAACACTCATACTGTAACATAACTAAACAACTGAAAAAGAAAGAAAGACTGGGTGAAAGTTATGTTAAATTTGTCTTTCATAATGAGGAGTAAATAGATCTTACTTAAAGTTGATTAAATAAGGCCAGGTACAGTGGCTCAAGCCTGTAATCCCCCCACTTTGAGAGGCCAAGGCAGGAGGATGGTTCAAGACCAGCCTAGGCAACACAGTGGGACCCTGTCTCTACCAATAAATAAATAAATAAATAAATAAGATTAAATAAGGAACATATTATTTGACATTAAGATGGTAATCATTAGAAAATCCAAAACACAAACTGTTAACAGTAGTTATCTCTCTGAGAAATCCAAGGGAAGAATTTTACTCTTCTCCATCTCCTCAATTTCTTGTGGGTCATGTGCATGTTCTATTTTTATAATTTAGGAAATTATTTGCTTATGATTTTCCCTGACGACATTCTCACCAATAGAGAAGGAAATGACCTTTTTCTAATCCCTCTACATCTCCCTTCTTCCTGGATCTTTATGTATGTTGCAATGTCATAAAGTTAAAAGTGAGAGGTCAGCTCAGATATCTTATTCTCTAGCCTGATATATATTGTCTTTGTACAGATAGTCTTCATACTGGGAGCTAGTGTGGTGGTATAGAATGAGCACTAGACTGTGAGTCCACATACTAATTTTTTTTTGAGACTGAGTCTCACTTTGTCACTCAGGCTGGAGTGCAGTGGTGCAATCTCTAGTTGCAGCTACTCTGGAAACTGAGGCAAGAGAATTGCTTGAACCCAGAAGTTCCAAGGCTATAGTATGCTATAATGCTATGATTGCGCCTGTGAATGGCCACTGTACCCCAGCCTGGGCAACATAGAGAGACCTCTCTCTTAAATATAAAACCTTAAATTTCCTATGTTAAAACATAGAATTATGTAATAATTTTAAACATTTAAAAGATCAAATTCTTAATATTCTGCCACCTGCTATTTTTATCAACACATATTTAGAAATCTTTCACTGGTGTATATACAGCTACCTCACTTCTTTTGTCAGCTGGATAGCATTCCACTGTACAAATGTATTACAATTCATTTAACCAGTCCCTCTGTAAAGAATGCTTTTACTAACTCATGCAACATATAATTACACTGAGTGCCTATTAGAGCAGGTCCCGTTCTGGGCATTGGGGATACATAAGTGAACAAAGCAAAGTCCTTGACCTGATGAAGCTTACATTCCAGTGGGGGGAAGTGAGACAAAAGTCCATCATAGTACTTCAGCTGGTGCAGACTAAGGAGAAAAACAACGCAAGGCCTAGGAGCTCAATAACAGGTGGGGTGGGTGGGGAGATGTTACTATTTTATAGTGTGGCCAGGGTAGGCCTCTCTAATAGGGTAAATATAAGCAGAAACCAGAGGGAACTGAGAGCGGGGCATGATGATATATGGGTGAAGAATGTTAGGGCAAAGGCAACAGCCAACACAAAGGCCATGAGGTGAGAGCATCACTGAGAGAGAGTATTTGAGAAAACAAGGTGGCTAGTGTGCATGGAATCTGATAAGAAAGGGAGATAGTAGTAAAACATGTCAGGGTGGAGGAAAACAAACCATGCAGGGCCACTTTAAGGACTTTTCAACAGGGGAGTGGCATGACTGGACTTATGTTTCAACACAATCACTCTGCTTTGTTAAGAACAGATTAAAAGAAAACAAAGGTCAAAGCAATGGGCCCACTTATCTCAGTGGGAGACAATGGTTTAAGTTGGAGTGGCAGTAGTGAAGAGAATTAGAAGTGGTAAAATTCTGAACATAGGCCGGATGCAGTGGCTCATGCCTGTAATCTCAGCACTTTGGGAGGCCAAGGTGGGTGGATCACCTGAGGTTAGGAGTTCAAGATCAGCCTGGCCAACATGGTGAAACCCCATCTCTACTAAAAATACAAAAATCAGCTGGGTATGGTGGTATGCGCCTGTAATCTCAGTTACTTGGGAGGCTGAGGCAGGAGAACCAGCTTGAACCTGGGAGGTGGAAGTTGCAGTGAGCCCAGATTGCACCACTGCACTCCAGCCTGGGTAACAAAGCAAGGCTCTGTCTCAAAAAAAAAAAAAAAAAAAGTTCTGAACATATTTTGAAGGTAAAATCAATAAACTTTACTGACAGATTTAGATTTGGCATGTAATATAAAAAGAAGAGAAAGACAAGAATGACTCCAAGGATTTTAGCTGTAACAATTAGAAGGAGAAAAGTTGACAGTTATTGAGATGTAGAAGGCTGTGGAGGTCAGGCATGGTGGCCCACACCTAAAATCCCAGCACTTTGGGAGGCCAAAGTGGGAGGATTACTTGAGTTCAGGTGTTCGAGAACAGCCTAGGTAACACACTAATACCCTGTCTCTATTTAAAAAAAAAAAAAAAGAAAGAAGAAAGGAGAAAGAAGAAAGTAGAAGAGGAGGAAGAGGAGGAGAAGGAGGAGGAGGAGGAGGAGGAGGAGGAGAAAGGTGGCTGTAGGAGAAATGAGTTTCAGGTGGGGAACAGAAGGAAGAGTTCAGTTTTGAACATGTTAAATTTGATATGTTTGTTAGACATAAAAAGGAAATGACTGGAGGCAACTGACACAGGCCTGAAATTCAGGGCAGAGCTCTGGGCTAGACGCATAAACTTGGAAGTCCTCTGCACATAGGAGTTAAGTTTTAATAACAAAGGAACTAGATGAGATTAAGAAGGCTGGGTGTGGTGGCTCCTGTCTGTAATCCCAGAACTTTGGGGAGGCCGAGGCGGGAGGATCACTTGAGGTCAGGAGTTTGAGACCAGCCTGGACAACATGGCAAAACTCTGTCTCTACTAAAAACAAAAATCATCCAGGCATGGTAGCAGACGCCTGTACTCCCAGCTACTTGGGAGGCTGAGGTGGGGAAATCGCTTGAGCCCAGGAGATGGAGGTTGGAGTGAGCTGAGATTGCACCACTGCATTCCAGCCTGGGCAACAGAGTGAGACCCTGTCTCAATTGAAAAAAAAAAAAAAAAAAAAAAAGAGAGAGGGAGGTTAAGAAGAAAATGAAGGTAGATAAATGAGTCTGAAGACAGAGCCCTGGAACACTCTAATGTTCAGAGATACAGGATGTGAGAAAAATCGAATGGAAGACGAGTGAAGACTGTATGCTTAGAGAAGAAAGAAGTGATCAACAGTCGCTAATGAATTACGTCAGATGAGTTCTGATGCGAAGGTCATATCCTCTGAAATACTGGAAGGGAAACTGCTTCCAGATTTTTTGCAATGATAAACAATACCTCAATAAATATCTTTGTGTAATTTCATGGGAATGGAATTTCTGGACCCAAGGATATGTAAACTTAACATTGAGATACATTACCAAGTTGTCCACATGACTTCAACAATTTATAGACAGAATAAAACTGAATGTATCTCTAAACCATCACCTACACCAGAACTATCAAATTTATTATTCCTTGCCAATTTGCTAGGTCAAAAATGTTATCTTGTTTTATTTTGTACTTCTCTATGGCCAAAATTGAGCGTTATTTCATGTTATTAGCCACTTGCTTTCTTTTCAAAAACAGTCTTTGCCTACTTTTCTAGGAATCTGCTTTCCTTTGCTGATTTACACTTGTTGTATATTAATACTAACCCTTTTACTATTTTCTTTCCTTATACTACTAAGCTTATATGCTGGCTGGTACTGCTGAGAAGCAAAGAGAAACAAACTGTACCAGAGCATTTAGACTTTTGGTTTTCGTACTGTTTCCATGTTCCTTCTTCATACATGAGTATTTTGTTACTCGTCTCTGCCACCTCTTTCCACATGAGAACAACGTGGCTACAGCATCTGCTACTCCTCTGATAGCAGACTGCGTCAGCTGATAGGACTGAGTCCTTCACGTGCATCCACCACAAGCCTGCATAACCATACTTTTTACAGAAGATGAAAAGGAGAACAAGTTCTTGCTGACCAAATCTTGTGTATTTAACTATGTGCTCAATACACGGTGGGCACTCAGTACGTATTTGTGGAGTAAACAAAGGGAACTCCTCTCAAGTGAAAAAGAGGTCATTTAATTGCCTTAAAAATGACCAAAAGACAAATAACTCCCTAATTATCCAAGGTTTTTCCTGGAAAAGTAAGATCCAAGATAAAGATTTAACAAAGGCTGGGTGCGGTGGCTCACGCCTGTAATCCCAGCACTTTGGGAGGCCGAGGTGGGCAGATCACGAGGTCAGGAGATCGAGACCATCCTGGCTAACATGGTGAAACCCCATCTCTAATAAAAATACAAAAAATTAGCCGGGCATGGTGGTGGGTGCCTGTAGTCCCAGCTACTCGGGAGGCTGAGGCAGGAGAATGGCGTGAACCCGGGAGGCAGAGCTTGCAGTGAGCTGAGATCACACCACTGCACTCCAGCCTGGGCGACAGAACCAGACTCCGTCTAAAAAAAAAAAAAAACAAAAAAAAAACACAAATATTTAACAAACGTAAGTGTATGATAAACATTAACAATCTTGAAATGTGTGAATGACACACGTACATTCTTTAGAACAATACTATAGCATACTGCATTCTCAAAGAAACTATTCCATACTGCTGTCAGTCCCTCTCACAATATTATATAGGTCAATTCTCCCATTTTTAAAGTACGTATATTTCCTTTGTTACCTGGGGATAGGACTATACTGTCTTCACACAAGAAGTTTCCCCATTCCTTTGATGATTAAAGATCAAAACACTTCTAACATTAAACACTGGAATAAAAGTGGGCTCTACATACATTTAAGTAAGATTAATAAAAACAAGTAAGATAATGATTTATCTGTTTATTCCAGTACAGAGTGGTGAATAGCCAGAGCCTATCCCAGGCAGCTCAGGGTGCAAGCAGAAACCAGACCTGGACAGGAAGCCATTCTGTTGCACACACACACCCACACTCACTCAGACTGGGACTCCGTAGACACACCAATGAACCTAATGCACACATCTCTGGGATATGGGAGGAAACCAGAGTGCCCTAAGAAAACCCACACAGACATGGGGAAAACATGCAAACTCCACACAGACAGTGGCGTCAGCTCACAGTGTCTAATTAACACTATCACGAAACCATGTTGAACGAAATGACGTTATTCAAGGAGCATTGTATCTCTTTCTTAAGGTAAAGCTATCATAACTATGAGAAAACATTCCATATCATGCACAATAGTTTCCTGTCTGGTTAACTGTTTTATTATTTCTATTTCCTATTCTTAAGACACCCACTATTTTCAGCATCTTTTTGAACACAGGTGGTGGAGTGTGGATTGAAGACTTAATAGATACCATAGGGCAAATAAACAGGAAACTTAGATTATAACTGGACAAAAATGAACCAGTAAGAGGGACAAAATTTGGATGAGTGGTGACTTAGTTCTGAAAGATGCCCCTGAAAGTGGAATAGGAATAGGGTGACAGGGCTTTCTGTTACTCTGGCACCCTTGGCAAAAAACAGGTGACCCGGTAGGGCCCAGAAACCAGGAAAAGTAACATTTGGTTCAAATTGCACTCATAGCGCCTTATGAAATGAGGTCAAACTTTCATAATACTCAAATTCTTGTTCTTCAAAGATAGAGAAAGAAGTAAGCTGAAAGGAGCAAACAGGTAGCCAAATATTCCTGAGAAAGGTAAGTGTACCAACACTCTGAAGGGTGAGAAAGCAAGTGTGTACATCGCCCAAATACTACACGGGGTAAATGACCAGTAACCTTGCTGTGAGAATGCCTGCCTACATACTAAAACTGTACTGACTTGAATATTAACTTACATAGATGATGGCTGGAACTTGGAGAGTCTATTTTTAATTATATCTTGGTTACTAATGGAATTTGATCTGTATTTTCTTCTTTGTCAGTCTAAGATTATGCTTTCCTTCCTTCCCATTATGGGTTCAGGCTTTGACAAAGCAGTCTCCCTCAGGAGCTTGAACCAAGGGAGACTGGGAAAAACACAATATATTTAGAAGTGATGTAGAATTAGACATGTTTGGGAATGATGATAAGGAGAGATCATATTTAAAAAAAAAAAAGTATTAGAAATGTCCTTATCTCTCTACCAAAATAATTAATCCAACTTCATCAAGGAGCGCTAGGGCAATGGAAAGGATCTGAATTAACTTAGGCTTTGTACTCACTGAAACAAAAGTGAAGCAGAGGCCAGCTCCCCTTTGTGCCAGCTGCTCTGTGTCAAGACGAGGTTTTGCTAGCATCACTGACATGAGGGTTGGCAGAGCAGACTGCTCCTCCGTTGCCTCCTTTGCAGCACTGCCATCTAAACCATAGAGGGGCTGTTCTACTCGTCGCTGGAAAACAGTAAAGAAACACACAAATGACATGAGAAAGATAATCTGATACTGCCCAAACATGCAACGGGTTAAAAACAGTTATCAAATATAAGATGAATTGTTTCTTTAAAAAGGCCTCTCTAAAAATAATTATGGAGAGCATACCAACATTATCATTGTATTATAACCTACCTAACAATGTGACTATCTTACTCAAATTCTTTGACATTATATTTTAATGGTTCTATATTTATGAGAGTCTGAATTCACACATTACTTTGTAGAATTCTACAAATCAACTTCATAATGCCCTCAACCCTACACAGGAAATATTATTTCTATCCTGTAGGTAAATGAAAATTAAGACACTGTCCCACGACTTTTTTTTCTTTTTTCTTTTTTTTTTTCTGAGATGGAGTTTCATTCTTGTTGCCCAGGCTGGAGTGCAATGGAGTCTCTGCTCTCATTGCATGCAACCTCTGCCTCCTGGGTTCAAGCGATTCTCCTGTCTCAGCCTCCCAAGTAGCTGGGATTATAGGTGCCTGCCACCATGCCTGGCTAATTTTTTTGTATTTTTAGTAGAGACGGGGTTTCACCATGTTGGCCAGGCTGGTCTCGAACTCCTGACCTCAGGTGATCTGCCCGCCTCGGCCTCCCAAAGTGCTGGGATTACAGGCATGAGCCACCGTGCATGGCCTGTCCCGTGACTTTATAGGTGAAGCTTATTTCACTCTCAATTCTATTCTCACTGTACTATATTTAGATGCAAAAATCTAAAATAAATGCAAGCAAAACAAGTTCCACAGTATACTAAAAGGATAATACACCACAATTACGCATAACTTACTCCAGAAACCTAAAAATGATTCCACATTAGCAAATCTACTAATGTAATTCATTACATTAACTTTAGGGAGGGATAAATTAAGATTCTTCCTGTTGGATACCAAAAAGGATACGCACACTGTTAGGCAACTCTTAAAAGACTGGAATTGGCAAGGCACAATGGCTCATGCCTGTAATCCCAGTACTTTGGGAGGCCAAGGCAAGTGGATCACTTGAGGTCAGGAGTTCAAGACCAGCCTGGCCAATGTGGTGAAACCCATCTCTACTAAAAATACAAAAATTAGCCAGGCATGGTGGTGGGCACCTGTAATCCAAGATACTCGGGAGGCTAAGGCAGAAGAATCGCTTAAACCCAGGAGGCGGAAGTTGCAGTGAGCCCAGATTGCGCCACTGCACTCCAGCCTGGGTAACAGAGCGCAACTCTATCTCAAAAAAAAAAAAAAAAAAAAAAAGACTGGAATTATCCACTTTTAATGCAATGAAAAGTATGTTTTTCAAAAATTAAAATATAATTAATGGTGCTAAGACTGGAGACGCTTTCATTAAAGCTAGAAAACAAGACAAAAGTAACATATTCTCATATTAAACGTTATTATGAAAGTTTTAGCCAATATAAAAAAGAAAAAAAGACGTAAAAATATTAGAAATTAAAGATTTTTAGTGTCATTTTTTGATGATATAACCATTCACAAAGGAAACCAAGCAAATCAATGGAAAAACTACTATAACAATTAAAAGGAGTTCAGTAAGATGGCCAAATACAAAATAAATACACTAAAATCGACAGCTTCCCCAACTGATTTTAATCAGAGCATATAAAAGAAGGAAAAGCAGATTCAAAGTAGCAAACAAAAATCTGTAAAATACTTGAAAGCAAACTTAAGAAACATGCAGAACACCTATGAAGAAAAACTATACAGCTTCACAGATGAATATAAAAGATGATCTAAATTAAATGGTAATATCATGTTCCTGGGTTCAGATTCTACAAACATCAAATTTCTCTAAAACCCAAGTTTAATGTTTTTAATTTTGTGTTTCGCCTTTTTCTCTTCCAAGGGATAGTCTTATGGTGGTATAGTGGTCATCCAAGTTCTCTCTCATGCTTTCTTGGGCAGTTGTTTTTGTAGAATTTCACAATAAATTCTAAGGTTCACTTAAAAAAATAATCATAATCAGCCACATAATTTTTCAGAAAAAGTATCAGGGAAACTTGACCAGATATCAAAACATACTACAATGTTACATTAACTAAAATAGTATCATACAGATACAGAAGCAGACAGATTGACCAGTGGCACAGAATACAGAATTCAGAAACAGATCTATATAATATAGATATATAAGTTGTGATTAATGTGCATTTTGTATTAGCGGGAACTTATTAAAAAGATGGTAGGACATTTGTGCAGATATTAGAAAAAAAGGGAAAAGTAGATTCCTACCTTTTATCACATATAAAAAATTACAAGAAGAAAAAATAAACAAATGCTTTTAGAATTTTCTAGTGGTAAAGGACTTTTTAAACATGACATTAAAAATATAAACCATGGGCGGGGCACAGTGGCTCATGCCTGTAATCCCAGCACTTTGGGAGGCCGCGATGGGCAAATCACTTGAGGTCAGGAGTTTAAGACCAGCCTGGCCAATGTGGCAAAACCCTGTCTCTACTAAAAATACAAAAATTAGCTGGGCATGGTGGCACATGCCTGTAGTCCCAGCTACTTGGGAAGCTGAGGCATCAGAATCACTTGAATCCAGGAGGCAGAGGCTGCAGTGAGCCAAGATCACACCACTGCACTCCAGCCTGGGCAACACAGCAAGACCCTGTCTCAAAAAAAAAAATTACATATATATACACATACACATACACACACACAACACACACACACACACACACACACACACACACACACCCCATATAGGAATACACCATATGGGAACATCTAAGAATAAGACAAATCCCATAAGTCATAAAGGAAAAACACTGATAAATTTAACTACTTCAATTTTTTTACATCTGAATGGTAAAAGTCAACATAAAGTTAAAAGACAAGATTACAAACAAGCAAAAATATTTACAATATAACAAATTAATAATATAAATAATTTATTAAATCTTAATAAATAATGCTTTACCTATCAGTAAAACAAAAACCAAAACACACAAGTATTTCAAAAGAGACATATGCAAAGGACCTGAACAAGCATTAAAAGAGAAATCCAAAAGGCCATTAAACATGTGTTTAATATATATAACTAATGAACAAATATATATAACTAATGAACAATAATAACAAGTTAAAACAAGGCATTTTTCTTTATGCAAAGGTTACAATGATAAAATTCAGTATTAGCAGGGTGTGAAAAAATTGGTACTCTCAAACTGCTAATAACCTTCTAGAAATTTATGTGATGACATTTTTAAATGATTATATTCTGACTTGGGAATCACAATTAGGGGATTTACCTGGGAAAAATGCATAAGTTAAGAAGTATGTATAAGGATGTTCATTACAGCACTATTTATAGAATACAAATGCTTATAAGATACTGGTTAAATAAACTAATACAATGGAAATAAGAAAACCTATTATATAAACATCCATGTATAACTCAAAAAGTCTAGAAATATTTGCCCACCATACTGTCTAATAACAGTTCTTTTGGAGGGAACTTTCTATTTCACCATTTCTGAATTGTTGAACTTTCATAATCCGCATGAATAAAGGAAATAATTTTCCTTAATCAGGAACAGTTCTTTAACGTTTTCATGTCAAAAAAATAAAAGTAAAATGATCCTGACAAAGAAACTAGTTTTTGAATCGATGAGTAGAGTCCTACCCCAGCAAATGTAACAGTTTAAACCCAGGCTCCAGAACACCTGTGATACCCATTGATGACAACATTCTCACTGCATGGGAGAATGAGCTGCAACAGTAAAATTAAACCTTCTGCCACATATTCAATAAATACCTGCCAAGGATTGAAAGATTTAAAAACATTTCTGTAAATATCCTATGTAGGCTATAGCCTTTCCTGTTTGAACCAACCTCTCCCTGGAGCGGGGGGAAGAAACTATACAGATAGGATAAAATATGGGCGAACAATAACAACAACAAAAAACATTAAAAGCATTGAAGAGTTGATAAAGTATTAGGGATCTGCCAGGGCAAAATCTAAGAGAAATTAGGAACATAAGACAGGTAAAAGAAGCACCAAAGCCACATATGGCCTAAGGGCACCTGCAGATCTTGAATTTCCATTTTCAGGGCAACATGGTATCAAGCAGATAATCACAGACCAAAGCCCACCCAAGGGAGAGGGTTCAATAGGAAACCCTTCCCACTTCAAGCTGGGCCTCCAAAGAGCTAGCTACATTCTCAAGGAAAGGGTAAACCAGAAGAAAAATTACCCCCACCCTCAGATGGCTGCCAGGAAGTTGCCTTGGCAGTGTAAGAGTTGGGGGTTCTCTTGAGAAATGTTGACACAATCCAAATCAATATTTCCTAGTGTTGAAATAAGCAAACAAAATAAACAAACTAAACAAAATATAAGCCATAAATTCACTAAAGTGGTATATAAAAGAGGTAAAATCTCTAGGTACTTGGAAGGAGCAAATAAAAATTTTCCCTGGAGTAACACATCTTCATTCATCCTAGATCTTGAAGAAACCCCCCCAAAAATTTTTCAAGAACAATGAGGAGTACACAGTTAAAACACAAAGCATAAAAGAAATAAAGCCATGAACAACAACTAAAAAAAACAAGAGACACCAGAAACTGATTCATAAAAGCTTCAGATGCTAGAATTATCAAACAGATTATAAAATAATTGTGTCTACCATATTTTAAAAAATAAAAGACAGGCTTGCAAATATCTGCAGGAAATGTAATTCTTTTTCCTCAAAAGGCAGTAACCAGTTCAACAGGGCTAATAGCAAATTAGAAACAATAAAACAGGATCTGGGAACTAAAAGGCAAGAAGAAATTACCCATGATGGAGTATATAAAGACAAGAAGAACAAAAATACAAAAAAAGAAGTCAAAAGCCATGGTAATAAAATTAGAAAGTATAATGTATGGTTAATTAGAATTTCATAAGAGAAGGAAAAAAAGAACAAGTCAGAGATAATAGTCAAAGAGACAATGGCTAATTATTCAGAACTGATGAAAGACACCAACCCACAAATTCCAGAAGTCCAAGAAATCACAAGCAAGAGAAATGAAATGACACATCATCATAAAACTACAGAACACCATAGCTAAAGACTTTTAAAGCAGCCGGGGAAAAAAAGCAGATACCTTCAAAGAAACAACAGGCAAATGACAGCTGATTTTTTAATAGTCAATGGAGGGTTAGAACATGGTAATGAATTACTGCTCAATTGTGTTAAAAGAAAAAAAAAAAGCGAACCTAAAAATATACACAGCCAAAAATACCTTTCAGGAATAAGAGCAAAATAAAGTTATTTCAGTAAACAAAAACCTAGAGAGTTAATCCCTAGCAGATATATTCTAGAAGAATACTAAAGGAATACTTAGGCAGAAGGAAGGTGACCCCAGGTGGAAGGTGTAGGATGCAAAAAGGAAAGAAGTACAAAGAGGTAAATATACAGATAAACCTAAATGAACACTGATAGCACTGAACAGTAATATTTTATGAGACCAAAAAAAGGCAAAATAAAAACATACACCACTACCACCAAATCAGTAGCAGAGTAAACAGTGTTCTGGGGACATGATTTTATTTGGTAGAGGATGAAGATACAACTGACTTCAAATTTTGGCATGTGGTAATTTATTTTTTCTTTTCTGGGGGTTTTGAGACAGGGTCTCACTCTATGCTCCAGGATGGAGTGCAGTGGTGCGATCTCGGTTCACTGCAATCTCTGCCTCCCGGGTTCAAGAGATTCTCCTGCCTCAGCCTCCTGAGTGGCGGGGATTACAGGCACCTGCCACCAAGCCCAGCTAAGTTTTTGTATTTTTAGTAGAGACAGGGTTTCACCATGTTGGCCAGGCTGGTCTCGAACTCCTGACCTCATGACTTGCCTGCCTTGTACAGACAGGGATCTCACTATATTGCTTAGGCTGGTCTCGAACTCCTGAGCTTGAGTAATCTTCCCACGTGGGTCCCCAGGTCTCCCAAAGTGCTACGATTACAGGCGTGAGCCACCACGCCCGGCCGTATGTGGTACTTTCTAAGAGAAACACCAAAGACAGCCTAGCTACTAGCAGAGGAGGAAAATAGAAAATGACTTAAAAAAAAAAAATTCAATCTAAACGAAAGCAAGAAAGTAAAGAAAAAGGAACACAGAACAGGCAGGATAAATAAAAAACACATTAAACGATGATATATCTAAACTGAATGTAGTGGTAATTATATTGAATGCAAATAGGATAATAAAAAATTTTAGACTTAAGAGAAAAAAATCTAATTATATGGTATTTGCCAAAGATAGAAAACATAATAATGAAAAGTTGACAACATTAAGAATGGAAATAGTTATACCTCACAATGGTTTGGATATATTAAATATCAGATAAACCATATTTAAAGCAAAGGGCTTCAGCCAGGCTCGGGGGCTCACACCTGTAATCCCAATACTTTGGGAGGCCACGGCAGGCAGATCACTTGAGGCCAGGAGTTCCAGACCAGCCTGGCCAACATGGAGAAAACCCACCTAAAAATACAAAAAGATTATCTAGGCATGGTGATGCATGCCTGTAATCCCAGGTATTTGGGAGGCTGAGGCACAAGAACTACTTGAACCCAGGAGACAGAGGTTGTAGTGAGCCGAGATCGTGCACTGAACTCCAACCTGGGCAACAGAGAGAGAACCTGTCTCAAAAATAAAAATTAAAATTAAAAAATAAAGCAAAGAGCTTTAAAGAGATGAAGAGAGTCATAATATATAAAACAAAATTTAATATAAATATAAGAAGAAACAGACAACTTCCACAATCACAGCGAGAGATACGAATATACACACCACTCTTAATAATTGATAGAACAGCCAAAAATAAAAATATCTAAGATTTAAACACTGAGTTTACTTACTGGCAAAACTAAACTATTTTGTTTATGGATTCATACATGGATAGTTTAAACTACATGAAAACGATTACCACAAAAAGTAGCCAAGTGATCACTTCTAGGGTAGTGGGAGTTGTGATCAGGGAACAGCATGTAGGTTTCCAGCTGCTGGAAATAGTTTACCTCCCTATGTAACAATTACATAGTTAACTTTATAGTGATTTTCTGGGAGCTTTTTTGTGAAGGACCAGATAGAAATACTTTAGGTTTTGCAGGCCACATCAGTCTCGGTCATATATCCTTCGTTTCTAAAACCTTTTAAAAATTTAAAAATCATTCTGAGCTTGCCAGGCGCGGTGGCTCACGCCTGTAACTCCAGCACTTTGGGAGGCTGAGGCGGGTGGATTACTTGAAGTCAGGAGTTAGAGGCCAGCCTGGCCAACATGGCGAAACCTTGTCTCTACTAAAAATACAAAAATTAGCCAGGCGTGGTGGTGCACACCTGTAATCCCAGCTACTTGGGAGGCTGAGGCAGGAGAATTGCTTGCACCTGGGAGGCTGAGGTTGCAGTGAGCCAAGATTGCGCCACTGCACTCCAGCCTGGGGGATAGAGTGAGACTCTGTCTCCACAAATAAAATAAATTAAAATGAAATAAATTTAAAAAAATAAAAATCATTCCTAGCTTGCCAGCTGTGATCTTTTGCCAACTCCTGCATGAAAACTTTCATGTTTGACATACTTTATTTTTTATATTTAACACAAATACAAAATAATCTTTTACAGGAAAAAAGGTGAAAATAATTTGTTATCCATCTATTCTTCCCTGTCAGCACAATTTTGAACACCTATTGTGTCCCAAGCACTGTTTTGGATGCTAGAGACTGAAAATGAAATAAGACATTATTGCTTACATGTCAAGTGGGGGAAATTAGTTTAAAAATTACACCTTTATGTAACAATAGACAGCAGTAAACAAAGCAAAGCAAAATCCCCATTCTTATGAGATTAACATTCTAGGCCGGGCGCAGTGACTCATGCCTGTAATCCCAACACTTTGGGAGGCCGAGGCGGGCAGATCACGAGGTCAAGAGATTGAGACCATCCTGGCAAACATGGTGAAACCCCATCTCTACTAAAAATACAAAAAATTAGCTGGGCGTGGTGGCGCATGTCTGTAGTCCCAGCTACTCGGGAGGCTGAGGCAGGAGAATCGCTTGAAACTGGAAGGCGGAGGTTGCGGTGAGCCAAGATCGCACCACTGCACTCCAGCCTAGGCAACAAGAGCGAAACTCCGTCTCAAAAAAAAAAAAAAAAAAAAAAATCTAGTGGGAAGATGGGCAATTAACTATATAGTTAAAAATTAAAATACATAAATTATTAAATAAAAATTAAACTTATAACACACCAATGAAAATAAATGACCTACAAAATACACAATGAAATGGATAAACCTCACAAAAGTAACGTGCAACAAAAGGAGCTAGACACAAGAGTATACACTGAATGTCTTTTACACAAGATACAAAAAAAAAATTCATCTATGTTGTTAGAGGCCAGGCTAGTGGCTATCCACAGCGGCAGGGAGGGGGTTAGTAACTGAAAGGGAACTCAGGGAGACTTCTGCAGCACTGGTAATATTTCTTGTGCTTGTAGAGTTTGTGAAAATTCATGTGAACTGTAGACTTACAATGTGTACTCTTCTGTACGTATAAATATGAATCAACAAAAAAATTTAAATATATATTAAAATGTATGTACATGGGTGTGTCAGGTGCCAATAACTTAGAATTAAAATAAAGTACAGTTAGGAACAAATTGACAAGGTATGAGGGACTGCTATTTTAGAGAAGTTGGCTAATGGAGACCGCTTGGCTGAGGTCATTTTTGAGCAACAACCTGATGAAGAGATTGCTGATATCTGAGAAAAGAATGTTCCTGGAAGAGGGAATAACAAGTACAAAGACCCTATAGCAAAAGTGTTCTTCACAGAGCTCAAGGAGGCCAGTATGGCTGCAGTGGCATGAAGGAGAGGGAGAATGGCTGCAGATGTCAGAATCAGGTGGACGACAGGGAGCACAGATCACGCAGGAGCTTTTAGGTCACATAAAGACTTCAGTCTAGGAAGTGTTGAGCAGAGGAGTGCCAGGATGTATCTGAACATTTTAACAATTACTCGGGCTATTACATTAAGGTGAAACAAGGGCAAAAACAAGGAGACTACTTTGAAAGCTAATGCAGTGAACTGGAAAAATAGAAAAGTGGTCATATTCTAATACATTTTAAAGGAAAAACAGGATTTTCTGATGGATTACATTTGGGGCATGAGGCTGTGACCTGAAAAACCAGATGGTGTAATCTGTCATTTACCAGGACAAGGCAGATTACAGGAAGAGCAGTTCAATGTTATTGTTATGGTAGGGAAGGGAAAGCAAGAGTTCCTTTTTGGACATGTTCAAGCAGTACAAGTGGAAATGTCAAGTAGACAGCTGGATACATAATTATTGGAGAGACCAGACCCATGTGAAGGGCTAGCAAGTTCATTCATCTCAAAGGCAGATGGATGTGGGTACTGATGCAAGGAGCTTGGCAAATCTGCAGTAGGAGCTTGTGGAAATGCTCCTCTGATTGTTTCTATTTTCTCAGTAACATAAAAAAGGAAGGCCATCAGTTAGCAGAAGAATTGCTGGAGGTTTGCAGGAGATGACAAAAATAGGACATATTCATGGAGGAAACGGAACTAAGTAGAAATACAGTAGGACTGGCAGGCAGTGAGAGATACACATGAGGCCAGTGCTCATGACCAGATCAGTCAGTCACCTTGGTGTGTGTGTTTTCCTCCAACCATGCTGAGTTGCCTAGAGGCAGGCAAGGAAAAGGTGGAGGATTACGCTTTGGTTCCTATTTTAACACCTCATCTATATTCAGATTTGCATGATGATAAGGCTCAGCCACATTCATATAGCTGGCAAAAATGTCTACAGATCATTGAGTTCATCTCTTTTGTCTTCAGGTAAGATTCAACCTAAACTGACACATGAGAGATGGGTGGTCACACCATTAAAAACCAAATGAAAAAGGCATTTCAGGAAGAAAAGAATGATGGACAACACTGAGAAATTCTACAAAACGTATCTGTCCCAAATAGATAATCTGCAATCTCATTTAGTATCTTTTAGACTTTAATTGGTTTGAAACTTAAGAAAAACAGAGACACAGGCCTCTTCAACAGTTAACTAACAAACCTCAACCTGCCCAAATTGGATCTATCATCAAACATTTCTAACATTTTAAACTATGGCCAAGGATGGTCTGACACAATGGCTAATGCCTGCAATCTCAACATTTTGGGAGGTGGAGGCAGGCAGACCACATGATCTCAGGAGTTTGAGACCAGCCTGTGCAATATGGTGAAACCACGCCTCTACAAAAAAATACAAAAATTAGCCAGGCGTAGTGGTACATGCCTGTAGTACGAGCTACTCAGGAGGCTGATTTAGGAGAATCACTTGAGCCTAGGAGGCAGAGGTTGCAGTGAGTCATGATCGCACCACTGCACTCTAGCCTGAGTGGCAGAGCGAGACTGCCTCAAAAAAAAAAAAAAAATTATATATATATATGGCAAGGATGACACAGTAACAGCCAAAACTTCTTAGTTGTTTTCATAAGTTTTTTATGTTTTCATAAGTGCTTTAATAATTACAATAATCCTAATGAAGGTTTTTATGAGATAGTAGAGGGGGAGAAAGTACATTTTAAAATACTTTAACAATACAGAAGCCTAAATCGCTTAGGAAATGAGTACTATTACACAACTCTACCAAGGCAAAGAAAAACAACTTTCCTAAAAATCAGTGATCTAAAATAAAAACTTCTGTCCCAGAGACCCTGTCTCCCAAGATCCCAGAGGCAATACCTAAGGCATTAGGGGATAGAGCACACTCTTGAGTAAGAGGTCTTACACAGTATCAACAAATAATGCAAAGACACTGGAGCAAATAAACATAATCCTACGTTAGCTTACTCAGGAATTCTCAACCTCAGCACCACTGATATTTTGGACCAGGTAATTCTTTTTTGCAGGGAGGCTGTTCTAACATTACAGAATGTTTACCAGCATCCCTGACTTCTGCCCAGTAGATGCCTATAGTGTCATCCCCATACCTCCGAGCAGTGACAACCAATAATGACTCCAGTTATTGACAAATGTCCCTGAGGGGCAAAACTCCCACCAACTGAGAACCATTAACTTAGGTATGATGTTTTTAAGACCTTCAGATCTCTCTTACAGGCTGGAAACATACCTATCACAAATCTGTATAGCATTAGTTTTTCTAGTACATTACTGAGTAAGCTCTGGAGATAACTCAATTATGCCAGAAGCTGGTAAAATTTTAAAATAAAAATAAACCCTACAGGAACATACAAATTTGGCAAGGGAGAAAACCTAATGTTTGGACTGGAATCAATTCTTCGATAGACTACTGAACTGTAGGATTAGAGGTAATTTATTATATAGAGATAATAGGATTGGCTCTTCTGTAAAAAGCTAATTTACTGATAACAGATTTGAATCAAAGTAAGGGACTCATAGGTAAAACTATAAACTTTTCTCCCTAATGCTTCATTCCCTGTGGGTAATTAATGAAAGAGAAACTTTGCTTGAGTGTTTCTGGGCATCTTGTCTCCTACAACAGGTGTCAAATTTCTCCAGGTGAATGCTTACCGGTAAGGGATTGGATAAGGAATGTTGCGGTGAGGATCGTGCAACTGGTGGAACACTTCTGCCAGGGCTGGTTCCTGGCCCGCTTCCCCCAGCAAACTGGCCAACAGGGAAAAACGGATATGAATAATTCAAAACAGTACTATGCTTCAGATAAGGAGAGTAAAAGATTAATACACAAACAGATCTTAATTATATGGCCCCTTTAAGTTAATACATCTTACTCTAGAGAGAAAATGCCACACAAGTCAAATTCTGCTAATTTTTAATGAGATTTCTAAGAAGGAGCTCCAGCAGAAATATACCAAGATATAAAGAAAACATGGCTAGAAAGCTGAAGGTATAACATGATTCTGAAAGGACATGAGAGAAGAATGTTTTCCCTTCTTGTCTCAAAATACACGAAGCAGAAATGCAGTGGTGCAGTGGATGTTAGTGTCTTTAGTAACCACTAACGATGGGTCAGGGAACTCACTACATGTTCCACTGGACTAAAGGGAGGAGGACAAAAGAAGAGTCCAAGTCATTCCACCTCAATCTTTGTAAGACACAAAACCTCGTCTGGCCAAGAGAAAAATCACCTCATTTGTGAATTCTTATATCATCACAGACAAGACACATAATAAATTTAAATTTAGGAAGGCAGCAGCAGTTTTCTCTTATTGAGAGATGGGGCAGTATTAACTGATGAAGATGGGGAGAAAGGGAAGAAGAGTACAGTAAAGGCAAAACATTACTTTCTTTCTTTCTTTTTTTTTTTTTTTGGAGACAGGGTCTCACTGTCACCCAAGCTGGAGTGCAGCAGATCATGGCTCACTACAGCCTCGACTTCTCAGGCTCAAGTGATCCTCCCACCTCAGCCTCCCAAGTAGCCAGGACTGTAAGTGGGTGCCACCACACCTGGCTAATTTTTTCTGTTTTTTGTAGAGAAAGGGTTTCCCCATGTTGCCCAGGTTGGTCTCGAACTCCTGGGTTCAAGCGATCCTCCCATCTCGGCCTCCCAAAGTGCTGGGATTACAAGCATAAGCCACCTCGCCTGACCAAAATATTACTTTCTAATGCCTCAAATGAACACAATCACTATAGAGTTTTTTTGTTTTGTTTTGTTTTTTTGTTTTTTCAAAAAATGTAACTTACCTCAAAGTAATCACTAATTTTATGTCCCCTAGGAGTGCCTTTCCCTGAAAATGAAACCAAAGTAAATACAGTTTTTCCAATACACATATAAACCATCATTCACTAAAATGTACTATACATTCAGTAACTACATACATTGCTATAAACCCAAGTGTCAGCTTTACTTGTAACAAATGAGCCAAAATACCTTAGCCTAAGAACAGACTATTTCCTCCATAAAATAAAGGACTGAACAAGCAGTGAAAGGAAGAATTTTTCACAGCTTTAAGATTCAGTAATTTTTCTTGTCACTTTGGGAGAATTTTGCTCCCAAAGACAAAATGAATTATCTGTAGATTTTAAAAGATAAGAAGGATGCAACAAGACTGGGCTTTCTATTCCTTAGAATGGGAGAAAAAAAAGCCAAGCCATTTTTTCTTTCTTTGATTATATAAAGATATTTGGCATTATAACCATCATGTTTACAGATTTATCCCAGTGGGTTCCAATATTCAACTAAATAACTGCCATGGAAGAGCAGTAGGCAGAAAGGACAGTAATGTAAATGAAGCACTTTCAGCTGGCTATCATTAACAAATCACTGATCTAACACAAGACAGAGTTAAAACTGACATAACCTGTTTTTTGTACAATATATGCTTGGTGTAAAGAAAAACCTGTGGTTAAGAAGATTGTTAGCTTACAACAGGGAAAACAAAGAGTCCCCGAAGAACTAACACTGTTTTGTCAGGTGTATATCAAATGGCAAGTCTGTAATAAACAGTCTGATACTCCCTTAAGATACACAAACCTCCTTTCAGGAATCCTTGTGTATAAACTAATTATTTAGCGTGAATTGGAAAATTCTATCTAAGTACATTAGAATTGAGTACTTTTGTTGATACGAAATTATTACTACCTTGGCTAGTTTCATATGGTTCAGCTTTTCTTTTCCGATTTCGCTGGTCATTCTGCTTTTTCTCGGGAGTCTGTTAAATACCATATAAGTCACAATTAGCATTTTGGTAAATTTTTCACGTTAGGAAAGACAGCGAGTATACACAAAATATTGAATATATAAACAGATATAACTGGCCCAGACAAGTCCTGAATCACTGTCCTCCTGTTAAAATTGAGTATAACAAAGAGTATTAGGGTCTAGAACCAAACCATCCACACAGTGTTTGGCAAACTGCTTAAAATACCAGAGCTTGAGTTTATTCATCTGTAAATCAGAGGTGCTACAAAACTTTCATAAGATATTTAATAGAGCACAAATGTAGGACAAATGTCCACCATAAGTTAAGTTCTCAGAAAACTGCTGTTACAGTACTTCTACTTTAAATCCAATCTTTTTTCTAAAAAGGAGAGATCTGCAAAGTACAAAGTAGGTGGCTACAGACTTACACTTAGACCCATCTACAGGCAGCTAGGTTATATGCCAAATAAAAAAAAAAATCTCATGTATGAGGGCTGTGAATAGTTAAGCAAATGAACAAAAAATCCTCGCCAGGCACTGTACTGTGGCTCATGTCTGTAATCCCAGCACTTTGGAGGCAGAGGTGGGAGGATGGCTTGAGTTCCAGACCAGCCTGGGCAACATAATGAGGCCCCGCCTCTAAAAATATTTTTAAAAATTAGCCAGGCACGGAGGCACCTAGCTACTCAGGAGGCTGAGACAGGAGGACTGCTTGAGTTCAGGAGTGTCAGGTTACAATGAGCTATGATTGCACCACTGCACTCCGGCCTGCATGACAGAGCAAGGCCATGTGTCGAAAAAAGTTGTAAAAATAAAATCAGTCAATCAATTTTATCTTCCATTTAAACAGGAACAATATTGCAAATTTCTATCCTTTACTGATGGCAACTATGCAAAAATTTTAAAATATGTAAGATCCACACATGATTATAATAAAAACCCGTGAGGGCCACATCATAACTGTAGGTATGCAAAGAGCACACAACTCAAAGGGGGGCAATTTACACAGAGTCTAACAGCACCCAGGGAGTTAATTAAGCAGTGCTATTTTTTCTGTGAGATGGGGGTTTCACTCTGTCGCCCAGGATGGAGTGCAATGGTGCCATCACAGCTCACTGCAGCCTCATTCTCGCGGGTGCAAACGATCCTCCCACCTCCAAGTAGCTGGGGCCACAGGTGTGCACCACCACGCCCTTCTAAGTTTTTTTGTAGAAACAAGTTCTCACTATGTTGCCCAGGCTGGTCTCCAACTCCCAGCCTCAAGCAATCTGCCCGCCTCAGCCTCCCAAAGTGCTGAGATTACAGCCTTGAGTCACCAAACCTGGCCCAAAAGTACAAGTATGAAAAGTCCTGCCATGAACATAGTTTCTTACCTCAACTTCTTTATCACTCAAGGATCCGACGCTGCACAAGCTCTGGTTGGAAGACTCACTATTAAGTGGTCCCTGAAAGAAAAGAAAAATCATAAATAAATTTTAATTTGAGGATAGCAAAACTGAAGAAGAAGCCTGATGATTTTTTTTTTTTTTTTTTAGGCAGAGTTTCACTCTTGTCACCCCGACTGGAATGCAATGGCGTGATCTCGGCTCACTGCAACCTCTGCCTCCTGGGTTCAAGTGATTCTCCCACCTCAGCCTCCCGAGTAGATGGGATTACAGGTGCCCACCACCACGCCCGGCTGATTTTTGTATTTTTAGTAGAGATGGGGTTTCACCATGTTGGCCAGGCTGGTCTCAATCTCCTGACCTCAGGTGATCCGCCTGTCTCAACCTCCCAAAGTGCTGGGATTACAGGCGTGAGCCACCATGCCAGGCCAAAGCCTGATGATTCTGATGTCTAACTCAGGTCAGAGATGGCAAAAGTTAACCACATCAACTTCAAGCCAACCTGAATAGAACTCAACTATGGTGCTGTACCCTCCATGTTAAAATTATCTACCATTATTTTCATTTCTTTTACAAACTCTGTACTCATGTGCAAATTTTCCCTCCTATAGTACTTCCACATGTATTGAATTGTTTATGGAAAATAAGCATGAGAAATCAACTCTCTTGGCCTCTTATAACACAAAAGAACAGTACCTGAAAGTTGAGATGTTAAGGGGTTTATTAAGAGTTCCTTATGAAGCATAGTCAAAGTTCATAATGAAGGAAATGTTTTTCTAAGCTAAGCCTTATGCAGGCATGAATGCTAGCTCAAAAAAAGTTTACAGGAGATTGACACTGAGAATAACAGCATGAGGAAGCTCCACTGCCTGCTCCTTAGTGGAGTGGAGATGGGGTTTCATCTCCACTCAAACAACAAGCACTCAAAGCCTCTGAGTCCTAAAGGCAAACAGGAAATGAAGAAACAGGCTGAGCATGGTGGCTCACACCTATAATCCTAGAATTTTGGGAGGCCGTAGTGGGTGGATCACTTGAGGTCAGGAGTTCGAGACCAGGCTGGCCAACATGGTGAAACCACGTCGTTACTAAAAATATAAAAATTGGCCAGCACAGTGGCTCACACCTGTAATCTCAGCACTTTGGGAGGCCGAGGCAGATGGACCACCTGAGGTCAGTTCAAGACCAGCCTGGCCAACATGGTGAAACCCCATCTCTACTAAAACTACAAAAATTGGCCAGGCCCTGGTGGCGGGCACTTGTAATCCCAGCTACTCAGGAGCCTGAGGCAGGAGAATTGCTTGAACCCAGGAGGCAGAGGTTGCAGTGAGCCAAGATCGCACCACTGCACTCCAGCCTGGGTGACAAGAGCAAGGGTCTGTCTCAAAAAAACAAAAAACAAAAAATTAGCTCGGCATGGTGGCACATGCCTGTAATCCCAGCTACTTGGGAGGGTGAGCCATGAGAATCACTTGAACCCAGGAGGCAGAGGGTGGAGTGAGCCGAGATCATGCCACCGCATTCCAGCCTGGGCGACAGTGAGACTCTGTCTCAAAAAGAAAAAAAAAAAAAAGAAGAAACATTTATTCAATAAACTCTGAAAATTCAGTCAGAAAAGTGACAGTCTGTACAATCTGAACAAAGATCCCACCCCGGCCCTGTCAGCTAGGCTCTGGGTGCTGCAGCCAAGAACACAGGTGTCCCCTTTCCCCAAAATCCAAGCCTGAGGGCTCTTTTTTTTTTTTTTGAGATGGGGTCTTGCTTTTGCTCTCGCTCTGTTGCCCAGGCTGGAGGGCAGTGGTGCGATCTTGGCTCACTGCTACCTCTGCCTCCTGGGTTCAAGCGATTCTCCTGCCTCAACCTCCCGAGTAGCTGGGATTACAGGCACATGCCACCACACCCAGCTAATTTTTGTATTTTTAGTAGAGTTTTTTTTTTTTTTTTTTTTTTTTGAGACAGAGTCTCGCTCTGTCGCCCAGGCTGGAGTGCAGTCTTGTGATCTCTGCTCACTGCAAGCTCCGCCACAAGGGTTCACACCATTCTCCTGCCTCAGCCTCCCAAGTAGCTGGGACTACAAGCACCTGCCAAAACGCCCGGCTAATTTTTTGTATTTTGTTTAGTAGAGACGGATTTTCACTGTGTTAGCCAGGATGGTCTCGATCTCCTGACCTCGTGATCCGCCCACTTCGGCCTCCCAAAGTGCTAGGATTACAGTTGTGAGCCACCGCACCCATCCCTGAGGGCTCTCTTTATTCCTGGGAAGAATGCGACTTCAGCGTTTCTCATCCTGCCCTGACTTCTGTTGCTGAGGCTAAGTCTCAGGCAAGTACTCTCAGAGACAGGGGCTCCCTTCTTCTGCTCAATCCCTACTTGTGGAAAAGGGGCTCTTTCATAGGCATGACACACTGAGAATACTGGGAATCCAATGACCCTTTCTCCCAGCTCATGGGACAGTGGTTCCACAACAGGAGAGACAAGCCAAGAGGACCCCAGGCTGCTGACCTGCCCCATACCCCCCTAGAGATGGGGTAGCATTCACAGAAAAGTTTGCTATTGTCCCCACCTAGTCTACCACTAGAACCCTGGCTCAGATACTTTGCCTAAGGGAAGAAGCAGGAACACAGAGTATCTCAAAGGACCTAACTTCACTTGCAAGAGTGTGACAAGTTTCAGTCTAAGGGTGTTCCCAAAAACAATAGGGGTTGTGGTACTAGGCAAGTGGAAAGAGGTTCCTGGATGTGATGAAGATACAGCCTAGACCGTAGGCTAGTTTGTAGGAGAGACCCAGGGCATAAAACAGCCACAAGGAGCCTTCCTTTTATAACTAATGACTAGTTCAGCAAGGTTGTAGAATAGAAGATTGATAGACAAAAATCCATTTTTTTATACTTGCAATGAACAATCTGAAAATGAAGAAAATAATTCCATACACAGTAGCATCAAGAGGAAGAAATAATTTTATATTATAAACAATAATAATTTATTATTGTTTCGCCATGTTGGCCAGGCTGGTCTCGAACTCCTGACCTCAGGTGATCCACCTGCCTCCACCTCCCAAAGTGCTGGGATTAAAGACGTGAGCCACCTCACCCAGCCCCAGCTGACTTCTTTGTAGAAATTGGTAGGCAAATTCTAACATGCATATGGAATTGCTAGGAACCAATCCTGAAAAAGTAGGAAGGCTCATACTTCATCACCTAAAAACAAAGCCACAGTAATCAAGACAGTACAGTACTAGCATAAGGTTAGATCAATGGAATAGAATTGAGAGTCCAGGAATAAATCCATAATTGTGGTCAAATGATTTTTGACAAGGGTGCCAACACAATTCAACGAGGGAAAGAATAGTCTTTTCAGCAAATGGTGCCAGGAGTAGATAGCCACAGGCAAAACAATGAAGTTGTACCCTTCCTTCACATCAACATAAAAATTAACTCAAAACAGGCTAGGAGCAGTGGCTCACTCCTACAATCCCAGCACTATGGGAGGCCAACGTGGGTGGATCCCTTGAGCTCAGGAGTTAGAGACCAGCCTGGTCAACATGGTGAAACCCCATCTCTACCAAAAATACAAAAAATTAGTGAGGCATGGTGGTGTGCACCTGTGGTCCCAGCTACTTGGAGGCTGAGGTGGGCAGATCGCTTGAGCCCGAGAAGCAGAGGTTGCAGTGAGCCAAGATTGCGCCACTGCACATTGCACTCCGGCCTGGGTGACAGAGCCAAGACCTTGTCTCAAAACAAAACAGTTATGAGTAAAATAAAAACATGTTTATTACTTAATTTTAAAAGCAATTTTTCCAATTTTTATGTTACTGCTGATATACAGAAATTATTAATTTTCACAGTTTTTATTTAGCCAGTCACTTTACTGAATTGTTCTTCTTAATCATTTTCAGTCTTTTCCTTTCTTTCTTTTTTTTTTTTTTTTTTGGAGACGGAGTCTCGCTTTGTAGCCCAGGCTGAAGTGCAAAGGTGTGATATCAGCTCACTGCAACCCCTGCCTCCAGATTCAAGCAATTCTCCCACCTCAGCCTCCCACATAGCTGGGATTACAAGCACACACCACCACACTTGGCTAATTTTTTTGTATTTTTAGTAGAGAAGGGGTTTCACCATGTTGGCCAAGCTGGTCTGGAACTCCTGCCTTCAAGTGATCCGCCCACCTCAGCCTCCCAAAGTGCTGGGATTATAGCCAGATGCCACTGCGCCGGGCCCAATTTGTTCCTTTCCACTTAGTTGTCTAGGTATAAAATCATAGCATTCGTAAATAACAAGGTTTTATCTTCCTTTCTATAATTTATACCTCTTATTTGTTTACATTTTACTGCACTGAATAAAACATGAAATAATAATCATAGAAAACATTTTTCCATTCTTCATTTTCATGGTAACACCTCTAAAGTTTTACCATTAAAAACTATTTCCTTCCTTCCTTCCTTCCTTCCTTCCTTCCTTCCTTCCTTCCTTCCTTCCTTCCTTCCTTCTCTTTCCCTCCCTCCCTCCCTCCTTTCTCTCTCTCTCTCTCTCTTTCTTTCTTTCTTTCTTTCCCTCTCTGGCCCAGTCTACCCCCGCGCCGCGGACTGCCTGGGACTGCCGGCACACGCGACCACTGCCTGCCTCTTCTCCTTTGGATGCAGGCACGCGTTCGCCATCTTGGCCACGCTGGTCGCCAGCTCCTGACGCCGAGTGCTCTGCCCGCCTCAGCCTCCCGAGGTACTGGGACTACAGACGGACTCTCGCTCACCCAGTGCTCGGTGTTGCCCGGGCTGGAGTGCGGTGGCGTGGTCTGGCCTCGCGGCAGCCTCTACCCCCCAGCCGCCTGCCTTGGCCTACCAGGGTGCTGGGATTGCAGCCCCTGCCCGGCCGCCGCCCCATCTGGAAGGTGGGGAGCGCCTCTACTCGGCCGCCCTGTCCGGGAAGTGAGGAGCACCTCTGCCTGGACGCCCCGTCTGGGAAGTGAGGAGCGTCTCTGCCCGGCCGCCCCGTCTGGGAAGTGAGGAGTGCCTCTGCCCGGCCACCCACCGTCTGGGAAGTGAGGAGCGCCTCTGCCCGGCCACCCACCGTCTGGGAAGTGAGGAGCGCCTCTGCCCGGCCACCCACCGTCTGGGAAGTGAGGAGCGCCTCTGCCCGGCCACCCACCGTCTGGGAAGTGAGGAGCGCCTCTGCCGGGCCACCCACCGTCTGGAAAGTGAGGAGCGCCTCTGCCCGGCCACCCACCGTCTGGGAAGTGAGGAGCGCCTCTGCCCGGCCGCCCCGTCTGGGAAGTGAGGAGCGCCTCTGCCCGGCCACCCACCGTCTGGGAAGTGAGGAGCGCCTCTGCCCGGCCACCCACCGTCTGGGAAGTGAGGAGCGCCTCTGCCCGGCCACCCACCGTCTGGGAAGTGAGGAGCGCCTCTGCCCGGCCACCCACCGTCTGGGAAGTGAGGAGCGCCTCTGCCGGGCCACCCACCGTCTGGGAAGTGAGGAGCGCCTCTGCCCGGCCACCCACCGTCTGGGAAGTGAGGAGCGCCTCTGCCGGGCCACCCACCGTCTGGGAAGTGAGGAGCGCCTCTGCCCGGCCGCCCCGTCCGGGAAGAAGTGAGGAGCGCCTCTGCCCGGCCGCCCCGTCCGGGAAGAAGTGAGGAGCGCCTCTGCCCGGCCGCCCCGTCCGGGAAGAAGTGAGGAGCGCCTCTGCCCGGCCGCCCCGTCCGGGAAGAAGTGAGGAGCGCCTCTGCCCGGCCGCCCCGTCCGGGAAGAAGTGAGGAGCGCCTCTGCCCGGCCGCCCCGTCCGGGAAGAAGTGAGGAGCGCCTCTGCCCGGCCGCCCCGTCCGGGAAGAAGTGAGGAGCGCCTCTGCCCGGCCGCCCCGTCCGGGAAGAAGTGAGGAGCGCCTCTGCCCGGCCGCCCCGTCTGGGAAGTGAGGAGCGCCTCTACCCGGCCGCCCCGTCCGGGAAGAAATGAGGAGCGCCTCTGCCCGGGCGCCCCGTCCGGGAAGAAGTGAGGAGCGCCTCTGCCCGGGCGCCCCGTCCGGGAAGAAGTGAGGAGCGCCTCTGCCCGGCCGCCCCGTCTGGGAAGTGAGGAGCGCCTCTGCCCGGCCGCCCCGTCCGGGAAGAAATGAGGAGCGCCTCTGCCCGGCCACCCACCGTCTGGGAAGTGAGGAGCGCCTCTGCCCGGCCGCCCCGTCTGGGAAGTGAGGAGCGCCTCTGCCCGGCCGCCCCATCTGGGAAGTGAGGAGTGCCTCTGCCCGGCCACCCATTGTCTGGGAAGTGAGGAGCGCCTCTGCCCGGCCGCCCCGTCCGGGAAGAAGTGAGGAGCGCCTCTGCCCGGCCGCCCCATCCGGGAAGAAGTGAGGAGCGCCTCTGCCCGGCCGCCCCGTCCGGGAAGAAGTGAGGAGCGCCTCTGCCCGGCCGCCCCGTCCGGGAAGAAGTGAGGAGCGCCTCTGCCCGGCCGCCCCGTCTGGGAAGTGAGGAGCGCCTCTGCCCGGCCGCCCCGTCCGGGAAGAAATGAGGAGCGCCTCTGCCCGGCCACCCACCGTCTGGGAAGTGAGGAGCGCCTCTGCCCGGCCGCCCCGTCTGGGAAGTGAGGAGCGCCTCTGCCCGGCCGCCCCATCTGGGAAGTGAGGAGTGCCTCTGCCCGGCCACCCATTGTCTGGGAAGTGAGGAGCGCCTCTGCCCGGCCGCCCCGTCCGGGAAGAAGTGAGGAGCGCCTCTGCCCGGCCGCCCCATCCGGGAAGAAGTGAGGAGCGCCTCTGCCCGGCCGCCCCGTCCGGGAAGAAGTGAGGAGCGCCTCTGCCCGGCCGCCCCGTCCGGGAAGAAGTGAGGAGCGCCTCTGCCCGGCCGCCCCGTCTGGGAAGTGAGGAGCGCCTCTGCCCGGCCGCCCCATCCGGGAAGAAGTGAGGAGCGCCTCTGCCCGGCCGCCCCATCCGGGAAGAAGTGAGGAGCGCCTCTGCCCGGCCACCCATCGTCTGGGAAGTGAGGAGCGCCTCTGCCCGGCCACCCACCGTCTGGGAAGTGAGGAGCGCCTCTGCCCGGCCACCCACCGTCTGGGAAGTGAGGAGCGCCTCTGCCCGGCCGCCCCGTCTGGGAAGTGAGGAGCGCCTCTGCCCGGCCGCCCCATCTAGGAAGTGAGGAGTGCCTCTGCCTGGCCACCCATCGTCTGGGAAGTGAGGAGCGCCTCTGCCCGGGCGCCCTGTCCGGGAAGAAGTGAGGAGCGCCTCTGCCCGGCCGCCCCGTCCGGGAAGAAGTGAGGAGCGCCTCTGCCCGGCCGCCCCGTCCGGGAAGAAGTGAGGAGCGCCTCTGCCCGGCCGCCCCGTCCGGGAAGAAGTGAGGAGCGCCTCTGCCCGGCCGCCCCGTCGGGAAGAAGTGAGGAGCGCCTCTGCCCGGCCGCCCCGTCCGGGAAGAAGTGAGGAGCGCCTCTGCCCGGCCGCCCCGTCTGGGAGGTGAGGAGCGCCTCTGCCCGGCCACCCATCGTCTGGGAGGCGAGGAGCGCCTCTGCCCGGCCACCCATCGTCTGGGAGGTGAGGAGCACCTCTGCCTGGCCACCCATCGTCTGGGAAGTGAGGAGCGCCTCTGCCCGGCCACCCATCGTCTGGGAAGTGAGGAGCGCCTCTGCCCGACCACCTATCGTCTGGGAAGTGAGGAGCGCCTCTGCCCGGCCACCTATCGTCTGGGAAGAAGTTAGGAGCGTCTCTGCCTGGCCGCCCCGTCTGGGAAGTGAGGAGCTCCTCTGCCCGGCCGCCCCGTATCTGGGTAGAAGTGAGGAGCTCCTCTGCCTGGCCGCTCCGTCTGGGAGGTCTACCACGGAGGCCAGAAGCAATGTGGGGGCTGGACGTGGTGGCTCACGCCTGTGGTCCCGGCACTCTGGGGGGCGAGGCGGGTTGATCACTTCGGGCTAGGAGTTCGAGACCAGTCTGGCCAACTTGGCGAAACATGAAGAATACAACAGACAAACCAACCAACCAACTCAATGACAACAAAACAGGTCTACCCTGGAGTCATACTCTAATTTTTTCTATTTTCCTCCCTTTCTGATCCTTTATCCCACTTTCTTTTTCTTCCTCTTCCTTCTCCCTCTTCTTTGTCAAATAGAGGATTGAGTTATTATCACTGATCCATATAAAGTCCCTCTCTCATTTATTTTAACTCCCACCCCCATTTCTATTCCCCGACTTCCCATGTGCAACCTTCCTAATATGTTTGATACGCATCTTTTTGTTTGTATGTATTTTTAGAAAATGTTTATTGTTTTTGTATGCAAAAAAATTAATAATTAAAAAAAAAAAAACTATATTAACCCGTTTATGCCCAAGGTTGCAAATTTTTTCTGTGAAAAATCAGACCTCGGTGATGACCTTGAGCAGTAGAATATAAATAACTCCCACAAGTTTAGCAACCCAATAATGAAACACTAAGCACAAATGGGCTAAGACCCCAAACGGACAAAACAATCTTGAAAAAGAACTAAGTTGGAGGTCCCACACTTCCTGATTTCAAAACTTACTACATGCCGGGCACAATGGCTCACGCCTGTAATCCCAGCACTTTGGGAGGTTGAGACAGGCGGATCACCTGAGGTCAGGAGTTCAAGACCAGCCTGGCCAACATGGTGAAACCCCATCTATACTAAAATTACCAAACATAGTCGGGCAGGGTGGTGCATGCCAATAGTCCCAGCTAGTCGGGAGACTGAGGCAGGACAATCGCTTGAACCTGGGAGGTGAAGGTTGCAGTGAGCCGAGATTGCACCACTGCATTCCAGCCTGGGCAACAAAGTGAGACTCTATCTCAAAAAAATAATAATAATAATTAATTTTAAAAAATTACAAAGCTATAGTAATCAAAACATCATGGTATTGGCATTAAAGACAGACATATATCAATGGAAAAGAATGGACAGCCAGAAGGAAATCCTCAGATACATGGTCAAATGATTTTTGATAAAGTGCCAAGGCTATTCAATGGTGAAAGTCAATTTTGTCAAAACCTGGTGCTGGAGGCTGGCGCGGTGGCTCACGCCTGTAATCCCAGCACTTTGGGAGGGTGAGGCGGGCGGATCACTTGAGGTCAGGAGTTCGAGACCAGTCTGGCCAACATGGCGAACCCCACCTCTACTAAAAATACAAAAATTAGCTGGGCATGGTGACACACGCCTGTAATCCCAGCTACTCGGGTGGCTGAGGCACGAGAATCACTTGAACCTGCAAGGTGGAGGTTGCAGTGAGCTGAGATTACTGCCAGTGCACTCCAGCCTGGACGACAGAGAGAGACTGTCTCAAAAAATAGTGCTGGAGAAACTGGATATGTACATGCAAATGAAATGAAAGTTGGACCATTACCGCTTGCAAAAATTAACTCAAAACACATCAAAGACCTAAACATAAGAACTAAAACTATAATCAACTCTTAGAAGAAAACAGGGAGAGCCGGGCACGGTGACTCACGCCTGTAATCCCAGCACTTTGGGGAGGCTGAGGTGAGCGGATCACCTGAGTTCAGGAGTTTGAGACCAGCCTGGCCAACATGATGAAACCCCATCTCTACTAAAACTACAAAAATTAGCTGGGCGTGGTGGCGGGCACCTGTAATTCCAGCTACTCGGAAGGCTGAGGCAGGAGAATCACTTGAACCCGGGAGGAGGAGTTTGCAGTGAGCTGAAATCGCACCACTGTACTCCAGCCTGGGCTACAGAGACTCCATCTCAAAAAAAAGAAAAAAAAAAAAAGAAGAAGAAGAAGAAAACAGGGAGAAAGTGTTACAGCGTTGAATTTAGCAATGATTTCTCAAATGTGACACCAAAAGCAGAGATTAAAAACAGTAAAAATACATAAAATAGACATCAAAATTTAAAATCTCTGTGCATTAAACGACACAATCAACAGAATAAAAAGGAAACCCATGGAATGCGAGAAAATACTTGCAATTTATATATATGGTAAGGCATTAATAACCCAAATATCTGAATAACTGCTACAACTCAACAACAAAATAAACAACCCAATGAAAAAATGGGCAAAGGACTTGAACAGATATTTCTCCAAAGATATAAAAATGGCCAACGACCACATGAAAAGATGCTCAAAATCACCAATTTTAGGAAACTGAAACTCACAAAAAGACACCGCCTCACGTCCATTGAGGTGACCACTACCAAGAAAACAAAAAACCAACCAACCCCACAAAATAACAAGTATTGGTGAAGATCTGGAGTAACTGAATACTTGTACACTGTTGATGGGAATGTAAAATGGTGTAACCACTATGGAAAACTATGGCAGTTCCTCAAAAACAGAACTATCATATGATACAACAATTCCATTTCTGGGAATATACCCAAAAGAGTTGAAAGCAGGGCCTCAAAGAGATAGCTGTGCAACCATGTTCACAGCAGTATTATTCACAATAGCCAAAAGGTGGAAGCAACTCAAATATCCATCAACAAATGAATGGATAAACAAAATGTGGTGTATACATGAAATTCTACATTCTACAACATGGATAAACCCTGAGAGCATTATGCTAAGTGAATAAGCCAGTCACAAGAAGACAAATACTTTGTGATTCCACTTAGATGAGGCACCTGTAATAGTCAAATCATTAAGAGTCAGAAAGTAGAATGGTAGCTGCCAGGGGTTGGGGAGGAAGGTGGATATGAGGAGTTGTTTAATGGGCATTTCAGTTTTCATTTTCCTAGGTAAAAAAAGTTCTGGAGATTGGATGCAAACAATATGAATGTATTTACTACTGAACTGTACATTTAAAAATAGTTAAGATGGCGGGCCAGGCGCGGTGGCTCAGGGCTGGGCGCGGTGGCTCACGCCTGTAATCCCAGCACTTTGGGAGGCCAAGGCAGGTGGATTACGTGAGGCCAGGAGTTTGAGAGAAGCCTGGCCAACATGGCGAAACCCCATCTCTACTAAAAACACAAAAATTAGCCGGGTGTGGTGGCGGGCGCTTGTAATCCCAGCTACTCAGGAGGCTGAGGCAGGAGAATGGTTTGAACCCGGGAGGCAGAAGTTGCATTGAGCCAAGATCGCACCACTGCACTCCAGCCTGGGCAACAAAAGCGAAACTCCATCTCAAAAAAAAAAAAGGTTAAGATGGTAAATTTTATGTTATGTGTATTTTACCACAATTAAAAAGTTTTTGAAACTGTATTGTTTTTAAAATTACAAAGTAGGAATGACTACTGAGTTTATCCAAATGTTTTTTTTAAAATTATTATTGACTGGGCATGGTGACTCACACCTGTAAGCCCAGAACTTTGGGCGGCTGAGGTGGTGGATCATTTGAGGTCAGGAGTTCGAGACTAGCCTGGCTGGCCAACATGGTGAAACCCCCATATCTACTAAAAATACAAAAATTAGCCAGGCGTGGTAGCACACACCTGTAGTCCCAGCTACTTGGGAGGCTGAGGCAGAAGGATTGCTTGAACCCAGGAGGTGGAGGTTGCAATGAGCTGAGATCGCACCACTGCACACCAGCCTGGGCAACAGAGTGAGACTCCGTCTCAAAAAAAAAATTTTTTTTATTTTATTTGCTGTGTTGTAAAGTAATAATAATAAATAACACGTAGCACTTTTTTTAAACACAATCCTCAAAAGCTCACATAATGTAGCACTTTACAGGCAAGACATTCTATATTAGCATATTTAATCGTCACAGCTTATAAAAACAGACCCTTGGCCGGGCGCAGTGGGCTCATGCCTGTAATCCCAACACTTTGGGTGACTGAGGCGGGTGGATCACAAAGTCAGGAGTTCAAGACCAGCCTGGCCAAGATGGTGAAACTCTGTCTCTACTAAAAATACAAAAAATTAGCTGGACATGGTGGCGGGCGCCTGTAATCCCAGCTACTCAGGAGGCTGAGGCAGAGAACTGCTTGAACCCGGGAGGCGGAGGTTGCAGTGAGCCAAGATCGCACCACTGTACTCTAGCCTGGGTGACAGAGTGAGACTCCGTCCCAAAAACAAAACAAAACAAAAAAAAAAACAGACTCACATAAATATATCCAACTGATTTTTTACAAAAGTATAAAAGCAATTCAATAGGGTTCACCCCTGTGATCCCAACACTTTGAGAGCATGAGGTGGGAGGATCGCTTGAGGATCACTTGAGCCCAGGAGTTTGAGACCAGTCTGGGCAACAAAGTGAGATCCCATCTGTACAAAAAAATGAAAAAGTTAGCCAGCCATGGTGGCACTGTCTGTAGTCCTAGCTCCTAGCTACTTAGAAGGCTGAGGCGGGAGCTCAGGAGCGCGACTGCAAGGTTACAGTGAATTATGATCACACCACTGCACTCCAGCCTGGGCAACAGAGTAAAACCCTGTCTCTTTAAAAAAAAAAAAAGGCAATTTAATAAATTACATAAAGAGACTTTTAAATAAATGCTACTGGAACAACTAGATGCATAGGCAAAACAAACAAACAAAACACCTTTGTTTTGTACACTGTTGCTTACACCTTGCTTACACTTTATAAAATATTAACTCGGCCGGGTGCGGTGGCTCACGCCTGTAATCCCAGCACTTTGGGAAGCTGATGCAGGTGAGGTCTGGTGTTCAAGACCAGCCTGGCCAACATTGTGAAACCCCGTCTCTACTAAAAATACAAAAAGTTAGCTGGGCATGGTGGCGGGTGCCTATAATCCCAGCTACTTGGGAGGCTGAGGCAGGAGAATCACTTGAACCTAGGAGGCAGAGGTTGCAGTGAGCTGAGATCGCACCATTGCACTGCAGCCCGGGCAACGAGGGCGAAACTTCATCTCAAATAATAATAATAAATAAATTTTTTAAAAAGAAAAAAACAAACTAGATCAAGAACTTAAATGTAAAACATAAAACTGTTAGGAAAAAAGGGGAGAAAAATCTCTACAACTTAGAACTAAGCCAACAGTTCCCAGACTTGACACCAAAAGCTCTAATCCACAAAAGGAAACAATGATAAATGGAAGCTCATCAAAAGTACAGAGTAAGACCCTGTAAACAGGATGAGGAAACAAATTACTGACTGGAAGAAAATATTTTCAAGTCACACATCTACCAAAGAACCTGAGATTAGACTATCTAAAGAATTCCAATTAGAAAATTGGCAAAAAATATAAACAGACATTTTACTAAAAAGGATGTAGGCCAGGGGCGGTGGCTCACCAGCACTTTGGGAGGCTGAGGTGGGCGGATTACCTGAGGTCAGGAGGTCGAGACCAGCCTGACCAACATGGAGAAACCCTGTCTCTACTAAAAAATACAAAATTAGCCGGGCGTGGTGGTGCATGCCTGTAATCCCAGCTACTCGGGAGGCTGAGGCAGGAGAATTGCTTGAACCTAGGAGGCAGAAGTTGCAGTAAGCCGAGACCATGCCATTTGTACTCCAGCCTGGGCAATAAGAGCGAAATTCCATCTCAAAAAAAAAAAAAAAAAAAAAAAGGAGGGGTGATGTAAAGATGGCTAATGAGCACAAGAAAAGATGTTCAACACATTAGCCTTTAGGGAAATAAAAGTTTAAACCACAATAAGATTTCATTACACACCTATAAGAATGGTTAAAATAAAAAATAGCAACAACGCTAAACGCTGTCAAGGATGTAGAGAAACTGAATCACTTACATGTATTGCTGGTGAGAATGTAAAAAGGTAAAGCCTTTTTTGACGGTTTCTTTTAAAACTAAAAATGCACTTAAAACTTATCATTTGACCCAGCAATTGTGCTCTTGAACATTTACTCCAGAGAAAGAAAAACATCTTGGTGTAAAAACCTCTATAAGAATGTTCAGAGTAGCTTTGTTCATAATAGCCAAAAACTGGAAACAAACCAAATGTCGTCATGGAGGCAACTATATCCATACCATGGAACACTGCACAGCAATAAAAAGGAATGGCCTATTTATATATGCAAAATCTTGGAACTTCAAGGAAATTATGCCGAATTTTTTGGTTTTAATAATGTACTAGAATTATACATGAGGAGAGATGCACCGTGCATGAACAGAACCTTCCTATACATTTTGTGCAACTTCCTGCCAATCTCTAATTACTCTGAAATAAAAAAGATTTTTCTAAAGTTTTTGGGGTTTTATGTATTACTTGTTATTGTAAAGTAGTAATAATGATAATCAACACTTAGGTAGCATTTGCTAGGGCCAGGTACATCAGGGCATTTAACCCTCGTAACAACCTGTTATGAGCTGAACTATGTCCTCCCAAAATTCCTATGTTGAAGCCCTGATCTCCAGTACTTTAGTGTATTTGGAGATAGAAGCGTAAATCCAATAAAACTGGTATTCTTATGAGAGGAGATCAGGACAAAGAGTGAGAGAGAGCAAGTGAGCACGCACAGACATGTATGCACACAGAGGGACTACAATATGAGGCCACAGGAAGGAGGCAGACATCTGCAAGCCAAGGAGAAAGGCCTCAGAAGAAACCAAACCTGCTGACACCTTGCTATTGCACTTCTAGCCTTCAGAACTATAACAAAATAAATTTCTGTTGTTTAAGCCACACAGTCTGTGGTATCTGTTATGGTTGCCCTACCTTGTGAGGTAGCTGCTCTTATTACTCACTTATAGACGAGGAAAGCATAAGAGAAGATCAATAAACTCATTCAAGGTCACACAGTCATTAGGTAGCAAAGCCAAGATCTGAACCAAGGCTATCTGGTTCAAAAAAAGTACTCCTCACCATTAAGCCATACTTAGTCTGTAGGTGCTGTTATGACAGAATGCCTGAGACTAGGTAATTTTTTTGAGACAGGGTCTCGCTCTGTCACCCAGGCTGGAGTGCAGTGTTCCAATCCTGGCTCACTGCAGTCTTGACCTCTGGGCTCAAGCAATCCTTCTGCCTCAGCCTCCCAAGTAGCTGGGATTACAGGCACGTGCCACCACGTCTGGCTAATTTTTGTGTTTTTGTAGAGATGGAGTTTCACCACTTTGCCCAGGCTGGTCTCGAACGGCTCAAGTAGTACACTGGCTTCCACCTCCCAAAGTGCTGGGATTACAGGCATGAGCCACTGTACCCAGCAGACTGGGTAATTTATGAAAAACAGAAATTTAATTTCTGACAGTTCTGGAGGCTGGGAAGTACAATACCAAGGCACCAGCAGGTTAGGTGTCTGGTGAGGGTCCAGGCTCTGCTTCCAAGATGGTGCCTTCAACACTGTGTCCTCCAGAGGGAAGGAATCCTACATCCTCACAAAGTAGAAGGCAGAAGGGCAAGAGGTCCCAGACACTGTCCTCACATGGCAAGGTGTAAAAACAGACTAGGTTACGCCATCAAGTCTTTAAAAGGATACCTAGTCCCATTCATGAGGGGAGGAGCTCTCTTTACCTAATCACCTCTTAATACACTGGCGACACCTGAATTTTGGAAGGGACACATTCAACTGACTCTAGATATATTACTGAGTTTTTAAACACTGAACTTGTCTGACATTAACTACTTGAAACAAAACAAAGGAATAATCTGCTGTGGCCATTTACTAGTATTTTTATTTTATTTTAAACATCTATACATTCATAAATGAGATTAGGTTATACTTTTACTTTTTCATGTTTGTAATTTTGCTGTCGGAGTTGTTTACTTCTGTCTTATTATTCAACATGAGAAGTATCTGCTTCTTAAAAGGTTAGGAGAGACCAGGAGTGGTGGCTCACACCTATAATTTCAACAATTTGGGAGGCTGAGGAGGGAAGATTACTTGACCCCAAGGGTTCCAGATCAGCTTGGGCAGCATAGCAAGATCCCATCTCTACAAAAAATTAGAAAATTACCCAGGTGTGGTGGCCCATGCCTGTGGTCCCAGCTACTTGGGAGGCTGAGGTAGGGGAACTGCCTGAGCCCAGGAGGTCGAGGCTGCAGTGAGCTATGTTTGTACCATTGCACTCTGGGTGATAGAGCAAGACCCTGTCTCGAAAAACAAATAAATAAATAAAATAAAAGGTTAGGAGAAATCACCAACACCTAGAGAGGAGGAAGTAGTTTTATAATCGCCTCAATTTTTTTCTTGGTTACAGGAGTCTATTCTGGTTTTGTTGTTGTTGTTGTTGAGATGGAGTCTCACTCTATTGCCCAGGCAGGAGTGCAGTGGTGCGATCTCGGCTCACTACAACCTCCACCTCCCGGGTTCAAGCGATTCTTGTGCCTTAGCCTCCCGAGTAGCTGGGATTATAAGCGCACACCACCACGCCTGGCTAATTTTTGTATTTTTAGTAAAGACAGGGTTTTACCATGTTGCCCAGGCTGGTCTCAAACTCCTGACTTCAGGTGATCTGCCTGCCCTCGGCCTCCCAAAGTGCTGTGATTACAGGCGTGAGCCGCCGCGCCCGGCCCCTATTCTGATTTTTATGTCTTATTTCATCAGTATTAATTCCTAGTATCTTTGAAATTATTTATTCATTGAGACTTTCATATAACTAACAACATTCACTTCCAGTATTTTCTTTTTGTAAGTCCTTGGTACCTTTTGTTATATCCGATGTACTCTCCTTCATTTTGCCTTTTGTTTCCTAATTTTCCAACTCTTGATTATTTCCCATTCTTCTGTTTTGCAATGTATTTATTTCTTCTTGCATATTTATTGTTTTTTCCTCCTCTTTTCTAGTTTTCCTAAAACCATAAATTGAATGGTAAATTCATACTCTTGTACAAAATGCTTCTTTGTCCACAGTATTTAAGTTTAACTATGTGGCATTTTATCTTATTTTCTTAGTAAAATAGTCTGTTACTTGTCATTTGCTATATAATAGCTATCTGGGAGAATGCTTACTAATATCCGTATCACTTGGGAGGGAAAATTATCCTTTAAAAGAGCCACCCACAGACTCAAAAAAAAAAAAAACAGGAAATTTTTTTTAATTTACTAGTTTAAATTTGTTAATTTCACAAATTTAAACAAATTTAACTAGTCTGATTTGTTAAATCAAAACTAATTTTGATAAGATCTCTCCACAAAAGCTCTATTGTCTATGACAACATTTAAACTACCTCCCCTGTCTCCTGCTGATAATAATTTTCTAAGTAAAAAAATCAAATGGACAGTTTAGAAGATGAACAAGAGTCAAGTTTCTTGTTTTTAAAAGAGTACAGTTTGCAAAAATAAAGTAAAACATGTTTCTAATATACTTAAAATGTACTTTTTTTTCTAGGAGGATCTTAAAAAATACTTTAGTTACAAGCCTAGAGAAAATTCTGTGGATAAATTATAAATCCATGAACACTGAGGTTAAGATGCAAATGTTGACTACCAGCCCTTTAGCACCACGAAGGAGGCTCATATAAACTAAGAAAAACTTGTAGAATAGAGGCCAAAGGTTAATCTTTCACTCCTGTAAAAGTTTAAACGTCAACATTTACTGAGTTTCTAAAGTTTTCATTTCCTCCTTAGACCAAATTGGCTGCTTAAAAAGGACTGAGAACAGAAGACAAAAGTTAAGCCTGCCTAGGTATGAAGAAGCATAGCTGCCAACAAAGTCAAACTACCCCATACTCCAGTAAAGAAGATAACGCCATTTAAAAAAACTAAGGGTCTCTATGCTTTTTATTTTAGTCATGAGTAGTACCACCTTTTCACACCATACCAGAGTCAAAATAGCAATCAAAATAGTTTGACTCCCAGAGACCTTACAACATTCCTAGAAGTGAAACAAATGTGAAATCTGTTAAATTCTTACTTGATGTGTATAAACAGAAGAGTTCTAGGTCAAGTGAAAAAAAGTTTATCTTTTTTTTTTTTTTTTTTTTTTTTGAGACAGAGTTTCGCCCTTTTTACCCAGGCTGGAGTACAACGGCACGATCTCGGCTCACCACAACCTCCGCCTCCCGGGTTCAAGCGATTCACCTGCCTCAGCCTCCCTAAGTGCTGGGATTACAGATGTGACTCACCGCGCCCCGCCAAAAAAAAAACCCCACTTTCAATAAGTGACAAAACACTGTAAATAAATGTGTTTACAGGATGATTATTTAAAGAACAATGATCCAAACTAGGTCTGTATGTATCAACATCTACCTGGTAGATCTCCAAAATCATATGCTGAGTGGAAAATGAGCTATTACAGTTCTCATTATTATAAAAGTATGCAAACATTCTTTATATAACTGAAAATTAATCATTAAAGAAAAAACAAATCCTAAGAGAAAACAGTACAATTCCAATACACACAGAAGCACTAGCCATATGCAACTACTATATATTTCATTATGGGGCCTATAATCTATGTTTTTAGCTTTCTCCTTATGCTAAAAAGTTCTCTTTTATCGAGAACAAATTCAATATTTAAACTACAGACAGAAACTAGAAGCTCTGTACAAAATCCTGGAGCACATTCACAGTAAAGAAAACAAAGAAATAGAAAAATGAGAACAAAAATATAAAAATCAACATAATCTAGATTTAAAATACCCGAGAGCTATGTAACCTTGAAGAAAATTCAGTGCCCAATAAGTTTAGTTTTGTGGCTTTTTCTGTTGTGAAGAGACTATTACTTCACATATGAGGAAAAAAAAGAAAAAAAATCCCACTGCCATCTCCAGTAGAAACTGTATAACAAAATTCCTACTGGAACTGGTGTAAGATGATGCAGGAGTCAACATTCCAGTTCTGGTTCTTGACTGTGGCACAAGCGTTAACAAGTTTACTATAAAGAACTAAGCAGACGTCACTAATATGGCCTTCCTTCAAGGCCCAGAAGTTAAGACAGCAACTTTAAGTTCATATAACCAGTGACTACCTCCTACATACACACACGTCCTAGAACTGGTTCCAGGTTCTACCTATCTGTCTGGAGAAGACAGTTGGCAGAGCTTTCCACCAAGCCATGGCAATCTCATCTGTGACCTGCCAATTCCAAAAATTACACTACTAACCTATAATCACATGATGGCAGTACATTTGGTATAACCCACATATAGACTCTCAGCTAGATAACTGTTACTTATGACTCTAAAGTACATACTTCCAAGATACAGGCTCATGGCTCAGAGTTAAACTAACTTACAATTTAAATAGACGCTGACTTGGATTAAAGTGTATTGGCTGGGTGCGGAGGCTCACACCTGTAATCCTAGCACTTTGGGAGGCTGAGGCAGGAGGATCACTTGAGCCTAGGAGTTTGAGACCAGCCTGAGCAACATGGCAAAACCCCATCTCTACAAAAATAAATAAATAATTAGCCAGGCATGATGGCATGCACCCATAGTCCCAGCTACTAAGGAGGCTGAGGTAGGAAGATCAATTGAGCCCAAGAGATAGAGGTTGCAGTGAGCCTTGATCGCACCATTGCACTCCAGCCTGGAATTGGTATAATAATAAGATGCAGAAGTCAACATGCCACCCAACATTCTGGGTGACACAGCAAGAATATGTCTCAAAAAAATTTGAAAACAAAGTGTATTAAAAGCATTTTTAAAATGGTGTCTCAAAAATAAAAACAAAGTAAATAGAAAAAAAGAAGAAAAAAACAACTGGTGTCTTGAGCTGCATGTGGTGGATCATGCCTGTAATCCCAACACTTTGGGAGGCTAAGGCGGGAGGACCACTTGAGGCCAGGACTTCAAGACAGCTTGAGCAATGTGGTGAGACCCGGTCTCTACTGAAAAAAAAAAAAAAAAAAAATCTGGGTATGGTAGTGCATGACTGTAGTCTTCACTTCTTGGAAGGCTGAGTTGTGAGGATCACTAAAGTCCAGGAGTTTGAGGCAGCAGTGAGCTATGATTGCACCACTGCACTTTAGTCTGGGCAAGAGAGCAAGATCCTGCCTCTAAAACAAAATTTTAAAATAAGAAATAAAACTGGTATTTTGACATATCAGCTGTGAAGTGCATCACAAGAAATCTTGATAGTATTTTTTCTTGTCAGTGACATACTTTTAATATAAAATCACGGCCAGGCAGAGTGGCTCACACCTGTAATTCCAACACTCTGGGAGGCTGAGTCAAGTGGATCACTTGAGGTCAGGAGCTCGAGACCTGGGCAACACAGCAACACCCTGTCTCTACTAAGACTTCCAAAAGTAGCCAGGCATGGTGGCGCACGCCTATAGTCCCAGCTATTCAGGTGGCTAAGGAAGGAGAAATCACTTGAACTTGCGAGGCGGAGGTTGCAGTAAGCCAAGATCACGCCACTATACTCCAGCCTGGGTGACAGAGTGAGACTCAGCCTCAAAATAATAAATAAATAATAAAATAGACTCAAAATTAGCACTATATATATTTTTTTTAAAGATAAGGTCTCGCTCTGTCGCCCAGGCTCAGTGCAGTGGTGCCATCATAGCTCACTGGCAGCCTCAACATCCCAGGCTCAAGCAATCCTCCCACCTCAGCCTCCCAAGTAGCTGAGACTACAGGTTCATGCCGCCATGTCCGGCTTTTTTTATTTTAATTTTTTGGTAGAGGTAGGGTCCTACTATGTTGCCCTGGCTGGTCTCAAACTCCTGGGCTCAATAATCCACCCACCTCGGCCTCCCGAAGTGCAGAGATTATAGGCATGAGCCACTATGCCCTGCCTAAAAAATTAATCTCATTTACTTGCATTTCCTCCTGACTAGGAACACATAGGATGGTCCAAGGGTATGATCAACAGAGAACAGCTGGTCCTGACAGTTTAAAGTCAAATAGCTGTGGGACTAAATCTCTGAACCACTGTATGAAACTGGGCAAATCACTGAAGTTCTATTAGCTCTTCTTGAAATCTGTGGATTTCAAGAGGAAAAACCATCTACCTTATGGATGTTTCAAGGATTAAATAAAATAGTACTATATGTTGGGGATGAGGGTAATACAGTGCCTGAAATATAGTTGGTGCTCAATGAAGATTATTAGTTACTTCTTTTCCCCTATATGGGAGTCTTGCATGGACCATCCTTAACATGAAATTTTAACCAACAAACCAGTTTCAACCACCCTATGAACTACCAAGCATGTATTACAACAAAATACTTGCCACCCATAGGAGCCAAATTATTCAACAAGTCACAATATTTAAGATATAACTGGCCGAGCGTGGTGGCCCACGCCTGTAATCCCAGCACTGTGGGAGGTCAAAGTGGGCGGATCACCTGAGGTTGGGAGTTCCAGACCAGCCTGACCAACATGGAGAAACCCTGTCTCTACTAAAAATACAAAAAAAAAATTAGCTGGGGTGGTGGCGCATGCCTGTAATCCCAGCTACTCGGGAGGCTGAGGCAGGAGAATCGCTTGAACCTGGGAGGGGGAGGCTGCAGTAAGCTGAGATCACGCCATTGCACTCCAGCCTGGGCAACAAGAGGGAAACTCTGTCTCAAAAAAAAAAAAAAAAAAAAAAAGCTATAACTAGGCCAGGTGCTGTGGCTCATGCTTGTAATCCCAGCACTTTGGGAGACTGGGGCGGGTGGATCACATGAGACCAGGAGTTTAAGAGCAGCCTGGCCAACATGGCAAAACCCCATCTCTCCTAAAAACACAAAAATTAGCCAGGCATCGTGGCACACGTCCATAATCCCAGCTACTAAGGTGGCTGAGGCATGAGAATCACCTGAACCCGGGAGGCAGAGGTTGCAGTGGGCTGAGATCGTGCAACAGCACTCCAGCCTAAGAGACAAGAGTGAGACCCTGTCTCAAAAAAAAAAAAAAAAAAAGACATAACTAAAAAGTAAAAGCTTTGAACCACTCATCTAAATAAAAAATGTTAAGCCAGGCCGGGCGCGGTGGCTCGCACCTGTAATCCCAGCACTTTGGGAGGCCAAGGTGGGTGGATCACAAGGTCAGGAGATCGAGACCATCCTGGCTAACACAGTGAAACCCCGTCTCTACTAAAAATACAAAAATTAGCCAGGCGTGGCGGCATGCGCCTGTAGTCCCAGCTGCTGGGGAGGCTGAGGCAGGAGAATGGCGTGAACCTGGGAGGCGGAGCTTGCCATGAGCCAAGATCGCGCCACTGCACTCCAGCCTGGGCGACAGAGCAAGACGTCTCAAAAAAAAAAAAAGTTAAGCCAAAGCCGTAAACTGAGGCCCTACATTTATTTCTCCCTTCAATTTCCATTAGATTATAAATTCTATAAGGGCACGGGTCAATGTTTTTATTCACTACTATATCCCTAGCACAGTATCTACTACATAGATGTTTATAAAGACATGCTTATGAACAAATTAATGTTCTTTAATCCTTTGCACCTGAATGTCTTCAACCATGAAACAAGAATATAAAATAATTTCTTCTGTTCTTGGGGAATGTTTTAACATTGCACATTATTTGATGCTATTATAAATGATTCGCTTTTTTTTTTTTTGCTTTTATTTCAACTGCCAATTGTTCATTGCTAGTATGAGAAATATAACTAGATCTTGCAAATTGATTTATATTCTAGCTAAACTTAAATTCTAGTAGCTTTTTAATAGCTTACTTAGGGCTATGTGTACAATCATGACATCTAAAGAATAGTTTACTTTTACTTTGTAATCTGTAAGATTATTCCTTTTACTTGCCTTATTTCATTGGCTAGGACCTTTGGAACATGTTTAATAGAGGTTGTGAAAACAATTATCATTGACTTGTTTGGAGTATTATATAGAAAGCATTCACTCTTTTACCATAAGTATGATGTTACTTATATATTTTTCATAAATGCCTTTTATCAGATTAAAGAAGTTCCCTTCTATTCCTAGTTAGCTGAGAGCTTTTATCACAAATAGTGTTAAAAGTTTGTCAAATGCTTTTTAGGTAACTATTACAAAGCCACTTAGATTTCCTCCTTTATTCTATTAATAATGGTGAATTACAATGAATTCTAATGCTAAATCAACTTTGCAACTGGGATAATCCAATTGGTTATGTTTTTATTCACTGCTAGATTCAATTTTCTAATATTTTGTTAATTATTTCTGCATATATATTGAGGGATACTGAGCTACAGTTTTCTTTTTTCCTAATGTCTTGGTCTGGTTTGGTATCAACGCAATGCTGGCCTCATAAATGTCTTGTGAAATTTGTAAAAAAAAAAAAAAAAAAAAAAATGGTATTTTTTCCTTAAATGTTTGATTGAATTTACCAACAAAGCCATGTAGGTCTGGATTCTTCTTTTTAGGAAGACTTTGTGTGATTGTTTGTGACAGTGACTGTGCCACTGCATTCCAGCCTCAACCTCCTGGGTTCAGGCAATCCTCCCACCTCAGTCTCTCAAGTAGCTGGGACCACAGGTGTGCACCACCACATCTGCCTAATTTTTATTTATTTATATTTTTTGTAGAGATGAGTCTCGCTATATTGCCCAGGCTGGTCTCAAACTCCTGGGCTCAAGTGATCCTCCTGCCTTAGCCTCCCAAAGTGCTGGGACTAGAGCCATGAGTCACTGTGCCTGGCCTTGTGGTAAGATTTTTAATCCAATTTCTGTAATAAATATGGGGTTATTCAGATTCTCATTCTTTCTTTTTTTTTTTTATTTGTTTTTTCTTCCAGTATTTTTGTATTTTAGTATTTTGCTATATTGCCCAGGCTGGTCTCAAACTCCTAGACTCAAGCAATCCGCCCACCTTGGCCAACCAGAGTACTGGGATTACAGGAGTGAGCCACCTCACCCGGCCTTGTTTTCTATCTCATTTACTTTAACTCTTTATTATTTCTCTTCTATTTAGATTTCTCTTTCTATTAAGGCAGAATGTTACGTCACTGATTTTAGACCTTTCTTTTAAAGCTGAAGTTTCCTTCTAAAGCATTGTATTAGCTGTATCCCACAAATTTTGATATACTGTGTTTTCATTTTCATTTAGTTACAAATATTTTCTTTTTTTTTTTTTTTTTTTGAGACAGAGTCTTGCTCTGTCACCCAGGCTGGAGTGCAGTGGCACGATCTTGGCTCACTGCAAGCTCCGCCTTCCAGGTTCACACCATTCTCCTGCCTCAGCCTCCCGAGTAGCTGGGACTACAGGCATCTGCCACCACGCCCGGCTAATTTTTTGTATATTTAGTAGAGATGGGGTTTCACCGTGTTAGCCAGGATGATCTTGATCTGTTGACCTCGTGATCCGCCCACCTCGGCCTCCCAAAGTGCTGGGATTACAGGCGTGAGCCACCACGCCCAGCCCACAAATATTTTCTAGTATCCCACAAATTTTGATATATTGTTTTCATTTTCATTTAGTTATGAATATTTTCTAATTTCCTTTGTGAATTCTTTGACCCAAAGGTTATTTTGAAGTATGTTATTTCACTTTCAAATATTTGGAGATTTTCCAGATATCTTTTTCATTTCTAATTTAATTCCATTGTAGTCAGAGTAGACACTACATTTCAATCCTTTTAAATTTGTTGAAATGTGTTTTGTAGCCCAGCATATGGTCTATTTTGGTAAATGTTCCATGTGCACTTGAAAAGAATGTGGGCAGAGTGTTCTATAAATGTCAATTAAGTATAGTCCATTGAGAGTATTGTCCAAATCTTCTATAACCTTACTGATTTTTTGCCTGCTTGTTCTACCAGTTATTGAGGAAGAATGTTGCAGTTTCCAAATGTAATTGTGGATTTGTCTATTTCTCCTTTCAATTGTCAAGTTTTTGCTTCCACTGTTACTGGATGCATATACATTTAGGACTGCTGTGTCTTCTCAAAAAATTGATCCTTCTTTCGTGATGAATCGTGCTTCATTACTCCTAGCAATATTTTTCTTGTTCTGAGGTCTCCTTTGTCTAATAAAAATCACTCTAGCTTTTTTATACTTAGTGTTTATACTTAGCTTTTTTATACTTAGTGATACTGTTTATACAGTATCTTTTTCCATTCTTTTAAATATAAAGACACAATTAGCCAGGTGTGGTAGTACACACTTGTAGTCTTCCCTACTTGGCAGGCTGAGGCGGGAGGATCACTTGAGCCCAGGATTTTAAGGCTGCAGTGATCTATGATCATACCACTGCACTCCAGCTTGGGCAACACAGGGAGACCCTCATCTCTTTAAAAAATAAAATAATAATAACAAAGACCCGATCTAGGAAATTCATTGTAATAAAAGGTTTGCTAGTAAGAGCAGGATCCCATTATAGCAAATGGCACTCTAAAAAGTTCTGTAAGAATGGCCCATAATAAGAATTTTGTTCTAATCTTTTATTTTAGAAATAAATAAAACTTCGGAGAACTTGTTAAAATAAGTTTTTCACAACAAATAATTCTTTCTTTTTTTTTTTAGACAGAGTCTTGCTCTGTCACCCAGGCTAGAGTGCAGCTGCACGATCTCAGCTCAATGCAACCTCTGCCTCGCAGGTTCAAGCAATTCTCATGCCTCAGCCTCCCGGGTAGCTGGGATTACAGGCACACGCCACCATGCCCAGCTAATTTTTTGTATTTTTAGTAGAGACAGGGTTTTACCATGTTGCCCAGGCTGGTCTCAAACTCCCGAGCTCAGGCAATCCGCCCACCTCAGCCTCCCAAAGTGCTAGGATTACAGGCGTGAGCCACCTTGCCTGGCCAACAAACAATTCTATACAACAAATGGTTCCTTGAGTTCTGGTCCAGAGTACGTAACAATTTTCTTTGTTTTCCTTACTGAGCACTATTAGTAGGTAAAAAATAGGCTGGGCACGGTGCCTAACACCTGTAATCCCAACACTCTAGGAGGCTGAGGCGGGCGAATCACTTGAACCCAGGAGTTTGAGACCAGGCTGGGCAACGTGGCAAAACATCGTCCTTTTTTTTTTTTTTTTTTTTTTGTGAGACGGAGTCTTACTCTGTCGCCCAGGCTGGAATGTAGCAGCTCAATCTTGGCTCATTGCACCTCCTAGGTTCAAGCGATTCTCCTGTCTCAGCCTCCCGAGTAGCTGGGACTACAAGCGCGCACCAACAAGCCCGGCTAATTTTTATGTTTTTAGTAGAGACAGGGTTTGCCGTGGTCGCCAGGCTGGTCTTGAACTCCTGACCTCAGGTGATCCACCCGCCTCAGCCTCCCAAAGTGTTGGGATTACAGGCATGAGTCACCGCGCCTGGCCAACCTCGTCTTTACGAAAAATACAAAAGTTAGCTGGGGGCAGTGGCACATGCCTGCGGTCCCAGATACTCAGGGAGGCTGAGGTGGGAGGGTCTCTTGAGCGTCGGAGGTTGAGGCTGCAGAGAGCCATGACTGCACCACTGCACTCCAGCCTGGGTGACAGAGAGAGACTGTGTCTCAAACAAACAAAAAAATAAACCAAAGAAATAGCTGATCAAGAGCTGAGACCTTTTAACTTTTGCTCCAGTATCAAGCAAGACATACAGGTCTACCTCACTTTTCCCCACATAAAATATTCTAATCATCTCTAGAAAAATCCTCTTTCAAAATGAGCTACCAAATAATAATACAGTAAAAAAGACAGGGCTTGGCTAGGCCCGGTGCTCATGCCTGTAATCCCAGCACTTTGGGAGGCCAAGGTGGGTGGATAACCTGAGGTCAGGAGTTTGAGACCAGCCTGGCCAAAATGGCAAAACCCCACCTCTACTAAAAATACAAAAAATTAGCTGGGTGTGGTGGCGCACACCTGTAATCCCAGCTACTTGGGAGGCTGAGAAAGGAGAATGCTTGAGCCCAGGAGGCAGAGGTTGCAGTGACCCGAGATTGTGCCACTGTGCTCCAGCCTGGGCAACAGAGCAAGACTTTGTCTCAAAAAAAAAAAAAAAAAAAGACAGGGCTTTATACGACACTATCAACTATGTTTAAGTTAACTAAATCTTTTAACTTTCTAATTCATTACATGGTGCTACTGTTTTCTCTCCAAGACCTAAAAACTAGGAATTATAACTTTTGATAATATGTATATTACAAATTAATTCCAATATCCCAAAACCTGAAAGCCCTAAGGAATCTGTTATGGTGAATGAAATTTTCCTTGCAGTAGTACTTGCAGAATTTAATGTAAGCCCTCATTTAAACCTATTTTACACACACAGAATTCAAAAGAAATATGGACATCATCAGGTAAAAAGGTTTGTTCTTCATATCTTCAGTAAGTCCAAGAGGTAATAATGAGGGTCTCTGAATTATTTTTCACCAACACAGTCTAGTTAAAATGTCAGATTGGGCTGCGCACGGTGGCTCACACCTGTAATCCCAGCACTTTGGGAGGCCAAGGTGGGTGGATCACCTGAGGTCAGGAGTTCGAGACTAGCCTGGCCAACATGGTAAAACCCCATATCTACTAAAAATACAAAATATTAGCTGGGCATGGTGGCACAGGACTGTAACCTCAGCTACTCAGGAAGCTGAGGTAGGAGAATCACTTGATCCTGGGAGGTGGAGGTTGCAGTAAGCCTAGATCGTGCCACTGCACTCCAGCCCGGGCAACAAGAGCAAAACTCTGTCTCAAAAGAATACAATACAATACAAATATCAGATTGGCTTGACTTTAGCTCAACTTTTATCGACTCCTAATAGATGAAAGGATTTCAACTCCCTGTAGTAAAACTTACCACACACTATCTAAAGCTCTCAATAATAAAATTGGAGAAATAAAGTACTGCTTAATAAATTCAGTCTAATAATGGGGGAAAAAGCCTTTTAAAACATGGTCTCAAGAGTGGGAGGAATAACAGTAAAAGGTTGGGAATTAGATTTAGTCCAGTCTCTTCCACAATGACTCTCCACACAACATGTCTAATAATTACGTACATAGCTTCTGCTCAAATACTTCCTGTAAGAGAAAAATACTGTGTAGAGAAAAACAAAGCAGTGTGCTTAATTCGGGTCAACTAACTACAAGTCAGTGGTTTCTTTAACCTATTTTGAGTCACAGATTTTTTTTTTTTTTTTTCTGAGACAGGGTCTCACTCTGTCACCCAGGCTGAAGTGTAGAAGTGCAAATACAACTCACTCTAGCCTTGACCTCGACCTCCAAGGCTCAGGTGATCCTCCCACTTCAGCCTCCCGGACAGATGCAGATGGGACTATAGGCACATGCCACCATGCCCGGCTAATTGTATTTTTTGTAGAGATGGGGTTTCAGCACTTTGCCCAGGCTGGTCTCAAACTCCTGGGCTCTATGGTCCTCTTGCCTCAGCCACCCAAAGTGCTGGGCCTTGCCACTGTGCCTGGCCAAAGAACTTTTTTTTTTTTTTTTTGAGATGGAGTCTCGCTCTGTCACCCAGGCTGGAGTGCAGTGGCACGATCTCGGCTCAGTGCAAGTTCTGCCTCCCGGGTTCACGCCATTCTCCTGCCTCAGCCTCCCGAGTAGCTGGGACTACAGGCGCCCCCCACCATGCCCAGCTAATTTTTTTTTGTACTTTTAGTAGAGACGGGGTTTCACCATGTTAGCCAGGATGGTCTCAATCTCCTGACCTCGTGATCCACCTGCCTCGGCCTCCCAAAGTGCTGGGATTACAGGCGTGAGCCACCGTGCCCAGCCCCAAAGAACTTTTTAAGAACGTAATAAAACCATGGACTCTTTCTAAAGAAAAATATACATCCATATATATACACACACACAAATATTTACCTATCATTTTACAGAGTTCAAGGACCCTGATGCCTGTCCACCCCTTGCCATACTTGACTATGGGAGACAAATTCCTCTTCTCCATGGAGAAGAATGTGGCTATATCTACTAAAATCACAAATGCACATATACTTGAAAAAAGCAATTCCACTTCTAGGGATTTATCCTGTAAATGTATCTGAATGTGTGTTAAACGACATTATGTACAAGATTATTCACTATAGCACTATTTATATCAACAAAACACTGCTGTCCATCTAAGTGTTCATCAACAGGAAACGGTTCAGCCATACAATGAAATACAAAGCAGCCTTGGAAAAAAAGGACAAAGAAGCTCTATATGGCTGGGCGCGGTGGCTCACGCTTGTAATCCCAGCACTTTGGGAGGCCGAGGCAGGCGGCTCACGAGGTCAGGAGATCAAGACCACGGTGAAACCCCGTCTCTACTAAAAATACAAAAAAATTAGCCAGGCATAGTGGCGGGCACCTGTAGTCCTAGCTACTCAGAGAGGCTGAGGCAGGAGAATGGCGTGAACCCGGGAGGCGGAGCTTGCAGTGAGCCGAGATTGCACCACTGCACTCCAGCCTGGGCGACAGAGCAAGACTCCGTCTCAAAAAAAAAAAAAAAAAAAAAAAAGAAGCTGTATATGTATGAATGTAAAACAATTCCTAAAATATCTTAAGCACAAGAAGCAAAATGCACAATAGTTTATATAATATAGTTGCATTTTTTAAAAATGGAAGGGTTGAATATACATACGTATTTGCAGATATATCTCTCAAATATAAGAAACTTTATAACAGTTGTCTCTAGGAAGGAAACCAGGTGGATAAGGGAGAAATGTAGAAGAGATGTTTCACTGTGTATCTGTGAAAGATTCTGAATTGTGTATTATATATTAACTAGTAAAAAATTTTAATTTTGGGGCCAGGCATGGTGGCTCACGCCTGTAATCATAGCACTTTGAGAGGCACAGGTAGGTGGATTGACTGAGCTCAGGAGTTCGAGACCAAAGCCTGGACAACATGGTGAAACCCTGTCTCTACTAAAAAACAAAAAAAAAAATTCACTGGGCATGGCAGCGTGCGCCCATAATCCCAGCTACTCAGGAGGCTGAGACAGGAGAATCGCTTGAACCTGGGAGGCAGAGGTTGTAGTGAGCGGAGATCACGCCATTGCACTCCAGCCTGGGTGACAGAGTAAGACTCCGTCTCCAAAATATATATATATAATTTTTAAATTTTTTTACCGCATACCTAGACTTCAAGGAAACTAATCAAGATTAATTCTTTAAAAACATGCCTCGGCCAGGCGCGGTGGCTCACGCATGTAATCCCATCACTTTGGGAAGCTGAGGCGGGAGGATCACTTGAGCCTGGGAGTCAGAGGTTGCAGTGAACCAAGACTGCACCACTGCACTCCAGCCTGGGTGACGGAGTGAGACCCTATCTAAAAATAAAAATAAAAAATAAAAAAGGCCTCTGCCCTAGACTCTAAACTCTTTTGCTAAGCTTCAAAACCAAGCTATCCTGTACTAATCATTCTTTAATTTATTCCTAATAATATTGTATCAAAATTGTTCTGAGTTTTTTGTTTTTTGAAATGGAGTTTCCCTCTTGTTGCCCGGGCTAGACTGCAATGATGTGATCTTGGCTCACCACCACCTCATGCCTGGCCATAAGGTTGTTTATCTACAGTAATCTTTTCCCTTTTTTTTGGAGACAGGGTCTTGCTCTGTCACCCAGGCTGGAGCGCAGTGGTGCAATCTTGGCTCACAGCAACCTCCGCCTCCCGGGTTCAAGTGATCCTCCTGCCTCAGCCTCCCAAGTAGTTGAGATTACAAGTGCCCACCACCATGCCCAGCTAATTTTTGTATTTTTTAGTAAAGACAGGGTTTCACCATGTTGGCCAGGCTGGTCTTAAACTCCTCACCTCCAGTGATTCACCTGCCTCGGTCTCCCAAAGTGCTAAAATGATAGGCATGAGCCACCACACCCAGCCAATCTACAGTAATCTTAATTCTGCTTTCTGAGTAATACACAATGAACAAGTTAATTATACTCCCTTATTCTGGGCTATAATACCTTCCCATCAGCATATCCATCCTCAGCTATGTGCCATAGGCATCTGAGTCCCTGTTTGTCTGATTATAAATGCCTCAGGACTATACAATGTATCTGGGCCAGGCACGGTGGCTCACGCCTGTAATCCCAGCACTTTGGGAGGCAGAGGCAGGTGAATCACTTGAGACGGGTGGATCACCTGAGGTCAGGAGTTCAAGACCAGCGTGGGCAACATGGTGAAACCCCATCTCTATCAAAAATATTGGCCAGGCGCAGTGGCTCATGCCTGTAATCCCAACACTTTGAAAGGTCAAGGCAGGCAGATCCCTTGAGGTCAGGAGTTCGAGATCAGCCTGGCCAACAAGGTGAAACCCCATCTCTACTGAAAATACAAAAATCAGCCAGGTACAGTGACGCACGCCTGTAGCCCCAGCTACTCAGAAGACTGAGACACAAGAATCACTTGAACCTGGGAGGTGGTGGTTGCAGCGTGTCAAGATCATGCCACTGCACTCCAGCCTGGACAACAGAGCAAGACTCTGTCTCAAACAAACAAAAAAATTAGCTTGGGGTGGTGGTGCTGTGTCCCTGTAGTCCCATGTACCAGGAGGCTGAAGTGGGAGGATCACTTGAGCCTGGGAAGTCGAGACTGCAGTGAGCCATGATCGTGCCACTGCACTCCAGCCTAGGCAACAAAGACCTTGTCGCAAAAAAAAAAAAAGTATACGGTACATCTGGTTGATTTTGTTAAATTCCCCTAACAACCTAAATACAGTATAGATGTGATCAAAGTTGGCTGAACTCAACTGCTGCAAAATTTGGACACTAAGCTTTTGACACAGGCCAGGCACAGTGGCTCATGCCTGTAATTCCAGTGCTTTGGGAAGCCGAGGCGGGCAGATCACCTGAGGTCAGGAGTTCAAGACCAGCCTGGCCAACATGGTGAAACCTTGTTTCTACTAAAAATTCAAAAAGTAAGCCAGGCACGGTGGCTTACGTCTGTAATGTCAACACTTTGGGAGGCCAAGGCAGGCAGATCACTTGCAGTCAGAAGTTGGAGACCAACCCAGACAATATGGCAAAACCCTGTCTCTACTAAAATACAAAAAATAGCTGGGCGTGGTGGCGAGCACCTGTAGTCCCAGCTACTCGGGAGGCTGAGGCATGTGAATTGCTTGAACCCGGGAGGTGGAGGTTGCAATGACCTGAAATCAAGCCATTAGACTCCAGCCTGGGCGAAAGAGCGAGACTCTATCTCAAAAAAAAAAAAAAAAATCGATAGAGCTATTATGTCTCTTTTCCTTCATCTTATCCAGACACAAGTAGGTCAAATGGCTTTTCAAAAGAAATTAACTGAGTATTTTGTGTTTTGTTCTAGCTGGTCAATTGTTAATATAATGGAGACTGGATAAGTTAGTTTGATGCTAGTAACTACTGCTAAATTTGAACATTAAATGTGGTTGCTGAAGGTAGTAACAGAAGACATCCTGAACTGGAGGATCCTGAGATCAGCTGTACCTTCAGATTACATTTTAATTCCACAATTAATCCTTAGTAGTCTTCTAGAGTCAGGTAGAACAGGAACTAAGTGATCAACAACTCTGGCAGCAGTTTATGTAATAAAAGTCACATATATACCTTTTGTAGAAGCAAAGTTATCAGTCATACAGCTCACATCCATTACAATGGTTACCAGCACCTTGTTATCTTTATGTAGGCAACATTACCAGTCTTCAAAGGACTGATTATAATACTATTTGAGGCCATACTCATTTTTGTTTTTTTTGAGATAGTCTCGTTCAGTCACCTAGGCTGGAGTGCAATGGCCATCTCGACTCACTGCTCCCTCCATTCCATGGGCTGAAGCGATCCAGTAATAAGCATCATCTTTTATTAAGAAGACAATAAAATCTTGAGGTTGTGTTCACTTAATCTGGTTGCAGTTGGTCTTTTGGGAGGGAATAAACTAGGGCCATCAATAGAATTCCCTTTGTAGAAAAAATTTTCTTAAATTAAATAAAATTCAATACTCAATTTTAAAATAAAATTCTGGCTGGGCATGGTGGCTCATGTTGTAATCTCAGCACTTTGGGAGGCCGAGGCAGGTGGATCACTTGAGGTCAAGAGTTCAAGACCAGTCTGGCCAGCATGGTGAAACCCCATATCTACTAAAAATACAAAAATTAGCCAGGCGTGACGGCAACACGCCTGTAGTCCCAGCTACTTGAGAGGCTGAGATAGGAAAATCGCTTGAACCCAGGAGACGGAGGTTACAGTGAGCTGAGATCACACCACTGTACTCCAGCCTAGGCAACAGTGTGAGACCCTGTCTCAAAAACAAAACAAAATACAGTAAAATTCTAGTACAGCAAATCTGGATAGCAAATTAGCAAATGTGTGATATTCTAAAAGTAACCTACGGTTTGACTAACATGAAAGTCTATCCTATGGCTGGGCGCAGTGGCTCACCATGGTGAAACCCCATCTCTACAAAAAATACAAAAATTAGCCGGGAATGGTGGTGGGCACCTGTAATCCCAGCTACTTGGAAGGCTGAGGCAGAGAATCGCTTGAACCCAGGAGGCAGAGGTTGCAGTGAGCCGAGGTTGTGCCACTGCACTCCAGCCTGGGTGACAGAGCAAGACTCCATCTCAAAAAAAAAAAAAAAAAAAGGCTATCCTATGTAACTTGCCAAGTTACATAGTAGCTTACTTCTTACTTACTGGGCCAATAATACTATTTGCAATAGTTGCAATTTGACTACCATTACTAGTTCATCTGCATATGTTAACAGAATTTCTAAGACTTCTAAAGCTTTTGTAGAATGTGAATTAAAAGAACCACTATTTTCTAGCTGTCCCTTATTAATAAGGCCTGAGAGGAGGTCAACAAAAGAGTACAGTTTAATATGATCCAACTTCTGGGTCTGCAGCCATAAGAATTTAAAGCAGGGACTGCAAGACTACAGCCATTTTCATAGCAGCAGCATTTGTTTGTTCATAGCACTATGCACAATAGCCAAATGGTAAAAGTAACCCAAGGGTCCATCAACAGATGAATGAATAAACAAGATGTGGTATATGCACATAATGAAATATTACTCAGCCTTAAAAAGGAAGAAAATGAAATTTTGACATATACTACAACACAGATAAACCTTGAAGATACTATGCTAAGTGAAACAAGCCAGTTAAAAGGACAAATACTGCTATGATTTCATTCATATTAGTACCTAGAATAGTCAAATTCACAGAGATGGAAAAACAGAATGATAGTTGCCAGGGGCTGGGGAGAAAGGTGGAGAATGGGGAGTTATTGGGAGGTTTTTTTGTTGTCGTTGTTCTGTTTTTTGAGATGGAGTCTCGCTCTGTCGACTAGACTGGAGTGCAGTGGCATGATCTCGGCTCACTGCAACCTCCGCCTCCCGGTTCAAGTGATTCTCTTGCATCAGCCTCCTAAGTAGCTGGGATTACAGGTGCACACCAACACACTCGGCTAATTTTTTTGTATTTTTAGTAGACATGGGGTTTCACTATGTTGGCCAGATTGGTCTCCAACTCCTGATTTCGTGATCTGCCCACCTCGGCCTCCCAAAATAGTGAAATTACGGGCTTGAACCACTGTGCCTGGCCTGGGAGTTATTATTTAATGGGCATGGAGTTACGATTTGGGAAGATGAAAAAGTTCTGGGCCAGGTGCAGTGGCTCACGCCTGTAATCCCAGCATTTTGGGAGGCCTAGGTGGGCGGATCACCTGAGAGGTCAGGAGTTCAAGATCAGCCTGGCCAACATGGTGAAACCCCATCTCTACTAAAAGTACAAAAATTAGCTGGGCGAGGTGGCAGGCACCTGCAACCCCAGCTACTCGGGAAGCTGAGGCAGGAGAATTGCTTGAACCTGGGAGGCGGAAATTGCAGTGAGCCAAGATCGCGCCACTGCATTCCAGCCTGGGCGACAGAGTAAGACTGAGTCTCAAAAAACAAAAAAAAAGTTTAATAATAAATCTCTATCTCCCTCATCTAGTTAGGACGAGAAAACAGACACCATCCTTATTCTGAGACTATTTTTAGAAAAATGTCTTACCTTTATTTTCCTCACTGCTGTCTTCAGAGTATACTTAATGGGCAAAACAAGGTACTTTTCTTGCTCCTATGGTATTTTTCTAACATCGTTATTTTATTGTATGTAACCCATGTTCCCAAAAGGCTATATATATACAAAATGAAGGAAAGAATTTTGGCAGATTTTATCCTATAGAACCTTTGTTCCTGAAGGTTTACATTTTAATACCACCACTCATTCTTTCATACTATTAATACTTAACTGGAATATTTGGAATTTATTATCCTGTATCTCAAATCTGGCTTCCTCTTTTTGTGTAGTTCATCGAACATAAAATTCTTAAATTGGAAGTGCCCAGAGAATTGAAATGACTCCTAAGTTAACTAGAGCTCGCTAACTTCTTAGCAGATTCTAGTATCAAAGCTATATTATTCCTACTCCAATACTTTGCAATATATGCAGCTTTTTGGAAAAAGGATATGTTAAGACTAAGATATGGGGGCCGGGTGTGGGGGCTCACGCCTGTAATCCCAGCGCTTTGGGAGGCCAAGACGGGCGGATCATGAGGTCAGGAGATCGAGACCATCCTGGCCAACACAGTGAAACCCCATCTCTACTAAAAATACAAAAATTAGCAGGGCATGGTGGCACCCACCTATAGTCCCAGCTACTAGGGAGGCTGAGGCAGAACTGCTTGAACCCAGGAAGCGGAGCTTGCAGTGAACCGAGATCACGCTACTGCACTCGAGCCTGGGGACAGAGCAAGACTCCACCTCAAAAAAAAAAATAAATAAATAAATAAAGTACTTAGCTAACCATGGCCAACATACTAGGAAGCAGATTCCAAACTAATTCCATCACATCTAGTAGTGGCCAGGATCAAGTGAAACGTATCACCAGGAGGAACCTAACAATTTAAGACCCAGACAAGGTAGAGAGGAAGAATAGAACTAAGCCAAATTATCCCTAGACCCAGGTATGAAATAAGCAACCACTGATAATATACCTTATTTGTTTTCCCTCTCATGGCCTTTCTTAAAAATAAAATTTTAAGAAATCTTTCCATTTAATCTGAATTTAACTAAAAGTAAACAGAGAACAGGAAATAAATGACTTTAAAGGCCAAGAGTGATGACAACGCCAATGCCAACCACTTATAGGCAGGAAGGAAGAAGGAAGCAGATGAGAAGTGAAAGTCACAAGGAGGTAAACTTTACAGTGACACAAGAGTTCACACACACTAAGTGTTAGTTTTATATTATTGACTGCAAAGCAATGAAATAAAGAATTACTTCCGTAAAAAGTCAAGAATCCAGAGACACAAGACCAGAACTCAAAAAAATCACTTCTGCTGGGTGCAATGGCACATGCCTTGTTGTCTCAGCTACTTAGGAGGCTGAGGTGGGAGAATCACTTGAGCCCAGGAGTTCGAGGCCAGCCTGGGGATGAAGTCCTGTCTCTAAAAGTTAAAATTTAAAAATAAAAAATGATTTCAATTTGAAGTCATTTGCAGATTAAATTCTAAAGAAAAATTTTTGAAATTAGGCCAGGTGTGGTGTCTCTTACCTGTAATCCCAGCATTTTGGGAGGCCAAGGCAGGTGGATCACCTGAGGTCAGGAGTTCAAGACCAGCCTGGCCAACATGGTGAAATCCTGTCTATACTAAAAATACAAAAATTAGCTGGGTGCGGTGGTGCGTGCCTATAGTCCTAGCTACTTGGGAGGCTGAGGCAGGAGAATCCTTTGAATCCGGGAGGCGGAAGTTGCAGTGAGCCGAGATCATGCCACTGCACTCCAGCCTGGCGGCAGAGCAAGACTCCATCTCAAAAAAAAAAAAGAAAAGAAAAAGAAAAAGAAAAATCTAGCTATAATTTAAGAGGCCTGGGAGTATAGGGAGAGAAGAAAGTCAAAGCCCGGGCCCTGCCCAATGAGGAGAGTGTGGGAAAGCCACCCCATACATTAGAAGACCCATGGGCTACACCCTCAGGATAAGAGTGACTCAGCTCTTATAAAATTTCAACGTATAGGTTTATGTAGATTAAGCAAATCTAAAGAGAAAATTAATCAAGTGGAAGATAGGTCACAAGAAACTACCAAGTATTTAGATAAGAAAACAAAAAGACAAGCAATACAAGAGACAGGGTAAGAGGCAGAGAACACACAATGAGAAGGTCTAGTATATGTTTAGCATGCCAGAGAAGACAGAATAAGACAGAAACAATACATGACAAGATAACGGCTGAGAATATTCTATAACTGGCCAGTGTGATGGCCCACGCCTGTAATCCTAACACTTTTGGAGGCCAAGGCAGGTGGATCACTTGAGGTCAGGAGTTCAAGACCAGCCTGGCCAACATGGTGAAACCCATCTCTACTAAAAATACAAAAATTAGCTGGGCGTGGTGGTGGGTGCCTGTAATTCCAGCTACTCAGGAGGCTGACACAGGGAGAATTGCTTGAACCTAGAAGGCGGAGGTTGCAGTGAGATGAGATCACGCCACCACACTCCAGCCTGGGCAAGTTGACTCCATCTCAAAAAAATAAAAATAAAAACAAAGAGCCTAATGGAAGCCAGTAGACAACTGTGAACAATGGACTTTAGTTAATAACGTATCATCAATTGTAACAAAGACACTAATAATGCAAAATGTGAATAATGAGAAAGTAGGGTAAGGAAGTATATGGGAACTCTGTATTAGCTGCTCAGTTTTCTATAAACCTAAAAGTGCTCTAGAAAATATACAGACTGGGCACAGTAGCTCACACCTGTAATCCCAGCACTTTGGGAAGCCAAGGCTGGCGGATCGCCTGAGGTTAGGAGTTCAAGATCAGCCTGGCCAACATGGTGAAACCCCATCTCTACTAAAAACACAAAAAAAGAAAACTTAGCCGGGCATGGTGGCATGTGCCTTTAGTCCCAGATACTCAGGAGGTTGAGGCAGGAGAATCACTTGAGCCCAGAAGGCAGAGGTTTCAGTGAGCCGAGATCGCACCACTGCACTCAAGCCTGAGTGACACAGTGAGACCATGTCTAAAAAAAAAATTTTTTACATACACACACACACACACACAATTAAATCCAGAACAGCAATAGCATGTGAATTGTGAGGGGAATAAATGGAGTTAAATCTTCAAGGTCACCTGTCTGGGCAACATGGCAAAACCAAGTTTCTACAAAAAATACAAAAATTTGCAAGATGTTGATGGGAGGCTTTTTTTTTTAATTTATAAAAAGAAAAATTACAAAAATTATTCGAGTGTGGTGGTGTGTGCCTGTAGCCCCAGCTACTCAGGAGGCTGAGGCGGGAGGAGCACCTGAGCCCAGGAGGTCAAGGCTGCAGTGAGCCATGATCATGCCACTTCACTCCAGCCTGGGTGACAGAGTGACACCCCATCTCAAAAAAAAAAAAAATCTTCAAGGCCCTTGTACTGACGAAGAGGAAGACAAAGGTATTAACATTAAGCTTTGATAAGTTAAAAATATGTGTTGTCATTTCTGTGGTAACCAATAAAAGAACAGAAAGGGTGCACGACTTCCAAACTAGAATTTCGAGTTATGAATAAAAACAGTCTGGATTAAGGCAGTAGCAATGGGGGCAGAAAAACACTTCAGAAATTTCAGAGAAAGAGGCACGTGTTGGTACTTGACGACATGTGAAATAAGGAGGGAATCAAATAAATACTAAAGTAAATTAATCCACAGTTACTTAAAATGCATCAGTATAAGTATAGGCCATTTCTCAGCATTCATACTTATTGAGCATTGTCAGGCATGTAATTAAATGTAAGACATACAAACATTTTTACAAAATGAAAGTGACTTTGGTATGTGAAAAAGCTGACACTAGATATTCATAACTGAAAGCTTCTAATTGCTGCAATGAACTACATGAAAAGAAAGGTATCAGTTGGTTAAATACCTTTTCAGAAGTCAAATTTGATTATATAATGTGATGTATCAGACTTAAAAATTTATAAAAGATAGAAAAAGAGTTCCTTGGCCCGGGCACGGTGGCTGACGCCTGTAATCCTAGCACTTTGGGAGGCCAAGGCAGGTGGATCACCTGAGGTCAGGAGTTCGAGACCAGCCTGGCCAACATGGTAAAACCTTATCTCTATTAAAAATACAAAAATTAGCTGGGCATGGTGGCGGGCACCTCCCAGCTACTCAGGAGGCTGAGGCAAGAGAATCGCTTGAACCTGGGAGGTGGAGATTGCTGTGAGCTGAGATCATGCCACTGCACTCCAGCCTGGGAGACAAGAGTGAAACTCCGTCTCCAACAACAACAACAAAAAAAGTGAGAACTTAAAAGATACTTGCCGCCGGGCGCAGTGGCTCACGCCTGTAATCCCAGCACTTTGGGAGGCCAAGGTAGGTGGATCACTTGAGGTCGGAAGTTCAAGAACAGCCTGACCAACATGTAGAAACCCCGTCTCTAATAAAAATACAAAATTAGCTGCGTGTGTTGGCGCATGCCTGTAATCCCAGCTACCTGGGAGGCTAAGGCAGGAGAATCACTTGAACCCGGGAGGCAGAGGTTGTGGTGAGCCGAGATCACACCATTGCACTCTAGCCTGGGCAACAAGAGTGAAACTCCGTCTCAAAAACAAAAAAACAAAAACAGATACTTGCCAAGGATTTAAGTAAACAATTCCTGCAGATTAAAAGAATATCATAAATTTTTACAGATATCTCCTTGCTGACTTACTTTTTTTTTTTTGAGACAGAGTCTCACTCTGTTGCCCATGCTGGAGTGCAGTGGCGCAATCTTGGCTCACTGCAACCTCCGCCTCCCAGGTTCAAGCAATTCTCCTGCCTCAGCCTCCTGAGCAGCTGGGACTACAGGCACGTGCTGACTTACCTAGTCTTTCTAGGGCAGTTAACTTAGTTCTCTTGGAAACAATTCTTTCATTTTGCAATCATATTTCTTTTTTTTTTTTGAGACAGAGTCTCGCTCTGTCGCCCAGGCTGGAGTGCAGTGGCACGATCTCGGCTAACTGCAACCTCCAACTCCCCGGTTCAAGTGATTCTCCTGCCTTAGCCTCCTGAGTAGCTGGGATTACAGGCACATGCCACCACGCTCGGCTTATTTTTTGTATTTTTAGTAGAGATGGGTTTTGTCATGTTGGCCAGGACGGTCTCGATCTCCTGATCTCGTGATCTGCCCGCCTCGGCCTCCCAAAGTGCTGGGATTACGGGCGTAAGCCACTGCGCCCGGCCTGCAATCATATTTCATTGGTTTATGCAATTGTGTATTAAATTGAATAATTACAACACAAGTCTAAGTTATTGTAAAATGACCATTGACATGGCTATAATTCAACTAGTGGGAGCAATGTGATAAGCATCAGTCAGCATGGCTTATAAACAGAGAATGGAGAATGCCTATTAATCCAGTGAGTTGATTACGTACAGATTTGTTAACCATTATCCCTGTTATAAAATATCTAAATTCACTTCTTATTGCTTTTGTTGTACTATTGGAATAGTACCTGGCACACAGTATTATAAGTATTTGCTACTATATTAACATTGATATTCAACTAGGTGCAAGTAACAATGCATGCAAGGGTGAAATTCTGTCTACTTTACATGGTCTCCAGAACCGCTGAGACTACCTGTACTTAAACTGTCAAAAGGGAGCAGGGTGTAGAATATAAACTGCAACAGGTTGATTGAAAACATATGAATCCAAGATATAGTCAGTTTCACATTACTAGAAGTAGATTATCCAGTGCTTACAGGAAGAGGTCTTAAAAAAGAGGTATGACAGGCCAGGCGCGGTGGCTCACACTTGTCATCACACAATTTGGGAGGCCAAGGCGGGAGGATCACGAGGTCAAGAAAGAGAGACCATCCTGGCCAACTAACATGGCGAAACCCCGTCTCTACTAAAAATTTAAAAATGAGCTGAGAATAGTGGCACACGCCTGTAGTCCTAGCTACTCAGGGAGGCTGAGGCAAGAGAATCGCTTGAACCCGGGAGGCAGAGGCTGCAGTGAGCCAAGATCATGCCACTACACTCCAGCCCGGGTGACAGAGAGAGACCCCGTCTCAAAAAAAAAAAGAGGTAGGACAGCTCACATGTCAGGTCAACAAGACATAAAGAACTAGCAGCCGGGTGCAGTGGCTCATGCCTGTAATCCCAGCACTTTGGGAGGCCAAGGCGGGCAGATCACCAGGTCAGGAGATCGAGACCATTCTGGCTAACACGGTGAAACCCTGTCTCTACTAAAAATACAAAAAATTAGCCAGGCATGGTGGCGGGCACCTGTAGTCCCAGCTACTCGGGAGGCTGAGGCAGGAGAAAGGCGTGAACCCGGGAGGCAGAGCTTGCAGTGAGTAGAGATTGCGCCACTGCACTCCAGCCTGGGCGACAGTGAGATTCCATCTCAAAAAAAAAAAAAACAAAAAACAAAAAAAAAAACAGAAAATTAGTAGGTTCACAACCCAGTTTAGCCTTACCACCTCAAAACTGCTAAGACGATGGCTCCAGGTCCTCCTAAAAAGGGGCAGCTAGACTAGGGAGCCTGCTATAGACTTTTGGGTGCACATTACACTACTTTCCCCTCATCAATTCATGACAGAAAACGTCAATCTTTAAAAAAAAACCAAATAGTGCATCCCAAAGTCCAAAATAAATGACTTTTGTTTTACCAGTATTATGAAGTAAATATGCTTGAGAAACTGAGTACCTATAAACACACTATGCAAGAAAATTAAAAATTTGCACTATGCAAGAAAATTAGAAATAAAAAATTAAAAACCTAAATATAGGTAATGAGCAACTTAAATATAAGTAATAGATGTGGAGATTTGGCCATTCTGTTTTAGTCTAAGTAATGGAGTGTATATCTAATTTGCAGGTGGAAAAAACTTGAAAGTTATACAACAGAAGATTTACAACAACCAGAAAGTTCAAAGACTGTAGCTACTTGCAACACTCTTGTCCACTAGGAAAGAATCCACAGTGGCACTGACTTTCTTCCTTCTATGGACATCAAAAAGTACTGAAAAATGTTATGAATAGTTAGGAGAAATTCAAGAGACAGCCCAAGAGGCTGAACCAGTCCCACTAGATGGCACCATCACAGGGAAGTCACTCTGCTCTCTTATTTGGAGCTGCAGAGGCTGAAATCTTTTTTGATCTTCGAAAAACAAAGCTGTCATCAACACAGTGATATTCTTTTTTTGTTTTGTTTTGTTTTTGAGATGGAGCCTTGCTCTGTCGCCCAGGCTGGAGTGCAGTGGTGCGATCTCAGGTCACTGCAAGCCCCGCCTCCTGGGTTCACACCATTCTCCTGCCTCAGCCTCCCAGGTAGCTGGGACTACAGGCACCCGCCACCATGCCTGGCTAATTTTTTGTATTTTTTAGTACAGATGGGGTTTCACTGTGTTAGCCAGGATGGTCTCGATCTCCTGACCTCGTGATCTGCCTGCCTTAGCCTCCCAAAGTGCTGGGATTACAGGCGTGAGCCACCGTGCCTGGCCCTAACACGGTGATATTCTCATTGGGAAATGATCCGAAATGAGAATTCAAAGCCAGGGAGAGGAGTTTTTCCAAAAGCACCCTTTTCTCCCAGTATCATCATCCCCTCCACACCCCCATTTCAAATCAATAGTCTGAGAGGTACGACGTCTTACTGGTAAAAGAAGTAATACAAAGGCTGGGCGCGATGGCTCACACCTATAATCCCAGCACTTTGGGAGCCCGAGGCGGGTGGATCACCTGAGGTCAGGATTTCGAGACCAGCCTGGCCAACGTGGTGAAACTCCATCTCTACTAAAAATACAAAAAATTAGCCGGGCGTGGTGGCACGTGCCTGTAATCCCAGCTACTCGGGAGGCTGAGGCACGAGAATTGCTTGAACCCAGGAGGCGGAGGTTGCAGTGAGCTGAAATCGCGCCATTGCACTCCAGCCTGGGCAACAAGAGTGAAACTCTGTCTCAAAAAAAAAAAAAAAAAAAAAAAAAAAGAAGTCATACAAAATGGAGATTTTCTTTTCCCAGCTCTGCAAACTACAGAATTAATTTTTTTTCAAGTTTCTTTGTTATAGGAAAAATACTCTCCTGCTAGTCCTCAAATAACAAATTCATTGTAATCAATATACTTACCATGACTGGAAATATCAAAATAACATACGACTACTTAAGCCGGGCACGGTGGCTCACGCCTATAATCCCAGCACTTTGGGAGGCTGAGGCAGGCACATCACAAGGTCGGGAGTTCGAGATCAGCCTGGCCAATATGGTGAAACCCCATCTACTAAAAATACAAAAATTAGCTGGGCGTGGTGGCAGGTGCCTGTAGTCCCAGCTACTCAGGAGGCTGAGGCAGGAGAATTGCTTGAACCCAGGAGGCAGAGATTGCAGTGGGCCGAGATTATGGTACTGCACTCCAGCCTGGTCGACACAGCAAAACTCTGTCTCAAAAAAAAAGAAAAAAAAAAAACAACAACTAATGGAATAAAAACAACTGGAAATAAAGCTGGGTGCAGTGGCTCATGCCTGTAATCCCAACACTCTGGGAGGCAGAGGCAGGTGGATCATTTGAGGTCAGGAGTTCAAGACCAGCCTGGCCAAGATGGTAAAACCCCATCTCTGCTAAAAATACAAAAATTAACAGTGTGGTAGTGGCGCACACCTGTAACCCCAGCTATCTATAGGCTGAGGCAGGAGAATCACTTGAGACTAGGAGGTGGAGGTTGAGGTGAGCCGAGATCGTGCGACTGCACTCCAGCCTAGGTTAGAGAGTGAGACCCTCTCAAAAACAAACAAAAAAACTGGAAATAGGTAAATTTCTTTTTCTGTACAGAGAACTTTCTATGTTAAAGGTAGAATTTCCTATTAAACAATAGGTTACTGTATTAAAGTTTTCTGATACCTTAGTTACATGACTTTAAGTTGGGTCTAGACAGCAACATGTTGAATGTCACTCATTCTTATCACTTATGCCCTACTCCATCAAAAGTACACTTGGATACAGCCATCACGAACCTAAAAACAGAACAACAACCCTAATCCAAAGATCAATGAGCTTAAACTATGTAAAATTTGAATACAAACTTACTGACTTACAGGAGGCAGGGGTGGGGGGACCATTTAAACAGACAGATCTGGATATCAGCATTATGCTCAATCTTCAAGTTAAAAAGACACATCAGAGGTCATTTAGAGATCAATTTAGTATTCAAACATATTGCTCACTTCTACTTGAAGCTACTTCACCTAGATCAGAGAGTTTACATTTGTAAATGTAACTTCAATATACAACGTCCAGGAGCACAGCCACTCTAAGTGCCACAAAAGTAAACTGCTTAAGTGGCCAAAGAAATTAAGAATATGTAACAAATCCTGTGTTCCCACAGCACCTTGTCACAGCTCTAATACAGATCTCATCATGGTATCATCTCTCTCTCCCCATACTGCAGATGTGGAGGTACTGTGCTCAAGCATCAGCCCTAACACCTTGCACAATGCCTAGCATACAGCAAGTGCTCAATATTTGTTGAATAAACAAAAACTATCAAGCTGGTTGGGCGTGGTGGCTCATGCCTGTAATCCTAGCACTCTGGAAGGCGAAGGCAGGAGGATCATTTGAGGCCAGGGGTTTGAGACCAGCATGGCCAAACCCTGTCTCTACTAAAAATACAAAAAAATTAGCCAAGTGTGGTGGCGGGAGCCTGTAATCCCAGCTACTAGGGAGGCTGAGGCAAGAGAATCACTTGAACCCAGGAGGCAGAGGTTGCAGTGAGCCGAGATCATGCCACTGCACTCCAGCCTGGGCGACAGAGCAAGGCTCTGTCTCAAAAAAAAAACAAAACAAAACCCTGTCAAGCTATCCCAGCTCACCAAAACTGTGAGACCCATCAAAGAAGCCCATTTTTCCAACTAAACCTCAACACACCTTCTCCTTGGAGAAGCTACTAACTAAAGCACGAGATCAACATCCAGGTTACCATGAGACAGGATTTCTTGAAAAGCACAGAAAGAAATGTTGTATCACATTGGTTAAAGATCAAAAGCTCGGCCAGGCACAGTGGCTCCTGCCTGTGATCCCAGACTTTGGGAGGCCGAGGCGGGTGGATCACCTGAGGTCAGGAGTTCGAGACCAGCCTAGCCAACATGGTGAAACCCCGTCTCTACTAAAAATACAAAAATCAGCTGGGCGTGGTGGTGGGCGCCTGTAATCCCAGCGACTCAGGAGGCTGAGGCAGGAGAATCATCACTTGAACCCAGGAGGCGGAGGCTGCAGTGAGACGAGATCACGCCCTTGCACTCCAGCCTGGGCGACAAGAGGAAAACTCTGTCTCAAAAAAAAAAAATTCAGTAGCTCATACATTCACACATCTCAAGCCCAAGTAATGTGATCTTGGACCAATGAAGCTTTTAAATAAAATATCGCAAATATACTTTGAGTACTGTATTAAAATCAAACATTTTACACATTGTAAAATCATCCTATGAGAGCAGAGGGGTGGACCAGTGGGTACATAAACATGCATAGGAAACTATAAATTGCTTAACTTCATACGTGCCCGTTAATGGGGGCCTAATCTAATATTATGCTCCTGCAACAAAAATAAAAACTAAGAAGGAAGAATGAGAAGAGCAACAAACCAGTCTGGGGGTGCAACCAGTAAAGAGTCTGCAGACTTCACAGAGGCCAATTTTTCAATACTCTACCATGTAACTACCTCCAAAGTCCAATGTAACAAAGCTATGCAATGCCTTGTAATTTTCTTTCTGAATGACTGACAAGTTTTAACAAAATATGGCATAGAATCTATACACACATCCTCCTAGTTTCCTTGTAACAAGAACCACGAGAAACCTCTCCTATACCAGAAAGGAGGAAGAAACATATATTTCCATATAGAACATTTTCAAACCTACTATGTTAAATGACTACTGGAATGACTAGCAGGATCCAAAAGTTCACTGAAATTAAGACCCAAATCTTCTCTCCTGCAAACTATCAGAAGGGCCTACCCAAATTGCTCTTAATCATTTAAAAAATGTGTTTAAATTAGAATATGAATAGTGTTCATTATTATCATTTTACTCACCTTACTAACACCTACTCCAGTAAACCTGGCCTCCAGTAATTCCTGCCGTCGTGGGTCCAGGCTATGCAATTCTTCCATCATTTCTACTGAAAAGGAAAAAGAAGGCTGTGAAACCATAAACACTAAAATGTGAGGAGGTAATTTTTTGTAGAACAAAACTCACAGTAATTATTTCACCGAAAGATCAAATGCAGGTAAATCTCAAGTAAATATAGCATACAAGTGGTAGACTACTATGTGCTGCATCAAACAGTAATACATTTAAAAGTTTTAAAGCAGCTCAGAAGTCCTCTTCTATGACAGCCACTTTTTCTTCCCTAGTTCTGATTTGATTTTAACAGCAAAAATAAACCCCTCAAACCCTTCATATAATCTCTGTAAAAGTTGAGCACAGGGGAAAGAACAAAAGAAGAACTAGCCTGCAAAAAGAAATTTCCTTCTATCAGCCTTCGAATCTAGCTAAGTATCTTCAGATATTTATTTCCCACTCAGGAAGTAGTCCTTAAACTAAAAATATGAATCATTGACAATAATTTCAAAAGAATATAGGATGAATCAGAAGCTACAAATAACTGCAAAAACACTATTATACAGCTCCTTTCTCTGAAGAGCTCACAGTAGCTCATGAAAAAAGGAATTAATTATTTTAAATTTAATAGGGAGCCCATGGTAAAACCATCCACCTCCATTCACTCAGTAAATTAATATAGCTCCATAACAATCCCTTTAAAAAATATTTTTCTGACCACTCCCTGCAGTAGTTTTCTCTTGATTCTGGACATCTGCTTTTAGCCCTTCTTCCAAGCAGGGAGGGGCAGGAGGACACCATTTTTAAACTTCCATAACCAATTAATGCACAGGCTACTTTCAGCAAATATGTCCATCCTTTGCAAGAGACCAACTCCTACACGACCCATTGAAAACCTCTCTTTAATATTAACAGTGGAAAAGAAACATATATCATTACATAGAACCCCTTTCGAACACATTATTAAGAAGTTGGAATAGTTGGTGTGATTTTAAAGTTACTGAAAAGATGAATCGAACATTCTCCTCTGCAATCCAACAACTCTACAATCTCCAGTAACAACCCCCTTACAAGTCCTTCAGTTTCATTTCCCTTCCTGGATTGAGAGCCTGGGGCAAAGGGGAATGAAAAGGTGACAAAGTTTCACCCACACATGCAAGTGCAGGTTAGAGAATTAGGAAATTCTCAGAAAGGTTGAAATGCATCTTTATAAAAAGAAAAAGAAGAAAAAAAAGAGACTGGGAGAATGAGTTTCCCCCGTGGCCTTCCTCGCGTCCTGCCCTGCCCTAATCGAGGTCGGAAAGGCAGAGGTTGCAGTCTCTCCCAAACCCCAAGGTCTCTCCCAACACTTCCCAAACCTCCATCCCCAGGCCCGGCCCGGAAAATGACGCCCCGGCGGTTATTCCGTTTAACGTCAACTCATGTTAAAGAAATAGCCACTCTGTCTAATTCCAGCGGGGCCTTGGACTGGGATCCTCCCTGCAGCCCACAGCCGGGAAGCAGGAGCGATGGGGCCTGGTCCCGGCGCCCCTCGCCGGCTCCAAACTTTCCCCAACTCCAGGCCCACCTGTCACGGAGGAAGGGAGGGCTGGCTCTCGGGGGCGCCCGGGAGGCTGCTGAGGCCTCCAGCTGCCAGGGGGCCCCCGTCTCTCCTCCGGCCGCCGGCCCCAATCCCAGGCCGGGGCCGCCTGGGCCTCCCCCATCTTCTGCCCGGCCCCTCAGCGACCCGCAGCCCTCAGGGAGCCCCTCCCGCCTCAGCGCCCAGGAGCTGCGGTCCGGAGCCGGCCCCGAGCTGGGCCCAAGACGCAGGCTCCTCAGGCCAAAGGGGTCCCCGGGACGGTTAATGCCCCAGGCCTGGCGCCCTCCCCCACCCGGGGCTCAGCCTCTCACCTGCCGCCGCCGCCGCCGCCGCCGCTCCACGCTCCTCCCGGGAGGGGCCCCGACCCGACCCGGCTGCGGGCCGCTCCGCTCTCCCCCTGGGCAGGCCCGGGGCGGAGCCGGGGCCTCTCCTGAGCGCCGCAACCCCCCGCCCGGGCAGCCGCCGCCGGCGCCGGGCTCCACGAGAGGGCGGGCGGGGGAAGGGGGGCACGAAGGCCGCAGATCCCCAGGCTCGCGTACAGAGCCAGGCGCCTGACGCGGGCCCGGGCCCGGGCGGCCGCGGGGGGCGCGGGACCGGCCTCCTGGCGCCGGACAAAGGCCAAGGGAGGCGCAGGAGGGCCCAGGCAGGGCCAGGAGGTGGGGGCCCGCTCGGCTGGGGGCCACTCGGGTGCGGCGCGGAGGGCGGGGGGGGGTCGGAACCGCTGGTGCCCAGGACCCGCCTCCGGCCCCTTAATCCGGATCGGTTCGGTCCGGATTAGTAGTGATCGGTGTAAACACACTAGTGAAACCGCGTGTTTCCTCGCGAGATTTGCACGGCTGGGAGGCAGGGGGGGTCCTGGGGGGGTGGGGGAAGCGCCGACAGTGGGGGAGGAGGGGGAGGGGACGAGGAAGGTGGTGGGGGGGGGTCCCCGCTGCCCCGGCGCCCCGCCTCCTCCAATCAGCGGCCGCGCTGCCGGGCAGGGGTTAAGCAGGGGACCCCGCGCCGGCGGAGGAGGCCGCGCTTCGCCGGACGGCTGAGGGCGGACGCCGGGCGGCACCGGCTGACTGGCCGCGACGCGAGGGGAGGTCCGGGGGCCCGGGGCGCCCTGCGACTGCCCGAGGCCGGAGGTCCGGAAGACCCGCCGTCGCCTTTGTGTCACCGGCCCCCGCCCCGCTGGACTGGCCCGGGCCGGGGCGGTTGGGTCGGCGCTGAAGGGGCTTGGCCGCCCGGACCCACCCGTTCCCGGATCCGCCTCGCCGGCCCCCGCTGCCGCCCAACCCTGCCCAAACCCTCGGCTCCGCGAGTTTGGGTGAGAAGTGTGGCGGCTTTTCCCAGGGATGGAGTTTAGAGGACGCTAATCCTATGTGCGAGCGGCGGACCCCGCCCGGACTTCCCGGAGGCGCCCGGTTAGTGAGGCGACGGCGCCCACCCGTGTTCGCGGTCTCCCGGCCGCCACTCCCCGGAGCCGCCGGTCCGCCCCACCCCCGCGCGGCCTCCTGGAGGGCGGGCAGCACTCCCTCCACGTACCTGGCTGGCAGAGCGTCTCCAGGGACAAAAGGTGCCCTGGGATCAAAGCCGAGCCCCCGCCCCCCGCCGGGATGCTGCCCTCCGGAAGGAGGGGCGCTGCCCCCGAGGTACTCTTCCCGGGCACCCGGAGGGGAGGTTCCATTTCAATCTCCGATGAAAAACACGGCCCTCCTGGGTACTTAGGAGGGTCTGAGGGTAAGTGCCAAGATGGAGAAAACACGCCGGCCCCTCACAGATTATCTCCTGAGGAATGAGAACTATCTAGTGGGCAAGGAGGGCTTCCTGCATAGCAGAGGGCACCCCCTCTGATCCCCCAACGCCAAGGGAAAAAAAATCACTCTTCGCCGGCTCCCCTGAGCCAGGACAGGCTCCAGTGCAGCCACCCACCTTATAATTTTCCGCGGATGCTGCCTTGATCAGATGTCTGAAGATGCCTTTAAGGACTACAAGCAAATCTCAAGGGAAAAATTCAGACCTTGAACAACAGCCTTGAACTTTTTCAGGGTTAGACAAGTACTCCCCAGTGGAGTTTCTGCCCTTATTTCTTCTTTCTCGTGTTAATTCTTTCATATTTTAACAGAACACAGACCTGCCGAAACGACACAGGATGGCGCTTTGCTTTTTGTTAGTTCTCCAACCTTCCAAACCCTTGGGGCACATGCAAGCACTGTGGAAAAACTCCATTAAACCAAGAGTCATCTTACTCCAGATCCCAGACTGCTTGGGAAGTTGGACATGCATATTCCCAAAGAGAACAGTGGTGGAAGGAGACAGGAGAGCAGCTCAGGGGTTGGGGTAGAGGGTAGGAAAAGAGGGCAAAATGGAGGACTACCACTCGAGGCCAGCCTCCACTGCCTGTTAGGGCGGTAGAACCTAAGAGCCGATCCAAGGCAACACAAAAGACAGTGAGGCTAGGTCTTTAATTGCAGCCAACGATCAAGAAAGCAACTCCATCAAATGACACTGTCTTTAAAAATTTATTTTTTTCTGAGACAGAGTCTCGCTCTGTCGCCCAGGCTGGAGTGCAGTGGTGCGATCTTGGCTCACTGCAACCTCTGCCACCCAGGTTCAAGCAGTTCTCCCTGCCTCAGCCTCCTGAGTAGCTGGGATTAAAGGCACGCGCTACCAGGCCCGGCTAATTTTTTTTTTTTTTTGGTAGAGTCGAAGTTTTGCCATGTTGGCCAGGTTCGTCTCGAATTCCTGACCTCAGGTGATCCACCCACCTCAGCCTCCCAAAGCGCTGGGATTTCAAGCGTGAGCCACCACGCCCGACCAAATGACACTGTCTTAAATGATTTAATGTCTTAAATCGAGAAAGGAGAGTAAGAGAAAGCACTCAACGGAGTCAGAGGTGTCTTGCAGCCTAGCTCTTTCCACAGACAAGCCACATGGGCCTATCATCTAACCTTTTCAAGCTTCTCCAACTGCTTCTGTGATGGAGGGATTTGGGCTAGAGGATTTTTTTTTTTTTTTTTTTTTTGGTGACGGAGTCTCGCACTGTTGCCCAGGCTGAAGTGCAGTGGCGCAATCTCAGCTCACTGCAACCTCTTTCTCCTGGGTTCACGTGATTCTCCTGCCTCAGCCTCCCAACTAGCTGGGATTACAGGCGCACACCACCACACCCAGCTTATTTTTTGTATTTTTAGTAGAGACGGGGTTTCGCCATGTTGGCCAGACTGGTCTCGAACTCCTGACCTCGTGATCCGCCCACCTTGGCCTCCCAAAGTGCAGTGATTACAGGCATGAGCCACCGCGCCTGGCCTAAGATCCCATTTTTTAAAGTAATTAGGCTGGGTGCGGTAGCTCACGCCTGTAGTCCCAGTACTCTGGGAGGCCAAGGCGGGTGGATCACTTGAGGCCAGGAGTTCGAGACCAGCCTGGCCAACATGGTGAAACCCTGTGTCTACTAAAAATACAAAAATTAGCTCGGCATAGCGGTGCGTACCTGTACTTTCAGCTACTTGGGAGGTTGAGGCAGGAGAATTCGCTTGAACCCGGGAGGCGGAGATTGCAGTGAGCCAAGATGGCACCACTGCACTCCATTCTGGGTGACTGAGACCCTGTCTCAAAAATAATAACAAAATGAAAGTAATTATTTAAGGCTGGGAGTGGTGGCTCACGCCTGTAATCACAGCACTTTGGGAGGCCGAGGCGGGTGGATCATGAGGTCAGGAGATCGAGACGATCCTGTCTAACACGGTGAAACCCCATCTCTACTAAAAACACAAAAAAATTAGCCAGGCATGGTGGCGGGTGCCTGTAGTCCCAGCTACTCGGGAGGCTGAGGCAGGAGAATCGCTTGAACCCAGGAGGCGGAGGTTGCAGTGAGCCGAGGTCATGCCACTGCACTCCAGCCTGGGTGACAGAGCGAGACTCCATCTCAAAAAAAATAATAATTATTATTATGTAAAATAATTATTGGGCCTGGCGTGGTGGCTCACACCTGTAATCCTAGCACTTTGGGAGGCCAAGGCGGGTGGATCACGAGGTCAGGAGATTGAGATCCAGTCTGGCCAACATGGTGAAACCCCATCTCTACTAAAAATATTTTTTTAAATTAGCTGGGCATGGTGGCGGGCACCTGTAATCTCAGCTACTCGGGAGACTGAGGCAGGAGAATTGCTTGAACCTGGGAGTCGAAGGTTGCAGTGAGCTGAGGTCATGCCACTGCAATCCAGCCTGGCCGACAGAGCAAGACTCTGTCTCTAAAATAATAATAATTATTATTGTTATTTTTGACAGGCCAGTGTAGAACAGGTGGGGCATCTGTGGTATGACAGAACTGGGTTCCAATTCTGTCCCTTCACCTGTCCCAGGTTCCTCATCTGAAAACTGTGACCCAGTAAACCTAATTTCATGAGCAGCTTTCATTAAAATTGAAATAATGTTGGAAAATGCCTTGTAACCATGCTTGATATAGAGTAGTTACTTAGCCAGTTATTTCCTCTCTTCTTCCCATTCCTAACAAAACGGAAAAACGTTTGGTTAATAGGAAAGAGCACTAAGGGGATTTTGTTGTTGTTTGAGGCAAAGTTTGGCTCTGTCGCTCAGGATGGAGTGCAATGGCACAATCTTGGCTCACTGCAACCTCTGCCATAGACAGGAGCCAAGTGTAGTGGTGTGCACCTGTCTGTAGTTCCAGCCTCTTAGGAGGCTGAGGCAGGAGGATTGCTTGAGGCCAGGAGTTTGAGTCTAGCTTGGGCAATATATTGAAACCTTGTCTCGGGCCGGGCGCGGTGGCTCACGCTTGTAATCCCAGCACTTTGGGAGGCTGAGGCGGGCGGATCACGAGGTCAGGAGATCGAGACCTGTTGAAACCTCGTCTCTAATAAAAATACAAAAAAATTAGCTGGGCGTGGTGGCGGGCGCCTGTAGTCCCAGCTACTCGGAGAGGCTGAGGCAGGAGAATGGCGTGAACCCGGGAGGCGGAGCTTGCAGTGAGCCGAGATCGCGCCACTGCACTCCAGCCTGGGCGACAGAGCGAGACTCCGTCTCAAAAAAAAAAAAAAAAAAAAAAAAAAAGAGGCCAAGTGTACTGGCTCACGCCTGTAATCCCAGCACATTGGGAGGCCGAGGCGACAGATCACTTGACCCCAGGAGTTCGAGACCAGGCTGGGCAACATGCAAACTTCCATCTTTTAGGCCGGGCGCGGTGGCTCACACCTGTAATAACAGCACTTTGGTAGGCCGAGGTGGGCAGATCACGAGGTCAGGAGATCGAGACCATCTGGCTACGGTGAAACCCAGTCTCTACTAAAAATAAAAAAAAATGAGCCGGGTGTGGTGGCTGGCGCCTGTAGTCCCAGCTACTTGGGAGGCTGAGGCAGGAGAATGGCATGAACCCAGGAGGTGGAGCTTGCAGTAAGCCGAGATTGCACCACTGCACTCCAGCCCAGGCAACAGAGCTAGACGCCCTCTCAACAACAACAACAACAAAAAATTACGTCTTTAAAAAAAAAATACAGGCCGGGCGCAGTGGCTCACGCTTGTAATCCCAGCACTTTGGTAGGCCGAGGCGGGCGGATCATGAGGTCAGGAGATCGAGACCAAGGTGAAACCCCGTCTCTACTAAAAATACAAAAAAATTAGCCGGGCGTGGTGGCGGGCGCCTGTAGTTCCAGCTACTCGGAGAGGCTGAGGCAGGAGAATGGCGTGAACCCGGGAGGCGGAGTTTGCAGTGAGCCGAGATTGCGCCACTGCACTCCAGCCTGGGCGACAGAGCAAGACTCCGTCTCAAAAAATAAAAAATAAAAATAAAATACAGGGCCGGGCATGGTGGCTCACGCCTGTAATCCCAGCACTTTGGGAGGCCGAGGCGGGTGCATCACGAGGTCAGGAGATCGAGAGCATCCTGGCTAACACGGTGAAACCCCGTCTCTACTAAAAATACAAAAAATTAGCCGGGCGTGGCAGCTTGCGTCTGTAGTCCCAGCTGCTGGGGAGGCTGAGGCAGGAGAATGGCATGAACCCAGGAGGCAGAGCTTGCAGTGAGCCAAGATCCCGCCACTGCGCTCCAGCCTGGGCGACAGAGCAAGACTTGGTCTCAAAAAATAATAATTAAAAAAAATATACAAAAGTTAGTTGCGCATGTTGCCATATGCTCGTGGTCCCAGCTACTCAGCAGGCTGAGGTTGGGAGATCGCTTGAGCCCAGAAGGTGGAGGTTGCAGTGAGCTGAGAACCCACCATTGTACTCCAGCCTGCCTGTCAGTGAGATTCTAAAAAAAAGAAAAAAAAGAAAAAAAAAAAAAATCTAGGGCCGGGCGCAGTGGCTCATGCCTGTAATCCCAGCATTTTGGGAGTCCGAGGCAGACGGATCATGAGGTCAGGAGATCGAGACCATCCTGGCTAACACGGTGAAACCCCATCTCTACTAAAAATACAAAAAATTAGCCGGGCGCGGTGGCAGGTGCCTGTAGTCCCAGCTACTGGGGAGGCTGAGGCAGAAGAATGGCGTGAACCGGGGAGATGGGGCTTGCAGTGAGCCGAGATCGCGCCACCGCACTCCAGTCTGAGCGACAGAGTGAGACTCCGCCTCAAAAAAAAAAAAAAAAAAAATCTAGGCTATGCTCCCTACTATGGGAAATCTAGTCTAGTCATTTGGCAGAATCAGGCTTTGCAGGCCATATTGTCTCTGTCATAACTACCAACTCTGCTAGTTAAAAGGGAAGTAGCCACAAACAATATCTGAATGATGGATTATGGCTGTGTTCCAATAAAACTTTATTTGCAAAAACAGGTTGCTGGTTGCAAGGTAGTTTTCCAACCTCTACGTGATTCTCAGACTTTAGGTTGCATCATAATCACCTGGAGGGCTTGTTCAAACACAGATTGCTGGGCCCCACCCCAAGAATTTTTGATTCAGCAGGTCTGGGGTGGGGCTGATATTTGTATTTCTAACAACTTTCCAGGTGAGGCTGGCTGATGATGGTCTAGAAACCACTTTGAAAACCTCTGAAGCTTTTCTCAACTCCCTTCTTTGTGTACCTAAAACACTTTATCCCTACTGTAGATGTAGCATTTAGCATGTTAGTTTAGTGATTGGTGTGTGGGTCTCTGGGAGCCTTTCTGAATCACCTCCCTAGCCTAGGGCCTGACAATAGCAATTTGCTCCCCATTCATTGACTGAACTGAAACCAGAGGGTCATGGTCATCATCATTGTTCCAAGCCATAGATAGAAGATGAAGTCACCACCCCCAATCTCAGAGCTCATCAGAGTAGAGCTTGGGCTGGACCCTGCCCTTCTCTGCAGTGAGCAGTTTTCTCTCTGGAGCTCTGTGCAACCTGGAGCCAGCCCTGCCTGGGGTAAGAGGAAAAAGGACTCCTTCCCCCCAGCCCCACAGCCTGTACGCAAACACACCAGGAGACATGACCTGCTCAGAGGAGACCTGGAACCAAGGGAATAAAATGAGAGTGGGTTGGGGGCTTGGCTAAGTTTGTTAATTTTTGCTTGTAAGTGGACAATTTGTGGTGTGGTGTGTGAATTTGGGGTCTTAAATCCAGATAGCTGTCTGCTGTGGACAGCCACTTTCTGAATTACAGGGCATTTCAAGTCACCTGTGGTCAGGATGTTTTCTCTCAGATCAGGCAAAATCAATTGGTCCTGATAATAACCAGGGGAGTTGTACTTTCCCTGTCTTGAGTAGAAGAAGCCACAGCTCCCGGGTCCACCTGCCTTTCCTGACTGCCCACCTCCTGGCTTTTTTTTTTTTTTTTTTTTGAGACGAGGTCTTGCTCCGTCACCTAGGCTGGAATGCAGTGGTGCGATCTCAGCTCACTGCAACCTGGGCCACCTGGGTTCAAGAGATTCTCCTGCTTCAGCCTAGCAAGGAGCTGGGATTACAGACGTGCGCCACCTCGCCCAGCTAATTTTTTTATATTTTTAGTAGAGACGGGGTTTCACAGTGTTAGCCAGGATGCTCTCGATCTCCTGACCTCGTGATCCGCCTGCCTCAGCCTCCCAAAGTGCTGGGATTACAGGTGTGAGCCACCGTGCCCCGCCGGCCTCCTGGCTTTTGTCCTGGGGGCACTGCAAGTAGAGCCAAGCATGTGGCCCATGCATCCTTCCCAGCCTCTCTTTCCTGCTGGGCATGGAGGAGGAGGCACTGCCAGGAGCTCCCCACAGACAGGCGCTGCTTACTAATGGGTTGGCTGCAAACTGTAGGCATAACAGTTACCTTCCTCTTCACGACCCCCAGGCCTGACCTGACAAGGCTTACACAGGAATTTCTTTGATTTGTGAAGTCTTAAGACTATGCTGCTGGGCGAGGTGACTCACGCCTGTAATCCCAGCACTTTAGGAGGCTGAGGCAGGCGGATCACGAGGTCAGGAGATCAAGACCATCCTGGCTAACACGGTGAAACCCCGTCTCTACTAAAAATACAAAAAATTAGCCGGGCATGGTCGGGGGGCACCTGTAGTCCCAGCTACTTGGGAGGCTGAAGCAGGAGAATGGCACGAACCCGGGAGGCAGAACTTGCAGTGAGCCGAAATCACGCCACTGCACTCCAGCCTGGGTAACAAAGCAAGACTGTCTAAAAAAAAAAAAAAAAAAAAAAAAGACTATACTACCTAATCTTCCATGCCTCGCTCTTTCCACATTAATAGACAAAACCAGGAAAAAGGACTGCTCCTTCTCTTGCTCTTGATTGGGCTCCATAAGAACTGCCAAAAGGCCAGGCAGCATTTGCTACTCTTCTGGGGTTCACTTCTGAAAGGTGCGACCCTGCAACCTAGAGCACAGGGAAGTTAGGACAGCAAAGGAGCCGAGCTGAGCCGACGCTGGCTTAGAACTCTTTCTGATACTCCCTGTTCCCGCCAGCTCGTTAGCCCAGCCTGCCAATCAGTTTTGCATCAATAAACTTTATGTTCTGAGCTTGGCCAGATGAATGAGAGGAGAGCAGCTAAAGACTGATCTCTGACCTTGGCACATAAACAGCCTCCAGATTGGACTTGACAGTTAATAACGGAAAGGCCCTGCAATTCTCTGATGCCTTTTTGCCTTAATTAGATTGAGCATTCCAAGGCTATGGGGGAAATCTTCCATTTGAAGAGAAAGACCTCACAAGACAGGAAGTCACTTCACTCATTCATTCAGTCAGTCAGTCATTCGGTCAACAGTCACTGGCATTTGTCAAATGCCCCATTACCTGTGCTGAGCACTATGCTAACTGCTTTTGAGTCGAGTGGCTGCAAGAATTCCGGAAGTCCATGCTGTGCTCTTCTGGAAGACTGCACAGCCAGGCAGTCAAGAGCACAAGCTTCAGTTTAACACATCTGAGCTCAAATCCTGATTCTGCCATGTGACTTTTGGCAAGTTATTTAAACTCTGCCTTTAGTTTCCTCTTGGAGTAAATAATACCAACCTCCACAGGTTGTCATCAAGGCCAAGTGAGACCATCTGTGTAAAGTAGGCAGCACAGAGCCTGGTGCTTGGCAGGTGCCTGGTGGCCATAAACATGACAGTGCCTGCACTTGGCTGAACTGTCAGGCCAAGAAACCTCCCTTCCTTCCCTCTCTCCCCTCCCCCGTTCCTGGCATGCTGCCAGTCACTGGGGAGCTGATGATGACTCACAATTCCTGCCCTCAGTGATATTATAAATCTATTGTCGGCCGAGCACTGTGGCGCAACGCTTGTAATCCCAGCACTTTGGGAGGCTGAGGCAAAAGGATCACTTGAGGCCAGAAGTTTGAGACCAGCCTGGGCAACATACCAAGATCCCATCTCTACCGAAAATTTAAAAATTAGCCGGGCATGGTGGTGTGCACCTGTAGTCCTAGCTACTTGGGAGTTGGGAGGCTAAGGCAGAAGGATCGTTTGAGCCTAGCAGTTCAGGGTTACGGCCTGGGTGAAAGAGAGAGACCCTGTCCCTTTAAAAATAAAAATAAAAATAAACTATTGGCCAGGCACGGTGGCTCACGCCTGTAATACCAGGACTTTGGGAGGCTGAGGCAGGTGGATCACTTGAGGCCTGGAATTCAAGACCAGCCTGGCCAACAGGGTGAAACCCTGTCTCTACTAATAATACAAAAAATTAGCCAGGCATGGTGGCACATGCCTGTAATCCCAGCTACTCAGGAGGCTGAGGCAGGAGAATTTCTTGAACCTGGGAGGCAGAGGTTGCAGTAAGCTGAGACTGCACTGCTGCACTCCAGCATGGACGACAGCGGGAGACTCCCTCTCAAACACACACGTGCGCACGCACACACACCAAAAAACAGGACAGACGGGCACAGTGGCTCATGCCTGTAATCCCAGCACTTTGGGAGGCTGAGGTGGGCAGATCATGAGGTCAGGAGTTTGAGACCAGCCTGGCCAATATGGAGAAACCCCGACTCTACTAAAAATACAAAAATTAGCCGGGCATCATGGCACGTGCCAATTGTCCCAGCTACTTGGGAGGCTGAGGCAGAAAAATCGCTTGAACCTGGGAGGTGAGAGGTTGCAGTGAGTGGAGATCGTGCCACTGCACTCCAGCCTGGGCAACAGAGTGAGGCTCAGTCTCAAAAAAAAAAAAAAAAAAAAAAGATATCCCTGAACCCTTTCACGCTATATTTGCTCACACATACAGGTTTCTTCAGTGTTAACCGTGTTCATCACATTGATGTGCTGTTTCACTTCACGCTATGTGATGTGAACTTCAGCCAGAGCAAGGAGAAAGCAGTATATACTCTGAAAAGGACCCCGCACCGTGTTCACCCAAACAGCACCTTGTCATGCATCTCAGAGCCCTTGGCATCTGGGCCACCTCCTCACTCCCCCAGGGGTGCTCTGAAGCCTTAATCAGTCTGCTTTTTCTTTTTCTTTTCTTTTTTTTTTTTTTTTTTTTAACAGAGTCTTGCTCTTGTTGCCCAGGCTGGAGTGCAGTGGTGCGATCTTGGCTCACTGCAACCTCTGCCTCCCGGGTTCAAGCGATTCTCCTGCCTCAGCCTCCCGAGTAGCTGGGATTACAAGCATGAGCCAACACGCCCGGCTAATTTTGTATTCTTAGTAGAGATGGGGTTTCTCCATGTTGGTCAGGCTGGTCTCCAACTCCTGGCCTCAGGTGATCCACCTGCCTCAGCCTCCCAAAGTGCTAGGATTACAGGTGTGAGCCACCACACCCAGCCTCTCTTTTTTCTTTTTCTTTTTCTTTTTTTTTTTTTCTGAGAAGGATTCTCGCTCTGTCGCCCAGACTGGAATGCAGTGGGGAGATCTGGGCTCACTGCAACCTCCACCTCCCGGGTTCAAGTGATTCTCCTGCCTCAGCCCTCTGAGTAGCTGAGACTACAGGTGCCCACCACCACGCCCACCTAATTTTTTGTATTTTTAGTAAAGACGGAGTTTCACCGTGTTAGCCAGGATGGTCTCACTCTCCTAACCTCATGATGTGCCTGCCTCAGCCTCCCAAAGTGCTGGGATTATAGGCGTGAGCCACCATGTCTGGCCAGGAGTCTGCCTTTCACGTGCCTCTTTGTATTTATTGGGCTTTTTTTGTTTTGTTTTTTTGTTTTGAGACAGAGTCTCGCTCTGTCGCTCAGGATGCTGGAGTGCAGTGGCACGATCTTGGCTCACTGCAGTCTCTGCCTCCCAGGTTCAAGCAATTCTCCTGCCTCGGCCTCCTTAGTAGCTGGGACTACAGGCACACGCCACCACACCCGGCTAATTTTTGTACTTTTATTAGATACAGGGTTTTGCCATATTGGTCATGCTGGTCTCTAACTCCTGACCTCAGGTGATCTGCCCACCTCAACCTCCCCAAGTGCTGGGATTACAGGCGTGAGCCACCATGTCTGGCGTTGTATTTATTGGTTTTAATCCTCAATTAGAAACCTCTTAGGCAATTGTCTAGTTTTTACTAGCTATCCTTAATTCTTTTTTTTTCTTTTTTAACTGAAATCAAGTTTATTAAGTAAGTAAAGGGATAAAAGAATGGCTACTCCGCCGGGTGCAGTGGCTCATGCCGGTAATCCCAGCACTTTGGGAGGCTGAGGCGGGTGGATCACAAGGTCAGGAGTTCAAGACCAGCCTGGCCAAGATGGTGAAACCTCGTCTCTACTAAAAATACAAAAATTAGCCAGACATGGTGGCGGCGCATGAGTGTAATCCCAGCTACATGGGAGGCTGAGGCAGAGAATCGCTTGAAGCTGGGAGGCGGAGGTTGCAGTGAGCCGAGATCGTGCTATCGCACTCCAGCCTGGGTGACAAGAGCAAAATTCCGTGGCCCCCCCCGCCCCAAAAAAAGGAACAGCTACTCCATAGGCAGAGCAGCGGCTATCCTTAATTCTTACATAACCCAGGCTCGTGCTATTCAGTATATGCTTCCCATGACTTCCTAAAGGGACCATGAGCGTACAGGAGTTCAGAGTCCTTTGAGATCTCCTAGTTCAATCTCCTCATGTTACAGATGGAGAAACTGAGTCTCGGAGGTGTAGGGACTTAATTTCTCCTCTTGCCTCCCTCCCTAAACCAATAAACAATCTTCACCCAGATCATCAACACAAACCCACAAATCCTGCCAGTTTTTCCCTGCGGGAACTTCCCCATTGCTCTCCTGGCCCTTCTTAGCAGAGAGCCTCATATCCTACGTAGAGGAGAGAGGGAAAGTCATGAGACAGGAACGCTCCCCACCAAGCTGCCCGTCTGACGTGTGGCCACCCACACTGGGCAAAGGCCACCCTCCAGGCCCTCACTCTGGGCCATCCACCTGCTCCTCCAGGACTCTGCCCTGCACCTCTCACCCCTGGCTGACATCATCACCTTCTCCTCCTCCCTTCCATGAGCATTGCTTTCAACACACACTCATGCTCCTATTCTTCAAAAAATTTATCAATTGTATGAAACTTTCTCTTGACCCTGCTAGTCACCCTTCCTTTTTGTAATTAAAATAAAAAAAAATTTTTTTTGAGGCGGAGTCTCACTGTCGCCCAGGCTAGAGTGCAGTGGCGCGATCTTGGCTCACTACACGCTCTGCCTCCCGGGTTCACGCCATTCTCCTGCCTCAGCCTCCCGAGTAGCTTGGACTACAGGCACCCGCCACCATGCCCAGCTAATTTTTTGTATTTTTAGTAGAGACAGGGTTTCACTGTGTTAGGATGGTCTCAATCTCCTGACCTCATGATCTGCCTGCCTTGGCCTCTCAAAGTGCAGGGATTACAGGCGTGAGCCACCACACCTGGCCTCTTTTTTTTTTTTTTTTGAGACAGATTCTCGCTGTGTTGCCAGCGCTGGAGTGCAGTGATGCAATCCTGGCTCACTGCAACCTCCACCTCCCGGGTTCAAGCTATTCTCCTGCCTCAGCCTCCCAAGTAGCTGGGATTACAGGCACCTGCCAGCATGCCTAGCTATTTTTTGTATTTTTATTAGAGACAGGGTTTCACCATGCTGGCCAGGCTGGTCTTGAACTCTTGACCTCAAGTGATCTGCCAGCCTCGACCTTCCAAAGTGCTGGGATGACAGGCATGAGCCACTGCACCCAACTTAGTTTTTTTTGGAGACAGGTTCTCTGTCATCTAGGCTGGAGTGCAATGGCAAGATCTAGCTCGCTGCAACCTCCGCCTCCTGTGTTTGAGCTACTCTCCTGCCTCAGCCTCCGGAGTAGCTGGGATTACAGGCAGGTGCCCCCCACCGCGTCCGGCTAATTTATTTATTTTATTTTTTTAAATTTTTTGAGACGGAGTTTTGCTCTTGTTGCCCAGGCTGGCGTGCAATGGCGCAATCTCAGCTCACTGCAACCTCCGCCTCCTGGGTTCAAGTGATTCTCCTGCCTCAGCCTCCCAAGTAGCTGGGATTACAGGCATGCACCACCACACCCGGCTAATTTTTTGTATTTTTAGTAGAGACGGGGTTTCACCATGTCAGCCAGGCTGGTCTTGAACTCTTGACCTCAGGTGATCCACCTGCCTCGGCCTCCCAAAGTGCTGGGATTACAGGAGTGAGCCACTGCACCCGGCTGCACCCAACTTTGTAAGGAAATAATTTAGCTGAAAGAGGAGTTGAAAAAATATTAAAATATTCTTCACCTAGATTTTTCCAATTAGCATTTTGCCATCTGTGCTTTCTCTGTGTATGGGGTATGTGTTTAGTTTTTTGTTATTGTTGGAGCACTGGAAAGTTTTAAGTATCTACTCTTTCTGCCCTAAATACTATAATGTGTGTCTCCTACAGAGTTTCTCTCTTACCACACACCGTTATCACACACAACAAATTCAGAGCTGCTGTATTATCTAATACAGGCCAGGCATGGCGGCTCATGCTTGTAATCTCAGCACTTTAGGAGGCCGAGGCTGGAGAATCACTTGAGCCCAGGAAGTTGAGGCTGCAGTGAGCTCCCTGCACTCCATCCTGCATGCCAGAGTGAGAACTTATCTCAAAACAAACAAACAAACAAACAAACAAAGTATTATCTAATATGGAGTCCATTTTCCAGTTTCCCCATTTGCCCCCAAAATGTCCTATATAGCTTTTTTTTTTAAGTATAAATATTTTTTATTTCAGAGATGGGGTCTTGCTCTGTCACCCAGGCTGGAATGCAGTGATGCAACTGTAGCTCACCCACAGCCTCAACGTCCTGGGCTCAAGCCATCCTCCTGCCTCGGCCTCTGAGTAGCTGGGACTATACCCGGCTCATAGCTGTTTTTTAATCCAGAGCCCAGGCAGGGATGAGGCCAGGCACTGGTGATTGTGCTGTTTTACTCTTCCTTCCCATCCCAATTTGACTTCCAGACTCCTCCCTCCACCCAGATGGCTCTGGTCAAGGTCAGGAGCCACTTGCATTACCAGATCAAAAGGATCTTTCTTGCTGAGCGCGGTGGCTCATGCCTGTAATGCCAGCATTTTGGGAGGGCGGATCACCTGAGGTAGGAGTTAGCGACCAGCCTGGCCAACATCGTGAAACCCCATCTCTACTAAAAATGCAAAAATTAACTGGGCATGGTGGGCGCCTGTAATCCCAGCTATTCAGGAGGCTGAGGTAGGAGAATCGCTTGAATCTGGGAGGTGGAGGTTGCAGTGGGCTGAGATGGCACCATTGCACTCCAGCCTGGCCAACAAGAGCGAAACTCCGTCTCAAAAAGAAAAAAAAAGGATCCTTCTCTGTCTTGTCTTCATTCTCTGTCTTCAGCAGGGACTCAACAAGGGCAGTTTCCTCTGAGTTTCTGGGTCACAACACATTCCCATTTCCTCCCTAACTCAGAGACTGTGGCTTCAAACACCAGTTGTGCACTGATGCCACCCACACTTCCAGCATCCAGGGGCATCCAGCCCTGACCTGTCTCCCCCACTCCAGACTGACATGTTTCACTGCCTTCTCCACACTTCCATGTGGGTGTGCCATGGGTACCTCAATGGGTCTGAACAGAAGTCTTCATGTCTTTCCTAGCTCAGGAGCACAACAGCACGACCATCACCATCATTTATCCTTGATAACAGCCTTTCCTTTCCCCTCCAGCCCCTCTACCCACAGGTCCTCTTGGACCCCCCTGTCTCCATCCTCACCTGCATCGCTGAAGCCTGGCCCCCCATTCAGAGTCCGGAAGTATCCAGGGCCCTCCAGGCGGCTCTCAGCTCTTGCCCCACTCCCACAGTACACTTTCCACAGTGCTAATCTCTTTAAAATGGAAATCAGATCTGGTCACTCCCTCCCTTAAAACCCTTTAATAGCTGCTCATTGGAGTGAAAAAAAAATCTCAGCTCCCTCTGGCTTATAAGGCCCAGGTGGTCCAACCCTGCCTCTATCTCATCTCCAGCCTCCTCCACCATTCTTGCCAGGGACCCTCCGGGGCCTGCCTTTAGCTGCTTGAATGGGGATCTTTTCCCGCCTGGGGGCTTTTATACTTGCTTTCACCCTGGCCTGCCATGCTGTCACCCTGGAATCTCCCGTGGCTGCCTCCCCTCCGCCTTCCTGGCCTCCCAGAGCTCCCCAGCGCTCACTGTCCAGATCCTGCTGCCTGGAGCGGGCTGTCCTCTCCATCTGCCGTCCGGGGCAGGGGCTCTGACTGGCTCAGCTCAGGGTACATGCGTGATCTTCTCCATTCACCTGGACAAGGGCGGGGGTAAGGGATCATCATTTGGTCTAGATTCATTCTCATAATATTCATTATTATTATATGCATATTTTCTTCTGATTTTAAAATTAATTAAAACAATTTCCAGGGCCCCTAAGAGTGTCATAGGCCTGATGGAGCAGCGGAACCTGCCTGAGGGTAAAGCTGAAGTTCATCAGAAACCAGACGGCCTTACAGCCTTTTCACTGCTCTTTGAGATGGAAGAGAAGAAATGCAGATGAGTGCTTTCTGCTACAAATCTCATCTCTCCAGGCTAAAGTTGCCAAGGAACATGCCATCACTGTAACTGCTAAAAACACAATGTATAATGAAATGCATCTTCTACAAATGAATCTGTGAATACAGAATAGCCTACAGAGGTTGACAATTTGATTCTGTTCTCTGCAAGGCATTAGAATTTCACTATGGGGGCCACTAGGACTGCTGTATTAATTATGTGTATTCTATTGTTTTTTGTTGTTTTTTTTTTCAGACGGAGTCTCACTTTGTTGCCCAGGCTGGAGTGCAGTGGCTCTATCTCAGCTCACTGCAACCTCCCAGGTTCAAGCGATTCCCCAGCTTCAGCATCCCGAATAGCTGAGACTGTAGGCGCTCACCACCACACCCAGCTAATTTTTGTGTTTTTTTTTGTTTTTGTTTTTGAGAGATGGAGTCTTGCTCTGTCGCCCAGGCTGGAGTGCAGTGGCACGTGATCTCGGTTCACTGTGACCTCTACCCCCCGAGTTCAAGCAATTCTCCTGCCTCAGCTTCCCAAGTAGCTGGGACCGCAGGCGTGCACCACCACACCCAGATAATTTTTGTAATTTTTTTTTTTTGAGATGGAGTCTCACTCTGTCGCCTAGGCTGGAGAGCAGTGGCATAATCTCGGCTCACTGCAAGCTCCGCCTCCCGGGTTCACGCCATTCTCCTGCCTCAGCCTCCCAAGTAGCTGGGACTACAGGCGCCTGACACCATGCCTGGCTAATTTTTTGTATTTTTAGTAGAGATGGGGTTTCACCATGTTAGCCAGGATGGTCCCAATCTCCTGACCTCGTGATCCACCCGCCCTAGCCTCCCAAAGTGCTGGGATTACAGACATGAGCCACCGCGCCCGGCCAATTTTTGTAATTTTTTAGTAGAGACGGGGTTTCACTGTATGTTGGCCAGGGTGGTCTCGAACTCCTAACCTCAGATGATCTGCTCGCCTCGGCCTCCAAAAGTGCTGGGATTACAGGTGTGAGCCACTGCGCCTGGTCTATTCTATTGTTTGTTTTGTTTGTTTTTGAGAGGGAGTCTTGCTCTGTTGCCAGACAGAGCGTGCAATCTCGGCTCACTGCAACCTCCGCCTCCTGGGTTCAAGCAATTCTCCTGCCTCAGCCTCCCAAGTATCCGGGATTACAGACGTGTACCACCATGCCCAGTTAATTTTTTGTATTTTTGGTAGAGACGGGGTTTCACCATGTTGGCCAGGCTGGTCTCGAACCCTTGACCTCAAGTGATCTACCCACCTCAGCCTCCCAAAGTGCTGGGATTACAGGCGTGAGCCACTGTGCCTGGCCCTATTCTATTGTTTATACTCAATTTTCAGTCGAGGAAAACAGCATGAGAGAACTTTAACTTGGCCAAGATGGCAAAGAGAACAAATGGTGAGTCCAAGGTTTCAACCCCAGCCCCTGCTCTTAGGGGTTGCTTTGGAGATATTGGGTTTGAGGTGCCTGGGGCCCTGCTAGGGGAGAGATATGTCTAGGAGTTATTTAGATAAACTAGTTCAAGGTTCAGGAGAGATCCTTAGCTCATGACATAGATTTGGGAATTATTCTTGTATTGGTAGCACTTAGAGATTCAAAGTGGATCAGCTCATTCACTCTTGCCATCTTGTGGGGCCTAGAATTGTTCCCGCACATCTAAACCATCCCGATGCCACCTCCTCCCCATGACAGGCTTGCTCCCCGGCTGGCTCTTTTGTCCTGCTCTTTCCCAGGAATGCGTGGCTTGGAAGGAACACTTAGGGAGACCCTCCTTTCTGCAGGTTTTGAGGTCCATCTCCAGCCCTGCTGTTTCCTGCTGGATCGGGTGGCAAAACTTGTCTTTCCTCCCTTTGGTGCCTGACACTCTCAGGGACATGGCTTGTAGGTGACATTCTAAGCACTTGCCCACCCAATAAATATTTACCGAGCACCTTCATGTGCCAGGCAAATCTAGGTACTGAGGATACAACTGTGAGCAAAATTGACCAGGTCCCCGGACCCAAGGGGCAAGCCCATAGTCTAGAGGCAGGAGGCAGAAGTGAGCAGGAACAAGGATGCTGCTAAGGAGTCATAAGAAATGCAAAGCCAGGCACAGTGGCTCACGCCTGTAATCCCAGCACTTTCGGAGGCTGAGGCGGGTGGATCACCTGAGGTCAGGAGTTCAAGACCAGCCTGACCAACATGGTGAAACCCCATCTCTGCTAAAAATACAAAAATTAGTCGGGCGTGGTGGCAGGCGCCTGTGATCCCGGCTACTTGAGAGGCTGAGGCAGGAGAATCTTGAAACTGGGAGGCGGTTGCAGTGAGTCGAGATTGTGCCATTGCACTCCAGCCTGGGCAACAAAAGTGAAACTCCGTCTTAAGGAAGAAAGGAAGGAAGGAAGGGAAGGAGGGAGGGAGAGGGGGAAGGAAGGGAAAAGAGGAAGGAAGGAAGGAAAAGAGAGAGGAGAAAGAGAAAAAAAGAAAGAGAGAGGGAGAGAGACAAGAAAGAAAAACAAACCCTGGGACGGCGTGGGACCGAGGGGTCGTGGGAGGTCAGGGAAGGACTGTTAGACGGGCAAGGCCTGAGGGTATAGGATTGGCATGTCTAGAAGGCCTGCTTGAAGGTGCCCAGGGGTCGAGGAGAGGGGCTTAGAAAGGGAGGAGGATCAGAAGGGAGGGGAATGTCCCCCCGGCATACTAAAAATGCAAACATTAGCCAAACGTGGTGGTGGGTGCCTGTAATCCCAGCTACTCGGGAGGCTTAGGTAGGAGAATCGCTTGAACCCAGGAGGAGGAGGTTGCAGTGAACCAAGATTGTGCAGTGATCTCCGTCTAAGAAAAAAAAAAAAAGTCAAGAGAGCTGAGCACAGTGGCTCACAGCTCACGCCTATAATCCCAGCACTTTGAGAGGCCGAGGTGGGAGGATCGCTAGAGCCCAGGACTTTGAGACCAGCCTAAGCAACATGGTGACACTGCAGTTTCTTGTCTCTTAAAAAAATTAGACAGGCGTAGTGGCACACACCTGTAATTCCAGTTACTTGGGAGGCTCAGGCGGGGAGGATTGCTTAAGACCAGAAGTTCAAAATTAAAATTGCAGTGACCTATGACTGTGCCACTGCACCTCCAGTCTGGGTAACAGAGCCAGACTCTGTCGAAAGAAAGAAAGAAAAGAAAAGAAAGAAGGAAGGAAGGAAGGAAGGAAGAAAAAAAAGGCAAGAGCAGACAGCTCTTTGTGAAGGAGAGGAAAAAGGAGGAAGAAGGAGCAAGAAAGAGGCAGCAGCAGGACTGGCTGGGTTCTTTGCGAGACCCAATGAAAAATGAAAATGCTGGGTCCCTCGTTAAAAATAATTATTAATAATTCTGGGCTGGGTGTGGTGGCTCACACCTGTAATTCCAGCACTTTGGGTGGCTGAGGTGGGTGGAATCACTTGAGATCAGGAGTTCAAGACCAGCCTGGCCAACATGGTGAAACCCCATCTCTACTAAAAATACAAAAATTAGGCTGGGCGTGGTGGCTCACGCCTGTAATCTCAGCACTTTGGGAGGCCAAGGCAGGTGGATCATGAGATTAGGAGTTCGAGACCAGCCTGACCAACATGGTGAAACCCCATCTCTACTAAAAATACAAAAATTAGCCAGGCATGGTGGCGGGCATCTGTAATCCCAGCTATTCGGGAGACTGAGGCAGGAGAACCACTTGAACCCAGGAGGCAGAGGTTGCAGTGAGCCAAGATTCTGCCACCGCACTCCAGCCTGGGTGACAAAACGAGACTCTGTCTCAAACAAAACAAAACAAAACAAAAACAAAAATACAAAAATTAGCCAGGCGTGGTGGTGGGCACCTGTAGTCTCAGCTACTCGGGAGGCTGAGGCAGGAGAATTGCTTGAACCCAGGAGGCAGAGGTTGCAGTGAGCCCAGATCGCACCACTGCACTCTAGTCTGGGTGACAGAGCGGCACTGTCTCAAAAAAAAAAAAGAAAAGAAAAAAAAGAAAAAGAAAAAGAAAAGAAAAAACGAATTCTGGCCGGGCTAATCCCAGCTACTCGGGAGGCTGAGGCAGGAGAATCGCTTGAACCCAGGAGGCAGAGGTTGCAGTGAGCCGAGATCCTGCCACTGCACTCCAGCCTGGGCAACAAAGTGAGACAGGAGACTGTCTCAGAAAGAAACAAACCAACCAGAAAAAAAAAAAAAAAGGAAAAGAAAGAAGCAAGGAGAAGGAATCTCAAGACAGCAATGGCAGGGCATGAAATCAAGCATGGGCTCTTCTGTAACTGAACAGGCCACAGCCTGTGAAGCCTCCATGGAATCCCTTGAAGATGAGGAATTAGAATCCCAGCACCCCCTGGCCAGGTGCGGTGGCTCACGCCTGTAATCCCAGCACTTTGAGAGGCCGAGGTGGGCAGATCACGAGGTCAGGAGATCGAGACCATCCTGGCTAACACGGTGAAACCCCTTCTCTACTAAAAATACAAAAAATTAGCCGGGTGTGGTAGCTGTAGTTCCAGCTACTGGTTGGGGGTTGGGAGGGCTGAGGCAGGAGAATGGCGTGAACTCGGGAGGCGAAGCTTGCAGTAAGCCGAGATTGCGCCGTTGCACTCCAGTCTGGGCGACAGAGAAACTCCGTCTCAAAAAAAAAAAAAAAAAACCCAGTCCCCCCTTCACCCCAGGAGGAGCTGAGCCTCACAGGCTCACCTGGCCCATAGGGTAAAGATGGGGGATTTCAGTTTTCTATTTTGATGAAAATGTTGCAATTTGGACAGTGTTGCAACACAAACACAAATTATGTAGCCGATTGCATGGACTGTTGATAGTTCTTTTACACTTCTGATAGCTGCGGGGTTTTCTTCTCCTGGGGAGGTTTGGGGTGAGGGTGCCTTCTCCTCCAGCCCTCAGCAGGGTTAACATCTGAGCAGGTGTAACATTTTCCTGGACTGGCATCATTGGTTGGAGCCAAAAATGTCTAAACTCGTATATTATGTCAGATATCATTTATATCAAACTACCTCTCCCTAATCTAAGGCTAATTACCGCACGATTAACACTGGTCGTCTGACCTTGGTAAACCATTTACCCTCCCTGAACTTCGGATTTCCTCATCTGTAAAATGGAGATAATTACACTTATATTCACAGAGGCAATGTGAGGATTAAATATATGAAAAGCTATTTAAAGAGTCTTAAGGTCTAGACAAACGCCAGCTCGTGTTAGTGCAAACCTGCTCAGCAGTTGCTTCGTTGGTGCGATGGGGCATCTCGGAACGGCATGGATTGACAGAAACCTCCCTTGGTGCCATCCAATCTCTGGGCTCAGTTGTATTCTGAACAATCAACTTCTGATCTAAATTCGGTTTCTCAAGTAGCTTCCCTTCCTGGGGAGATCCCCTCAGCTTGTCAGTTACATTTCAGATTACAGATCAATAATCTTGCTTTAGGGGCACGATTAGTGGGGTGGGGAAAAATAAAGAAAAACAAAATAATCTTGCTTTATAATCCAGACCCTTGTGAGCGGGGCTGACCTCATAGCTTTAACAGTTCTTAGATGAACTGAGAAGAATCCAGATCCTGCACACGAGGGTTGATTGGAAGCCGGCAATCATTCTCACTCATTTCTCAGTACCTAATGCACTTGGGTAGTACTCATTAAAATGTGCTAGGGCCGGGTGTGGTGGCTCAGGCCTGCAATCCAAGCACTTTGGGAGGCCAAAGCAGGAGGATCACTTGAGGCCAGGGGTTTGAGACCAGCATGGCCAAATCCTGTCTCTACTAAAAATACAAAAAAATTAGCCAAGTGTGGTAGCGCATGCCTGTAATCCCAGCTACTAGGGAGGCTGAGGCATGAGAACTGCTTGAACCCAGGAGGTTGAGGCTGCAGTGAGCCGAGATTGCACCACTGCACTCCAGCCTGGGTGACAGAGCGAGACTCTGTCTTAAAAAAAAAAAATGTGCTTGAGGCAGATACATTCATTACGAGAGTGAGCAATGGTACCAAGGTTAAGATTCATGATGCAGCATTCCCCACACTGGGTGGGTGGAGAATCCACCATGAGCCTCAGGCCTTTGCACTGGCTGTTCCTTCCACAGAGAAGATGTTCCATGAGAGATGTAACCTTCTCCAGGAGGCCTTCCTTGTCCCCACTCCCACCCTCAGAGTATGCCTTTTCCCTGATCCCTGCCACCTCTCTATTTTCCCTAGCTTGCTGGGTTCTTCCTGGCACATGCCCACGTGTTAGAGGATTTATGGGTTTATTGTTGGAATCTCCTCATCCAAATTTGACAGCTCCAGGAAAGGTGTGACTGATGTGTTCACTCCTGTTTCCAGACCTAGTGCTCCAAGTCTTTGGCCAAAGGCATCCAGCTGGAACTTAAGATATTGTTTTGTTTTCATTGTATTTATCTTTAAAATATTTATTTATTTTTAAATAGAGATGGGGCCTCACTATGTTGCTCAGGCTTGCCTCAAACTCCTCAAAGAGTTTAAGCCATCCTGGGTTCAAGTGATCCTCACACCTCGGTCCCCCAAAGTGTTAGGATTACAGGGGTTAGCCACTGCACATGGCCCAGAAATACTTTCAATTCATGGCAACTAATATTTATTTTACCTTTATAGCAGTGATTTAAAAAAAAACCCCTTAAAAATAAATTTAAGGCCGGGCGCAGTGGCTCACGCTTGTATTCCCAGCACTTTGGGAGGCTGAGGCAGGCAGATCATGAGATCAAGAGATTGAGACCATCCTGGCCAACATGGTGAAACCCCGTCTCTACTAAAAATACAAAAAATTAACCAGGCGTGGTGGCACGCACCTGTAGTCCCAGCTACTCAAGAGGCTGAGGCAGGAGAATCACTTGAACCAGGAGGCAGAGGTTGCAGTGAGCCGAGATCGTGCTACTGCACTCCAGCCTGGGCGACAGAGTGAGACTCCATCTCAAAAAATAATAAAATAAATAAATAAATACATTTAAGTAAAAATATAAATTTAAAAATTTTTTTTTTGTTTTTTGAGATAGAGTCTCACTCTGTCACTCAGGCTGGAGTGCAGTGGCACAATCTCACTGCAACCTCTGCCTCCTAGGTTCAAGTGATTCTCCTGCCTCAGCCTCCTGAGTAGCTGGGACTACAGGCAAGCACCACCACCCCCAGCTGATTTTTGTATTTTTGTATTTTATTTTATTTTATTTTTGTAGAGATGGAGTTTCACTGTGTTGGCCAGGCTGGTCTGGCCTCAGGTGATATGCCTGCTTTGGCCTCCAAAGTGCTGGGATTACAGGTGTGAGCCACTGCGCCTGGCCAAAAATATACATAATGTAAAAGGATTCAATAATGGTCTACTCGGATATCAATATTTGGGAAGATGAAATAAACCGGCTGAAGTCTAGGAAATCATGCCCTTACAGATGCCTTTTTGGGGATTCTGCCTGCCATTGTGGGAACTGCCTGCCTAGATACACACACATGCACATACTGCACACCCATTTTACAGAGACATCAAACCTCAGGAGCTTGGTTACAGCTGCCTCCCACAAGTGCACTAAGGAGCAGAGAAGTGGTCCTTAAAGAGGCTGCAGGAGTGAGGGTGACCACACACCTCCCAGGGTGGGGTCCAGGAGGCACCCTGTGCCCTTCTACTGTTGTTTTTTGTTTAAGCCACTTTGAGCTGTTGATACTTGCAACCTTGTATGATTTTTTTTTTAAGTTAAATACAAACTGTGTATCCGGGGTGTCTGTGCAGTGGTGGGGGGCAGCGGGCAGGGTAGGAAGAAGCTATTCAGGCATTCAGTCCCCACTGACTGGGCACTGACCACGGGCCAGGGGCTTTGGTAGTCTGCTGTGTTTAGAATACAACGGTCCCCCAAGAAACTCATAATATATTTATTCATTTATGTATTTGAGATGGAGTTTCACTCTTGTTACTCAGGCTGGAATGCAATGGCTTGATCTCAGCTCACTGTAACCTCCACCTTCCAGGTTGAAGCTATTCTCCTGCCTCAGTCTCCCAAGTAGCTGGGATTACAGATGTGCACCATTACGCCCAGCTAATTTTTGTATTTTCAGTAGAGACGGGGTTTCACCTTGTTGTCCAGGCTGGTCTTGAACTCCTGACCTCAGGTGATCTGCCCGCTTTGGACCCCAAAAGTACTGGGATTACAGGCGTGACCCACCGTGCCTGGCCCTTTTTATTTTTTATTTTTTCAGGCAGAGTTTTGCTCTTGTCACTCAGGCTGGAGTGCAATGGCAGGATCTCAGCTCATTGCAACCTCCGCTGCCCAGGTTCAAGTGATTCTCCTGCCCCAGCTTCCCAAGTAGCTGGGATTACAGGCACTCACCACCATGCCTGGCTAATTTTTGTATTTTCAGTAGAGACAGGGTTTCACCATGTTGGCCAGGCTGGTCTCGAATTCCTGACCTCAAGGGATCCACCTGTCTTGGCCTCCAAAGGGATTACAGGCATGAGCCCCCGCACCCCATCAGAAACTCATAATTTAATGAGCTCGATTGAATGTCGGCCTTAATCGCCCACAAAATATTGAGGGGTAATGAGAAGCAAGGCTGAAGAGGGTGACGGGGGCTTGTCAGTAGCAGGGCACTTAAGGGCCCTCACCATTCTACTCACCCTTGGAGGGTTTCTCAAGCATGCCACTGCTGATAAATGTTCCTCCCTCCCTGCCTTCTTTCCTTCCTGTTTTTTTTTCTTTCCTTCTTCCCTTTCTCTTTCTTTTTTTTTTTTTGAAGGAGTCTCACTCTGTCACCCAGGCTGAAGTGCAGCGGCGTGATCTCGGCTCACTGAAACCTCGGCCTCCTGTGTTCAAGCAATTCCCTTGCCTTGGCTCCCCCGGTAGCTGGGATTACAGGCATGGGTCACCACACCCGGCTACTTTTCTTTTTCTTTCCTTTCCATCGTTCTCTCTCCCTCTCTCCTTCCTTCTTTCCTTTCTCTCTCTTCTTTTCTTTTTTTGAGACAGAGTCTTGCTGTGTCACCCAGCAGTGGTGTGATCATAGCTCACTGAAGCCTTGAACTTCTGGGCTCAAGCGATCCTCCACCTCAGCCACCTGAGTAGCTAGGACTACATGCAGGCACCACCACGCCTGGCTAATTTTTTATTTTTTTGTGTGTGAACAGGATGCTGCTATGTTATCCAGGCTGGTCTCGAACTCCTGGACTCAAGCGATCCTCCCATCTTGGCCTCCCAAAGTGCTGGGATTAAAGGTGTGAGCCATCACACCTGGCTATAACATTAAATTTTAATGGCAAAATCCAGATTCAGAGAATGGAAGTAGAGAATGAATGAATGAAGGCAATGTGAGGCTCATCTGTGGGTAGAGATGCCAAGCTTGAGGCTAGAGTCAAGGCTACGGTGTCTCAGGGTCCCCAGTGGGGTATTAAATCGGACTGTGGCGATTTGTCCTGAAACCTGGTCACGGAGTGTGTTTCACTGGCTACAGAGACAATGTCCAACCTTGAGCCAAGACACTTATTTAAATAAAATGAGGCAGTCATGATGCAATGTTTCAGTGTTTTCACCTGGGAAATTCACCATCAGCACTTCTTCTACCTCTTAACTAGGGTTCCCAAATCACAACCTGTAGACCAAATTAGGAAGCACACACAAATCTGCAACGCATCAACGCAGCCAGGCTCTGAAAATAGCAGCTGCAGCCACAAACCAAAGAACAGGCCTTTGTGAACAGACTGAAAGAAACTGCTTGTCCTGAGCTCATCTTTTAGGCCACAGAGAGAACTCTTTACTCCTACTAAAGTATGTCTTTAAGCAAAGATAGGAATCAATTACATCCAAGTAGGATGTCTTAGCACATTAGATTTTCCCTTTCTCACTAAGTTTCCAAGGCCTAATTTTCCAACCAGAGCCCAAGAGAATATGAACTTATATGAAAAGAGGTGGCCGACCCATTGTACATAGGTTTGATAGCATTAACAGAGGCCAGGCTCTACATGAATCCTGCAAGACCAGGAGATGAATCCCTTTCACAGTGCAAAACCCACTTTGAGGGTGATCGCTGCCTTCAGGAACATGGTTTCACTCCAATAGCTCCAGTGCATCTGTCTCAAACTGTCTCTCATTTTTCAAACAACATTGAATTTATCTCCTCACCCTAATTAACACTACTTAGGAAGGTAAATCAGTTTCAGAAACACTTCTCTGTTAGATTCACATTGAAACCACACAACTTCCTGAGCAGCTTCACACCTGGAGCCACCTTCCAGCCCCACATAGCACCTTTTTTTTTTTTTTTTTTTTTTTTTTTTTTTTTTTTTTTTTTTTTTTTTTTTTTTGAGATGGAGTCTTGCTCTGTCACCCAGGCTGGAGTGCAATCTCTGCTCACTGCAACCTCCGCCTCCTGGGTTCAAGCAATTCTCCTGCCTCGGCCTCCCCAGTAGCTGGGATTACAGGCTCTCGCCACGCATGCCTGGCTAAATTTTTTTTATTTTTTATTTTTAGTAGAGATGGGTTCTGCCATGTTGGCCAGGCTGGTCTCAAACTCCTGACCTCAGATGATCCGCCCGCCACGGCCTCCCAAAGTGCTGGGATTACAAGGGTGAGCCACCACACTCGACCCACCATTCTTGCATTAAGCATATTAAGAGATACCATTTAGAGTCAGACTGATAGTTGAGACAGTATTTATTTTTTAAGTGGCACTGAGGTCATATACTTTAATCCCTCCCAACATATGTAAGGGATGAAACATTATGCAAAGTCCCTTACAGAGTCAAATTTGGCCTGAGAGATAAAAAGTCGAGCTTAGCAGATGGCAGGGAATAAAAGGGAGCAGGGGCAGGAGAAGGCTCATCTTTTTAATCTAAGCCCAAAGCCCAAACCAGGTGTCAGAAAGATAAAATAAAAACTGTGCCTATAGTTTTGAAATGCTTTAGGGATGCTGAAGGAGTCTTTAGAGAATCATTTAAATTAATGTATCTATTCTTCATTTCAAAAGATAAATGAAATACCATCCCAGTGATTCAGTTTTTTCCAGTTTTAAGTAAATACGGTAATGGAAAAGATGGGAGCTCTCTTCCTCCCTTCATTCTTTGCTCCCACCTCTGAAAACCCATTAAGTGGGGCCAGTCGCGGTGGCTCATCCCAGCACGTTGGGAGGCCGAGGTGGGAGGACTGCTTGAGCTCAGGAGTTCAAGACCAGCCTGGGACACATGGTGAAACCCTGTCTCTACAAAAAATACAAAAATTAGGCTTGGTGGCACATGCCTGTAGCCCCACCTACTTGGGAGGCTGGGGTGGGAGAACCACCTGAGCCTGGGAGGCCGAGGCTGCAGTTGGCAGTGATCGTGCCACTGCACTCCAGCCTGGGTGAGCCTGTCTCAAAAACAACAACAAATAACTCCACAAGAAACTCAAATACCCATGGGTCCATATTGAGACAAGTAAATCAGATATGAGAAGGCTTTTCTGTACAAAATACCAACCAATCAGTGTAGAAGGAATGGAAGGATCAGAAACCACTATTTGGCAACTATCATAGTTATTCAGCCAAAAAACAGCAATAGATACTGAAACTAGGGGGTAGAAGTTTGATGAAGAACAGGATATTTAGTCTCAAAGCACTTCCCTACAAAATACTTATTAACTTTACAGTGGCAGAACCCGGCAGACAACACAACTAAGTGACATCACCAATAATGGGGAAATTTATAATCATGTGTCGCCTGATACGATCCTATGGGAGGAACACAGCATCACCTGTGAATATTCCTGCCCAAAATGCAGAGCCTGAACCAAATCATGAAGAAACACCAACAAACCCAATTCGAGTTTACACAATAGCCTCTTACCTTAAAATGCAAAGGTGCAAAAGCAAGCCTAAACTGTAGACTGAAGCAGACTGAGACACAACTACTAAATTCAATAATTTATTTTTTACTTTTTTTTGTTTTTTATTTTTAGATGGAGTCTCACTGTTGCCCAGGCTGGAGTGCAATGGCGCGATCTTGGCTCACCGCAACCTCCGCCTCCCAGGTTCAAATGATTCTCTAGACTCAGCCTCCCAAATAGTTGGGATTACAGGCTCCCACCACCACGCCCACCTAATTTTTGTTTTTGTTTTTTTTTTTTTTTGAGACGGAGTTTCACTCTTGTTGCCCATGCTGGAGTGCAATGGCACCATCTCGGCTCACTGCAACCTCCACCTCCCAGATTCGAGTGATTCTCCTGCCTCAGCCTTCCAAGTTGATGGGGTTACAGGCATGCGCCATCACGCCTGGCTATTTTGTATTTTTAGTAGAGACGGGGTTTCTCCATGTTGGTCAGGCTGGTCTCGAACTCCCAACCTCAGGTGATCCACCTGCCTCGGTCTCTCAAAGTGCTGGGATTACAGGCGTGAGCCACCATGCCTGGTCTGTATTGTTAGCAGAGATGGGGTTTCATTATGTTGGCCAGGCTGCTCTCGAATTCCTGACCTCAAATGATCCACCCACCTTGGCCTCCCAAAGTGCTGGGATTACAGGCGTGAGCCACCGCACCCGGACAATTTTTAACATTTTTTTAAAAAGTCAGGGTCTTGGCTGGGCGTGGTGGCTCACGCCTGTAATCCCAGCACTTTGGGAGGCCGAGGTGGGCAGATCACCTGAGGTCAGGGGTTCGAGATCAGCCTGACCAACATGGAGAAACCCTGTCTCTACTAAAAATACAAAAAATTAGCTGGGCATGGTGGCACATGCCTGTAATTCCAGCTACTTGGGAGGCCGAGGCAGGAGAATCCCTTAAACTTGGGAGGCGGAGGTTGCGGTGAGCTGAGATCGTGCCATTGTACTCCAGCCTGGGCAACAAGAGTGAAACTCTGTCTCAAAAAAAAAAAAAAAAAAAAAAAAAAGTCAGGGTCTTGCTACATTACCCGGCCTGGTCTCGAACTCCTGGCCTCAAGTCATCCTCCTGCCTTGGGCTCCCAAAATGCTAGGATTACAGGAGCCACTGTGCCCAGCCAACATAATCATGTTTTTGTGTGACAAAGCTATTATTGGGACTACTGGGTAAACATGAATGGTTAGTGGCTGGCATTAATGTTTCCATGTATTCCTACTTGTGATGGATATATTTGGTAATATATTTGGTGATGTTGGGACATCAGAAAAAAATGGACTATTCTTGCAGTATTCCTATATAAGTTTATTATTCCAAAATTTAGAAAAACATCAACAAGGTGAAAGCTGGGCATCTTTGTTTTTGAGATGCAGTTTCGCTCTTGTTGCCCAGGCTGGAGTGCAATGGCACCATCTCGGCTCACTGCAACCTCCGCCTCCCAGGTTCAAGCAATTCTCCTACCTCAGTCTCCTGAGTAGCCGGGATTACAGGCGCCCACAAACATGCCGGGCTGATTTTTTATTTTTTAGTGGAGACGGGGTTTCACTATGTTAGCCAGGCTGGACTGGAACTCCTCGGTCCAGGAGGAGTTCCTTTGCCCACCTCGGCCTCCCAAAGTGCTGGGATAATAGGCGTGAGCTGCCACGCCTGGTCGAAAAGTCCTTACTTTCCTTTTTTTTTTTTTTTTTGAGACGGAGTCTCGCTCTGTCGCCCGGGCTGGAGTGCAGTGGCGCAATCTCGGCTCACTGCAAGCTCCGCCTCCCGGGTTCATGCTATTCTCCTGCCTCAGCCTCTCCGAGTAGCTGGGACTACAGGCGCCCGCCACCATGCCCAGCTAATTTTTCGTATTTTTTTTTAGTAGAGACGGGGTTTCATCGTGGTCTCGATCTCCTGACCTCGTGATCCGCCCGCCTCGGCCTCCCAAAGTGCTGGGATTACAGGCGTGAGCCACCGCGCCTGGCGGAACTAAGATAAAGTGAAGACCATGATCAATTACTCAACAAGAACACCACATTTTGATGCTCTCTACAGGGTCATTTTTTCTGGTCAGGAAAATATCTGATCTGATTCTTTCCAGCTTGTTTCCCCTACAACTTAATAAGCCCTTCACTAACCTCTGTATGTATTAACTGCAATTGCCTAGCCGGGCACTTACACTCTCAAAAGATTTAACGCAATTACAGTAAAAAACACCTGTCATATATAACACCTTTTCACATGGAAATGAATTGGTGGTTTAAGGTTTACAATTCCTTTGAATAAAATTTCAGTTATTAGTTACAAAATGCTAAGACAGATTGAGATCTCAAAGAAAGAACTTGAGAAAATTATGTTTTAAAATATAAAGCATAATTGTTAGACTCCTGATACAAAGTAACTTTTCCTAGGTTTAAGGTTCAAGCCTGAATTCCTGAATTGTCCGACATCAAGGAGACCTCATTTATATTCTTTTTATTTGTATTATTACTTTCAGACACAGGGTCTCTCGCTATTTTGCCCAGTCTGGATCCTGGGCTCAATGGATCCTCCCCGCCTCAGTCTCCTGAGTGGCTGGATTATAGGCATGCACCACCAGGCCCGGTGCTACAAATTTTTTTTTTTAAAAGCCCGGAAACACAATGGGCTTGCATCGTGTTGGCAGCAGGTGCCTCTCAGTTGGTGCTGGACAGAAGGGGCTTGCAGTATTTGCACTGAATCCAAACCCGGTACATTGTCAGTTGCTTCCCTCGGTTCACCTGCAGTCGGCGGTCCACCAGGTTCTGAACTTTTTCCAGTCCAGCAGTGGTGAAAAGTGTGTCCAGTTCCTCTAGTGTGGAAAATAAAAGATGTTTATGCATTTTCCCCTCAAGAAAAGGCATTTTTATCTACTAAGTGCTTGTTAAATGGGGCTCTGGGAAGTTGCTGTCGTGTTTTTCACATGGCCATTTAGTTATAAATGCAGTGGTGGCCTGGTAACAGCAAGTTCATGGTTAGGTGGGGGAAGCCACTGCCTATGGGCTGCGGTTTTTCCTTTTTTAAAAACCTTTGGTTTCTATTTGGCCTTTAGGCTCTATGAACACCTTAAAATTTATGCAAAAATATCTATGTGTGTCAAAGCAATTGTTTTAGGAAAGAGGTTTCATCATCTTAACCAAAGGCTCAAAGAAGGTGACCCTAAAAAGGGCCCAGGAACGGAAGGCCCAGGTGAAGGATGAAGACTGTGGACGGGCCAGTTGCAGAGGAGAGCAGTTCCCGGCACCCCTAGAACCCAGAGTTCACCCTGACCCGGGCACACCAAAGCACAACCCCGTGTAGAAGGTGAGACAGGCTGGACTGGAGATGAGCCTTGCAGACTGGGCAGGCTTCCCATTTTGGACAGTGGCAGACAGGGAGAGCAGAGCAGGACTGAAGGCATGGACAAGCCAGGGCTGCCTGGGGGCCTGAGTGGCTGGCTGCCATGGGTAGCCTAGCCCAGGGTGGAGGAGGGTGTGAGCAGTGGCGAACCGCAGGAAACGGCCTGCCTAAAAGGCAGGAGGGGCCAGATAGTTTTCCTTCTGAACGTGCCTTGAAGACCATCTCATCTGGTACTGGGGACTTCTAGCGTAAAAAGATGAGTGTTTCATACCTTGTGTGAAGAAGTAAACTCTGGTTCCATCACCTCTCACATAGAAATTTCCAGATAGACACTGACCTGCAGAGTGATGTGTTAAAAATTAGAGACTTTAAAGTACTTCTTTGACTTGCATTGCTAAGGAATGTTGTTTTTTTTTTTGAGACGGAGTCTTGCTCTGTCACCCAGGCTGGAGTGCAGCAGCACGATCTCGGCTCACTGCAAGCTCCGCCTCCCGGGTTCACGCCATTCTCCTGCCTCAGCCTCTCGGAGTAGCTGGGACTACAGGTGCCCGCCACCACGCCTAGCTAATTTTTTTTGTATTTTTGGTAGAGACGGGGTTTCACTGTGGTCTCGATCTCCTGACCTCGTGATCTGCCCGCCTCGGCCTCCCAAAGTGCTGGGATTACAAGCATGAGCCACCGCGCCCGGCCTAAGGAATGTTAACTGAGAGGTCAGTTGGTTGGGTGAAGAGCACTCCCGCCTCAGTGCTTTGGGAAGAGCAGCTCAATGGGAGTAAGTCACAATGTCAGAAAACATGAGGTTCCTAAGCACCCCACTCCAAAACTCTAGAATTGTTTGATGAAAACCACTTGTTCACTCTCCCAAACCCATTAAATTAACAGCACAAACTTTTTATTTATTTATTTTTTTTGAGATGGAGTTTCGCTCTTATTGCCTAGGATGGGTGCAATGGCGTGACCTCAGATCACTGCAACCTCCGCCTCCCCAGGTTCAAGTTATTCTCCTGCCTCAGCCTCCCAAGTGGCTGGGATTACAGGTTCCCACCGCCACACCCAGCTAATTTTTTGTATTTTTAGTAGAGACAGGGTTTCAGCATGTTGGCCAGGCTGGTCTCAAACTCCTGACCTCAGGTGATCCACCCGCCTTGGCCTCCCAAAGTGCTGGGATTAAAGGCGTGAGCCACCGTGCCTGGCCTTTTTTTTTTTTTTTTTTTTAATTAAGCAATACAGCTGAGTTTAAGGAAACTTGAGACAACCATCACCATTTTGGTGGTGACTGTCCTTTGCATGTCTCTTCATGTGTCTACAGAATCATAAATACAACTCAGATGCTGTTTTGATCATGAACACACTTTCCCTTCTGCTGCTAACCACCCTGACCTTACCTCAGTTTACCGGCCTGGCACATACTTCTAGACCTTCCCAAATGCCCAAATCGTCACACATGTATACTTATTTCCCTGCAGATACTGGTATATGGGGATAGAGTTTAAAATACTCCCTTGCACATTGCTCTCCTCTCACTGAATACAGAACAGAAATCCCTCCAAGTTCAGTGGTATGGGGTCCACCTCAGGTGACAAGCATGACATCTCCCTATCCAGAGGCATTCACTTTGTTTACAAAGTTTTGCTCCTGCATGTATTATGTGCTAGTTCTTGACTACATTCAAAAAAAGATTGGATTGAACAATAATTGGGTGCCTAAAAAAAGGCTGTAAGCCGGGCGCAGTGGCTCACGCCTGTAATCCCAGGACTTTGGGAGGCCGAGGTGAGTGGATCACCTGAGGTCAGGAGTTCGAGACCAGCCTGACCAACATGGTGAAACCCTGTCTCTACTAAAAATACAAAAAAATTAGCCAGGCGTGGTGGCACATGCCTGTAGTCTCAGCTACTCGGGAGGCTGAGGCAGGAGAATTGCTTGAACCCAAGAGACAGAGGCTGCAGTGAGCCAAGATGGTGCCATTGCACTCCAGCCTAGGAGACAGAGTGACTCCGTCTCAAAAAAAAAAAGGCTGTAACACTGGGCACAGTGGCTCACACCTGTAATCCCAGCATTTTGGGAGGCCAAGGCAGGTGGACCCAGGAGGCAGAGATTGCGCCATTGCACTCCAGCATGGGCAACAAGGGCAAAACTCCATCTCAAAAAAAAAAGGCTATAACAATTTCTTTTTCTACCAGTAATGAAGGAATGCACCTCTTTCTTTGAATTGGCCAGCAATAAGAAGTACTAACTCGTCATTTTTATTTCCTTGAAGTGTTGTTTACTGGCCATTTAGATATGTTCTTCTGTGAACTGACTAAATACTCCTCGCCTGTTTTTTGGGTGGGTCACTGATCTTTTCCTTATCAGTTTCATGACAGCTCCTTGAAGAGCAAAGATATTAAGTCTTTATCTATTATATGCACTGAAAATATTCCTTCTTACTCCGTCATTTGCCTTTTACATTTTTAATGGCATCTTTTGTCATGCCACATTTAAAATTATTTATGTCTTTCAAATGTCTTTTTTTTTTTTTTTGAGACAGAGTTTCACTCTTGTTGCCCAGGCTGGAGTGCAATGGTGCGATCTCGGCTCACTGCAACCTCCGCCTCCTGGGTTCAAGCGATTCTCCTGCCTCAGCCTCCCGAGTAGCTGGGATTACAGGCATGTGCCACCATGCCCAGCTAATTTGTATTTTTAGTAGAGACAGGGTTTCTCCATGTTGGTCAGGCTGGTCTCGAACTCTTGACCTCAGGTGATCCGCCCACTTCGGCCTCCCAAAGTGTTGGAATTACATGCATGAGCCACTGCGTCCGGCTGTCTTTCAAATGTGTTTCTAATAAAAGCTCTTCTAAAGGTAGCTTGTCTTACTTAAAAAGACCTCAATATCTAGATTATACAAGCCTCTTCAGTTTTCTTAAAAAAATATACTACTCTGTCACATATTAAATGGCTTTATATAAGGAGTTCTAATTCTAGAGTTTCTATTCTGATGGCAGCACCATTTTTTGATTATAGTGGCCAAACACCTTTTTTTTTTTTTTAATTATACTTTAAGTTCTGGGGTACATGTGCAGAACGTGCAGGTTTGTTACATATGTATACATGTGCCATGGAGGTTTGCTGCACCCATCAACCCGTCGTCTACATTAGGTATTTCTGCTAATGCTATCCCTCTCCCAGCTCCCCCACCCCCAGACAGGCCCCAGCGTGTGATGTCCCCCGCCCTGTGTCCATGTGTTCTCATTGTTCAACTCCCACTTATGAGTGAGAAAATGCGGTGTTTGGTTTTCTGTTCTTGTGTTAGTTTGCTGAGAATGACAATTTCCAGCTTCATCCATGTCCCTGCAAAGGACATGATCTCTAGTGGTTAGGATTCAGCACTCTCAAAATACCTTTTTTAAACCGAAGCTGAGCCATGTCATAGCGGCCGTAATCTCGCAGAAGTATCATCCCCCCAGGTTTCAGAAGCCTGCTCAGCCTGTTGATAGCCTTCTGCATCCTGTGGAGCAGCAGGGAATGACGGTCAATCAGGTCTCCTTAAAGACAGCGTTCTCTTTCCCTGTAGCATATCCCAAAAAGCCAGTGGACTTCCTCAACTGACACACCAAGTCTGAGATCTAAGCTCCTCTACTCTTCAGTTAGAACTGAAGGACATTAGCTGCCTGCTCACAGCTGTGGCCTCGATCCACTGCCTTCAGCCTGAAGAGGCCCGAGGACAGCCCGCTTCTGCTATAAGAAAGTTCCCTGCTCCCAGCTGGGTGCGGTGGCTCATGCTTGTAATACCAGCACTTTGGGAGGCTGAGGCAGGTGGATCACATGAGGTCAGGAGTCTGAGACCAGCCTGGCCAAAATGGTGAAACCCCGTCTCTACTAAAAATACAGGCATGGTGGCGTGTGCCTATAATCCCAGACACTCAGGAGGCTGAGGCAGGAGAATTTCTGGAACCTGGGAGATGGAGGTTGCAGTGAGCCAAGATTGCACCACTGCCCTCCGGCCTGGGCCGCAGGGTAACTGAGACTCCGTCTCCAAAAAACAAACAAACAAAAGTTCTCTGCTCTCCATCTGGTTCACTTCCCCACTGTCCTAGATAGCCATCTTTGCCCTGTGCTCCTGTGGCTGAGTGGAATCCTGAACATCCAGTGGGTTCTGCTAGGTGACTTATCTGCCTGCACCATTAGACCTGAGCTCTTTCAATGCAAGGGCTGTATCTTTCTGTTTGTTAAATGAAGACCTGTCCTCAAGAACTTACAAGTTACATGGCAGTACAATCAGTATGCAAATGAGTATAACAGACAGAAGGTTTTACACTTAGGTCTGCGCTTTCCATATGCAGTGTTCTTCAAAAGTCTTGGTGCAGGTTGAAGCTTTCATAACTTCAGAAGTCTAAATGCTACAAACTTCACCAAAAAAATTTCAAAGTCTATTTAAATTTTGCATAATGAATGTTTCCCACTTAAAAAAAACAAAAAACAAAAAAACAGCCAAGGCAGGCAGATCACCTGAGGTCAGGAGTTCGAGACCAGCCTGGCCAACATGGTGAAACCCTGTCTCTACTAAAAATACAAAAAAATTTGCCAGGGATGGTGGCAGGCACCTGTAATCCCAGCTACTTGGGAGGCTGAGGCAGGAGAATCGCTTGAACCCGGGAGGTGGAGATTGCAGTGAGCCAAGACCACAGCACTGCACTCCAGCCTGGGCAACAAGAGTGAAACTCCATCTCAGAAAACAAACAAACAAACAAAAAACAGCTGGGGTCCTGCTATGCTATGTTGCCCAGGCTGGACTCTTGGGCTCAAGTGATCCTCTTGCCTCAGTCTCCTAGGTAGCTGGGACTAAAAGTGTGTGCCACTGTGGCTGGCTTGAATTTTAAATTTTAATAATTTGTTTTAGTCCATGTCAATTTTTAAAAAGTTTGTAGCACTGAAACTTCTAAGGTCATAGGTTTTTTTTGAGACAGGGTCTCACTGTGTCACCCAGGCTGCAGTGCAGTGGTGTGATCATAGCTCACTTCACTGCAGCCTCAAACTCCTGGGCTTAAACCATACTCCTGCCTCAGCCTTCTGAGTAGCTGGGACTACAGACATGCACCTGGCTAATTTTTTATTTTTATTTTTAGTAGAGATGGGAGTCTTTCTTTGTTGCCCAAGCTGGTCTTGAGCTCCTGGCTTCAAGCACTCCTCGCACCTCAGACTCCCAAAGTGGTGGGATTATAGGCGTGAGCCACTATGCCTGGTCAACCTCTGCAATTATTAAAGTTTAAAACCATGGTAGGCCTTTTGGGTTATCCTGCATATGCCTTTATTTCACATTCATCCTCTCAGGTTGGATGACTTCAGTACCCTTCTAGAGGAAGTGTGGCCTCCTAGAGGAAGGTCAATCACTCAAAGCTCATATCCTGTGCAGCCAGCAAGGGGTCCTTGGACTCTGGAAGATAAACCAGGATCTCAATCACTGGTCCCTGCAGTCTCTAGTCATGTAATCTGGCTTCCTAACACCAGCTTACCTTGACCTTTAACACTAATTTACTTAATCATCCTTTGCAGGACTCTGATGACACAAAATGAGGAGATGTTTGAAGTCTCTAATCTCATGATTTCATGGGTATAGTTTACCCTAACATGTGCCAACCCCCAGCCTGTCCAGACTCACTGCACTCTGGCAGTGACAAAGGCTTCCATGGAATTAGTCAATGGTGTCTGAATCTCTTAGCCACCATCTGACTCTGCTTCCTTGAGAAGGTAGTTTTGGTCAGGTGCGGTGGCTCATGCCTGTAAGCCCAGCACTTTGGGATGCCGAGGTGGGTGGATCACTTGAGGTCAGGAGTTCAAGACCAGCCTGGCCAACATGGTGAAACCCCATCTCTACTAAAAACACAAAAAATATTAGCCAGGTGTGGTGGTGCTTGTCTGTAATCCCAGCTGCTCGGGAGGCTGAGGCAGAAGAATCGCTTTAACCTGGGAGGCAGAGGTTGCAGTGAGCCGAGATCTCACCACTGCACTCCAGCCTGGGCAACAGAGTGAGACTCCATCTCAGAAAAAAAAAAAAAAAGAGAGAAGGTAGTTTCATAGGACCACTGGTTACCTATGCATATGAAGTTTTAATGGTGTATTTTACGATATAGCATTTGACTTTCCTTTAATCTGAATCTGATTTTATAGAATTCTGTATCACATTTTTCTAAAACACTGAAAGCATCAGAGAACACCTTAGTTAAGGTTCAATGTAAATTTCGTGTTGCTAATAAGGTTGTTTTATTTAAAGCACTTAAAAGGCCAATAGGCTGAGCGTGGTGGCTCACGCCTGTAATCCCAGCACTTTGGGAGGCTGTGGCAGGCGGATCATGAGGTCAGGAGTTCGAGACCAGCCTGGCCAACATGGTGAAACACCATCTCTACTAAAAAAAAAAAAAAAAACAAAAATTAGCCAGGCATGGTGGCATACACCTGTAATCCCAACTGCTCGGGAGGCTGAGGCAGGAGAATTGGTTGAACCTGGGAAGTGGAGGTTGCAGTGAGCCAGGATCTCATCACTGCACCCCAGCCAGGGCAACAGAGCAAGACTCCATCTTCAAAAAAAAAAAAAAAAAAAAAAAAAAAAAAAAAGGCCAGTGTGGTGGCTCACCCAGCATTTTGCGAGGTTGAGGCAAGCAGATCACAAGGTCAGGAGTTTAAGCCTGACCTGACCAACATGGTGAAACCCTGTATCTACTAAAAATACAAAAATTAGCTGGGCATGGTGGCGGGTGCCTGTAATCCCAGCTACTCGGGAGGTTGAGGCAGGAGAACTGTGTGAACTGGGAAGGCAGAGGTTGCAGTGAGCCTAGATCACGCCATTGCATTCTAGCCCAGGCGACAGGGCGAGACTCCATCTCAAAATAAAATAAAATAAAATAAAAGGCCAATAATGAGACATTACCTAAAAGCTGTGACACCCACAGTTCTAAAACGGCATGTGATGAGATTATCAATAGGAATTTCCCCACACACTCATTAGAGACTGATTTCCCATTCTTTCCCAATGTTGAGCCACAACAAAGAAATGAAGAACCAACTACTATGGAAGTTTCCAGGCCAGAAGAGAAGTTGGGCATCAAGACAAATTTAGGAAAATGGTTGAGATGCTCACATCACTACAAATGGTGTGGCTTCTTTGTGTCTATCAGAACATAAACAAAATTCTTTTTACTTCGAGCCCAACTCTAATATCAAGGTCCCTCGCCAGATGGGCACGGTGGCTCACACCTATAATCCCAGCGCTTTGGGAGGCCAAGGTGGGAGGATCGCTTGAGCCCAGGAATTCAAGACCAGTCTGGGCAACATGGCAAAACCCCATCTCTGCTAAAAACACGAAAATTAGCCAGGACTGGTGACACATGCCCGTGGTCCCACCTACTTGGGGAGCTGAGGAGGGAGGATCATTTAAGCCCAAGAGGTTAAGGCAGCAGTGAGCCATGATCGTGCCACTGCACTCCAGCCTGGGCTGACAGAGCAAGACCCTATCTTAAAAAAAAAAGGTCCCTCACCAAAGAGACACTACCGGCCAAGGGACCCAAACTTACTTGTCTGGAACAATTGCTGAAAGAACAAATATGAGAATGATAATATCAAGACTGCCCTTGGGCACCGGGTAACTCTTCTCTTCATCACACAGGTCGTGAACAAAGGCAAAACACCGAGAAGGATCATATTCTGTATTTGTCTGCAGACAAATGGAAGTGGAAGAGACAAGTAAGTTAGAAAATATTAACATAGCCTAAAGAAAAGATTATCTTGTTTTAAATTTTAAATGTAACTGCTGCTACTTCACAAAGAGGGACATATTTCTTTTTTCTTTTTTTTCTTGAGGCAAAATCTGCCCATGTTGCCCAGGCTGGCCTCAAACTCTTGGGTTCATGTGATAGGATCACTTGCTTCACCCTCCCGAGTAGGGGATATATTTCTAATCATTATACAGATTGGTGAAAAAGTAATTGCGGTTTTTGCTATTGAAAGTAATGGCAAGAATGTGGTGACTCATGCCTGTAATCCCAGCACTTTGGGAGGCCGAGGCGGGCAGATCACGAGGTCAGGAGATTGAGACCATCCTGGCTAACATGGTGAAACCCCATCTCCACTAAAAATACAAAAAATTAGCCGGGCGTTGTGGCAGGTGCCTGTAGTCCCAGCTACTTGGGTGGCTGAGGCAGGAGAATGGCGTGAACCCGGGAGGCGGAGCTTGCAGTGAGCCGAGATCACACCACTGCACTCCAGCCTGGGCGACAGAGGGAGACTCCATCTCAAAAACAAAAACAAAAAACAAACAAAAACACGATCTGCTAGGCATGGTGGCTCACGCCTAGAATCACAGCACCCTGGGAGGCTGAGGCAGGAGGATCACTTGAGCCCAGGAGTTTGAGACCAGCTAGGCAACATAGTGAGACTTCATCTCTACAAAAAATTAAAAAAATGCCAGGCGCATGCCTGTAATCCTAGCACTTTGGGAGGTCGAGGTGGGCAGATTACCTGAGGTCAGGAGTTCAAAACCAGCCTGGCCAACATGGTGAAACCCCATCTCTACTAAAAATACAAAAAATTAGCTGGGTGCAGTGGCGCCCACCTGTAATCGCAGCCACTCTGGAGGCTGAGGCAGGAGAATCGCTTGAACCTGGGAGGCGGAGGTTGCAGCGAGCTGAGATCACGCCACCGCACTCCAGCCTGGGCAACAGAGCTAGACTCCGTCTCAAAAAAAAAAAAAATTAGCCAGGTGTGGTTGTATGTGCCTGTAGTCCCAGTTACACAGGAGGCGGGAGAATCACTTGAGCCCAGGAGATCAAGGCCGCAGTGAGCTTGACTGTACCACTGCACTCCAGCCTAAGTGACTGAGACCCTGTCTCAAAACAAACAACAAAGCACACAATTTAAAACAACTCCCAACTAGAAAATATTACACAAACCGTAGAATTCTTCAGGAAAATCAATTTCTGTAGATGTAGAAAATGTACTTTGTTATCAAAAACTGAAGTAAAGATAGGCTTCAATATTCATTTGGTCTTTAACTGCATGAATAATTCTAAAAGCATGGCACTACCAATTCCTAATCTGCCCTAACAGCATTGCATACATTGCATACATAATTGTGACAGACACTTTTTTTTTTTGAGACAGTCTTATTCTGTTGCCCAGGCTGGAGTGGTACGATCTCAGCTCAGTGCAACCTCTGCTTCCCGGGTTCAAGCAATTCTCCTGCCTCAGCCTCCCCCGTAGCTGGGATTACAGGTGCATGCCACCATGTCCTGCTAGTTTTTGTATTTTTTTTTTTTTTTTTGAGACGGAGTTTCGCTCTTGTAGCCCAGGCTGGAGTGCAATGGTGTGACCTTGGCTCATGACAACCTCTGCCTCCCAGGTTCAAGCGATTCTCCTGCCTCAGCCTCCCGAGTGGCTGGGACTACAGGCACCTACCACCATGCCTGGCTAATTTTTGTATTTTTAGTAGAGATGGGGTTTCACCATATTGGCCAGGCTGGTCTGGAACTCTTGACCTCAGATGATCTGCCCGTCTTAGCCTCCCAAAGTGCTGGGATTACAGGCATGAACCACTGCACCCAGACTAGTTTTTGTGTTTTTTAAAGTAGAGACAGGGTTTCACCCTGTTGGCCAGGCTGGTCTTGAACTCTTGACCTCAAGTGATCTGCCCACCTCAGCCTCCCAAAGTGCTGGCCACCATGCCTGGCCAATTGTAACAGACACATTTGTTTTTTTTTGAGATGGAGTCTTGCTCTGTTACCCAGGCTGGAGTGCAGTGGTGCGACCTCGGCTCACTGCAACCTCCGCCTCCTGGGTTCAAGCGATTCTTCTGCTTCAGCCTCCCAAGTAGCTGGGACTACAGGTGCGTGCCACCACACCCAGCTAAATTTCATATTTTTAGTAGAGATGGGGTTTCACCATATTGGTCAGGCTGGTATCAAACTCCTGACCTCGTGATCCGCTGGCCTTGGCCTCCCAAAGTGCTGGGATTACAGGTGTGAGCCACTGCGCCCAGCCATAACAGATACATTTTAAGACATCTACCCTCAATGTCCGTCTTCTCCAAATATGTGAGTTTGTTTCTCATTGGCCAAAGCTGATTCAAACAGGGCTGCTGTATTTATCAGCTAGGTTGTGTTAACTAGACTTTCCTGGGACTTCAGAACTGGGACACAATCATTTTAGTGAGGCACCATGAACCCCTGAACAGGGTGAGCTTGTAAGGGACTGGGAGGAGCAAGCACGTTGGGGCCACGTGCAAAACTAGGAAAAACTGACTAGAGAAAGCTGGTATGCAAAGAGGGAAAAACAAATGGGCCCTGGACAATGAGAGGTAAGATACCAGGAACTTGGGGCTGTATTTTGTGCCCTTAGGTTCTATGACATTCTCCTTTATTGCTTTGAGTTTGTCCAGATGTTTCTGTTACTTGTAATTCAAAGAACCTCAATGGAATCATCTCATCAAGTTCGCCTGAGCCCAAAAGTTCAAGGCTGCAGTGGGCTATGATTGTGTCACTCTACTTCAGCCTGGGCAACACGGTGAGAACCAGTCTCAAAAAAAAAAAAAAAAAGTGAAGCCTGAAGATGTGACTGAATTGCTGCAATCTTGTTGCTGCTTCTTTTTTAGTCTTATTGTTTCTTTCTTTTTTAAAACCAGCATCCTTATCTATAATGAGTTGCTTCTTATGGTTGGGCAAAGAAAGTGGTTGAGATCAAATCTACTCCGGTAAAGATGCTATGAACATTGTTTTGAAATGGCAAGAAAGGTTTTTTGCTTTGACATGGCATCGAACTTAGTTGATAAAGCAGCAGCAGGGTTTGAGAGAATGGACTTCAATTTGAAAGAAGCTCTACTGTGGGCAAAATCCTATCAGCATCGCATGCTACAGAGAAATCTTTCATGAAAGGAAGAGCCAATTGATATGGTAAACTTCACTGTTACCTTATTTTAAGAAACTGCCAGTCACCCCAGCCCTTGGCAACCACCACCCCAGCCCTTGGCAACCACCACCCCAGCCCTTAGCAACCACCACCCCAGCCCTTGGCAACCACCACCCCAGCCCTTGGCAACCACCACCCCAGCCCTTGGCAATCACCGCCCTGATCAGTCAGCAGCCATCAATATCAAGGCAAGACCCTCCACTAGCAAAGATTACAACTTGCTGAAGGTTTAGATGATTATTAACATGTTTTAGCAATAAACTGGTTTTTTTTCTTTCTCTTTTTTTTTTTTTTTTTTTTTTTTGAGATGGAGTCTCACTCTGTTGCCCAGGCTGGAGTGCAGTGGCACGATCTTGGCTCACTGCAACCTTTGCCTCCCCAGTTCAAGCGATTCTCCTGCTTCGGCCTTTTGAGTGGCTGGGACTACAGGTGCCCACCACCATGCCTGGATAATTTCTTGTTATTTTTCTTTAGTAGAGATGGGGTTTCACTATGTTGCCTAGGCTAGTTTTGAACTCCTGATCTCAAGTGATCCGTCTGCCTCGGCCTCCCAAAGTGTTGGGATGACAGGCGTTAAGCCATTGTGGCCGACCATTAACGTATTTTTATTTTTATTTTTTTGAGATGGAGTCTTGCTCTGTTGTCTAGCTGGAGTGCAGTGGCACGATCTCAGCTCACTGCAACCTCCACCTCCTGAGTTCAAGTGATTCTCCTGCCTCAGCCTCCTGAGTAGCTGAAATTACAGGTGTGTGCCATTTTTTGTATTTTTAGCCCGGCTAATTTTTTTGTATTTTTAGTAGAGACGGGGTTTCACTTGGTCAGGCTGGTCTTGAACTCCTGACCTCGTGATCTGCCCGCACCGGCCTCCCAAAGTACTGGGATTACAGGCCTGAGTCACCGCATCGGCCTGCAATCGTATTTCATTAGTTTATGCAATTGTGTATTAAATTCAATAATTACAACACAAGTGTAAGCTATCATTCGAGACCAGCCTGGGCAACATGGTGAAACTCTTCCTTTCACTTGAACGCACAGAGGACACTGTAGAGTATGAAGTGGCCTAATTGCAATACTGTGTCTTAAAGAACAAGGAGACCTGAGGAGAGGGAGAGAAATGGGGGAATGGCAGGTTGGTGGAGCAGTCACAACACATGCATTTATTAAGTTGACCACCTTACACAGATATGATTAGTGGAACTCCAAATCAAGTACAACAGTAACATCACACACTATAACATACATAACAGTAAAAAAGTCTGAAATATTCTGAGAATCACCAATGCATGACACACAGACACTAAGTGAGCATATGGTGGTGGAGAAACGGCACCGGTAGGCTTGCTTGATGTGGGGTTGCCACAAACTTTCAATATATGAACAGATACGACATCTGTACAGTGTGATAAAGTGAACTGCAATAAAATAAGGTATGCTTGTTATCAGTAAATCTTTTACTCTTAGACCATAAGAACACAGACCATATAAGAACACAGCCAGAGACCTTGATTTTTAGGAGAACCTTTTCCCTTTAATCAGTGGAAACTACTGATAGGTAATTTCCCATTGTACTCACCTGGACCAGTTCTATAGCTGTGGAAGAAAAATCACAGCAGTAAACAAAGAGTCCTGGGTCACTGAAATGGGCAGAAAAGACAGAACAATGAGACTACAAATCAAGCTATGTCTACTCTCATTCTTGTGTAGCACAGTTAAAATATCAAATGGGAAAAACTATCATTCATTCAAATAAACCGTATCTATTAGTCACAACATATTTCATTTTGGTTAAAATCCTTTTTGAATTATATCCTTTTGGAGGTTCTGTGGACATAGCTAATATGAAGTTTATAAAACAACCAGTGAATTTCAAATCAATGTCTTCTCTTTTTCCATCTACAGAAATCCTACTTTTCCCTCAAATGAAGCCTTGCTTGATAGCACCACAAGAATTTTTTTCTTCGCTGAGCTACCTTGGCACTTTCTCCACACCAGGAACACATCTGTACCTGTCTGTTGGCGCCCACCACATAGTGAGTGAGTGCTTTGACAGCGGCGATTACATCTTTCGCTTATTAGTTCACCAAACACTGCTGAGAGCCCACTATGCATTGTGTATTATCTTAGATGCTGAGGAGATAAAGATGAACACCACAAAATCCCTGTGCTTATTTTTCTTGGTATCCTCACTATCTAGCACAAGTCTCAGCACAAGGTAGCAACACAAAAAATGTTGATTTTAAGATCATCAAAATTGCTTCCAATTATGAAGCACATTATATATTTATTCTGAAGACATCAAAATACAAAACAATTTGTAATGCCAGAATTCTTTTTGTTAGTACAGGTCTAAATAAAAATGGGAGAGGAGGAAGGCTGTATGCTTGTGTTTTAGAAACAACAGCCCAGAGCTCTTCTGCACTGTTGGGCTCATTATTTGAGTGAGACCCTGGGATTTTTGGAAGTATGCATACCTCCAGCCTCTCAAAGGCATGGGCTCTGCTTCCTGCTGAACTGTTGACCTTTGGAGCAGACAACTTCTGGGAGGTATAATCAAGACGAAAAACCTGGGGAACTGCAGCATTTGCTACGGTAATCACTAGCTACCTGAGGCTACTTAAATTAGAAATTCAGTTTCTCAGTCCCATTAGATACATTTCACAAGTGGCTAATGACCACCATAAGGGAGAGTGAAGATGCAGATCATTTCCATCACTGCACAAAGTTCTATTTCACAGCACTGCTCCGAAAGCAGGGTCCATGCCTGTCCTGTCCTCGAATCAGCTAGGCAGCTGCATCTGCCGCGTACCCATTAAGGTCATGGGCTAAGTTCTATCAGACTCAGCTTCTGCTTTCTAAAAGACTCATTGCAGTCTTTGCCTCCTGGGTTCAAGTGATCCTCCTACCTCAGCCCCCCAAGTAGCTCGGATTACAGGTGCACACCACCATGCCCAGCTAATTTTTGTATTTTTAGTAGAGATGGGGTTTCACCATGTTGGCCAGGCTGGGCTCGAACTCCTGACCTCAGGTGATCTGCCCACCTCTGCCTCTCAAAGTGCTGGGATTACAAGGGTGAGCCACCACGCCTGGCCCGTGCTTTTCTTTAAGTTTTCTACAGGTCATATAGTTGTCCCTTGGTATCCAGCTCAAGTCTTTTACACAATGGTGTTGGGTGTAGCATTTGCATACAACCCACACACATCCTCCTGCATACATTAAATCATCTCTAATGCCTAATACAAATGCCCAGCACTTTGGGATGCTGAGGCGGGTGGATCACCTGAAGTAGGGAGTTTGAGACCAGCCTGACCAACATGGAAAACGCCGTCTCTACTGAAAATACAAAATTAGCTGGGTGTGGTGGCGCATGCCTGTAGTCCCAGCTACTTGGGAGGCTGAGGCAGGAGATTGCTTGATCCCAGGAGGTGGAGGTTGCGGAGAGCCGAGATCGTGCCACTGCACTCCAGCTTGGGCAACAAGAGCAAAACTCCGTCTCAATCAACCAATCAATCAATCAATAATACAAAAATTAGCTGGGTGTGGTGGTGGGCACCTGTAATCCCAACTACTCGGGGAGGCTGAGGCAGGATAATTGCTTGAACCCAGAAGGCAGAGTTGCGGCGAGCCGAGATCGAGTCACTGCACTCCAGCCTGGGTGACAGACTGAGACTCCATCTCAAAAAAGACTGTAGAGTGAGGCAGCTGGACGATAACGACTAGGGAAGTTTTCTAGATGCTTCTGATCTAGAATATGAGGAAGGAAGGAAATAGTGTAGTAGAAACAAAGGACATTTTGGAAAGGTACGGAGTCAGGGGAAGACATGCAAGGTGTGACCAGTGCACTGAGGGATAAGAGGACACACTTTACAGGGCACACTCTCGTAGAGGACTTTGAAAACTATGCTCAACAATTTAAACCGGATTCACAGGCAGTAGAAAACATGTCCATTCTAAGCCAGTGAATTACATGAACAAGTGGGTTCTAGCAAGATATTGAACACAGCGATCTTATTTAAATGGCATAAAGAGGCTGTGGCAAAGATGCCATCTACATTCAGTTTTACATTGATGATACTGATGATTAATGGCTGTAACTTGAAGCTAAGTCAATCTCCCATTTGAGGTGGATTCCTCAGTGTAACTTGAAGAGCAGAACAATCTCTTTTCTTCAGTGTTAGCTACTAGGACTTGCCATTTTCTTAGAAATTTCTGAGAACAAATTGTAGAAATATTTAAATGTGTATTAGTAACGAGGCTAATGTTTTACTCAATCCTGTTAATGAATACTGTGGGCTAAATTGGCAAAGTATATATTATATGAAACTTTTGAGAAACAGTGGATTCCAATAATGAATACAGAATTGGAATGTCATTTCCACAAGGGGTTTAAAAACAGCTATAGGGCCGGGAGCCATGGCTCATGCCTGTAATCCCAGCATTTTGGGAGGCTGAGGCTGGTGGATCACTTGAGGTCAGGAGTTCGAGACCAGCCTAGCTGACATGGCGAAACCCCAACTCTACTAAAAATACAAAAAGTAGCTGGGCATTGTGGCACATGCCTGTAATCCCAGGTATTCGGGAGGCTGAGGCAGGAGAATCGCTTGAACCCAGGAGGCAGAGGTTGTAGTGAGCCAAGATTACACCACTGCACTCCAGCCTGGGCAACAGAGCAAGACTCTGTCTCAAACAAAACAAAATAGGTATGGTGTAATAAATATATCTGGTGTTGGTCTTTGTGGTTCCAGGCACAGAGTTCCAAAAACCTTAAGAATTTCCTCAGCAGGCTGGGCGCGGTGGCTCACACCTATAATCCCAGCACTTGGACGGGTGCGGTGGCTCACGCTTGTAATCCCAGCACTTTGGGAGGCCAAGGTGGGCGGATCACGAGGTCAGGAGATCCAGACCACGGTGAAACCCCGTCTCTACTAAAAAATACAAAAAATTAGCCGGACGTGGTGGCGGGCGCCTGTAGTCCCAGCTACTCGGAGAGGCTGAGGCAGGAGAATGGCGTGAACCCGGGAGGCAGAGCTTGCAGTGAGCCGAGATTGCGCCACTGCACTCCAGCCTGGGCGACAGAGCAAGACTCCATCTCAAAAAAAATAAAAAAAAATATAATCCCAGCACTTTGGGAGGCCATGGTGGGTGGATCACCTGAGGTCAGGAGTTCGAGACAAGCCTGGCCAATGGGGTGAAACCCTGTCTCTACTAAAAATATAAAAATTAGCTGTGTGTGGTGGCATGCACCCTTAATCCCAGCTACTAGTAGGGAGGCTGAGGCAGGAGAATCACTTGAACCCGGAAGGCAGAGGTTGCAATGAGTGGAGATCGTGCCACTGCACTCTAGCCTGGGTGGTGAAGCAAGACTCTGTATCTTTTGTTATTCATAATGAACTCCCTCAGGACCACACTGAATTTATGTTAATGAGATGACCTAGGGTGGGGCCAACACTAGTAAGGGCAAACTGATTGGAACTTTCAGCTTCACCCACCAATGTCCTGAATAGAAATGCAGATTATGCTGTATGAAAGCTATTTTCTTCTTCTCCTTTTAAAATTAATTTTCCCATGAGTCTGTGTCCTAGCTGTATAAAAACTCTTGAGGCTGGGAACGGTGACTTATGCATGTAATTCCAGCACTTTGAGAGGCCGAGGCAAGAGGATCACTTGAGCCCAGGAGTTTGAGACCAGTCTGGGCAACAAAGTGAGATCCTGTTTCTACAAAAAAATAAACAAAAATTAGCTGGGTATGGTGGCATGTGTCTGTAGTCCCAGCTACTTGGGAGGTTGAGGTGAGAGGATTGCTTGAACCTAGGAGTTTGAGCCTGCAGTGTGCTATGGGCGCACCACTGTGCTCTAGTCGGGATGACAGAACAAGAGCTTGTCTCAAAACAAAAAAAACCCCTTGATGAGCTTCCAGTTTGGTGAACACATCCGTGTGCTAGGAGGGCGCTGCACTAAGCTCCTCAGGGTCAAAGCTCCTGAGCGTGAGATCCTCTGAACCCCACCTTAATTACTTCTTCAGCTGGCTGTTAATCTGTATTCTTCATAACAAACACATAAATTTAAGTAAACTGTTTCCCTGAGTTCTGTGAGCCATTCTAGCAAATTACTGAACTGGAGATAGGGCTCCCCTGATTTACAGCCTGTAGGGTAGAAACACGGAGGGCGAGATTCACAACTGGCATCTGAAGTCGGGGGCAGTCTTCTGGGACCGAACCCTTAACTTGTGGGATCTGATACCAACTCCAAGTAGACAGTGTCAGAATTGAATTGTAGGACACCCAGCTGTTGTTGAATTGGTCAGTGTTGGCAAAAACCCCGCACATTTGGTGTCAGAAGCATTCTGTTTAAGTACACAAAACCAGTGTGTTTTCGTCAGAACAGGAGACATCTTCATGTATGTTAGCTTTCTCAACTCTACCATGGGGGTGATGACAACTCAGCCACTGACTGTTCTTCAGAGATCATGAGAACGGAAAAGTTGAACACATTTGTTCCTTAGAAGAAGGCACTAAACGTTAACACTAGCAAGTTTTAAGTCTAATTTTCCAAATGACAAAGATAATCAAATTAAAACAATCCATAAATGAACAATGTAGAAATCTGAATCTGACATAATCCATATTTTCCAATAACCCTTATTGATAGTTTGATGCAGCAAGTTTTGAAAAAACCTTTACTTTTTTTTCTTGCTACATTGCCCTGGCTGGTCTCACACTCCTGGCCTCAAGCAATCCTGCTTTGGCCTCCCAAAGTGCTGGGATTACTGTCGTGAAGCAATGCGCTCAGCCAACCTTCACTTTTATCTTCTTTGCTGTCATAAACTTTTACAACATACTTACTTGTTTGTTTGTAAAATTGGAAAGACTGTGTTTCCCACACCACAGCCAACCTGCAGACAGAAATGAACTATTAATCACAGAACTTTCCAGAGTTAATTCCCTAAAGCTAGAAAAGCTAGAAAAATAATAATCAACAAGAATCTGGCCTAACTGTATTAGGGAAGGTGTAGTGATCAGAGCTAAACAGTACCTATGACATTTGTTGATTTTGTTCTTGACTTCAGGAACCCTTAAAAGACAAGAGCATGGGTTTTTATTAGCAGAAATGAGCTGGTCTAGAAAAAAGGGCAAGGATTGCTTTTATCTTTTGAGTTCTAGCAGATGGTCCTGTAGATGAAGTATTTTCTTACTGAGCTTATATTATTATTGTGAAAATATTTGTAATAGACTGTGCTAAAAAATGTATGAAAAGGGGACCTTGGCAACCTTGTCCTAAACACAGTGCTGCATGGTAATGAAGACAGCAACTATTTATTAAGGGCTTAACTATGTGCCAGGTACTGTTCTTAGCCATTTTACATACATTATCTCCATCCTCATAACTACAAGGTGCAGAGGCAGCAGTCTCACTGCTCAGAGAAGGTAAGGAAATTGTCTAAGATCACACCATAGGACTCAATCCCAAGGCTAACCAGTTCCAGAACCAGCTTCCAGTAATGTGTACAGTCCCCATTTATGAATTTACATTATACCAATCTAGACATTTTTCCAGGTCTAGACTCTGCGACACCATCCAAACGCAGAGGAAGAGAATTATCCCAGGCCTAAGACACAGGCACCATCCTAACTACCCTCTCCGTTCCTATAAATGTATTAGAAGAGAAGCAACAATTTGTCTTCTGATCTGGGACTTTTTTCCAGAGTTATAGCCTGATCATGTTGAGCTCTTTCACCTGTATGATGCAGTGGCATGTGACAGGTACAGCATGATGCTGTTAATACAATTTTTGGAAGTGACATGCTATTCCCGTGTGATCTTTGTCCGTCATGACCACTAGATATCTGGCCTGCATTGAGGGCATTTTATCAGTTCAAAAATGGAGGTGATTCCAGGCTAATATAAGGGTCAAGTCTAGTCAGCATCATCCAATAGAAGTTACTTTTGTTGTCAGCCTCTCTGTGCTACCTCATGTGCACAAATATAATAGCTTCACATACCCCACTACCAAGACAATAAAAGGTTACCTCCAGTATTCGGTATGTGGCTGAGGATCCAGGAAACTCATCAGCACAAATTTCCAGGTCACTAATTTTCTGAGTTACATTCTCCTCCACAGGAGGTGTCTGTGTTTTATGTTCAAGGCTCCTTGAAGAACACTTGTGCTGTTCTTCCATTATTAAACCAGGTCCATCCTCATTGTTTCTACATTCAGGTACTTCACTCCTCTTGTTCTCCAAGAACCAATCCTTCAAATGATTTTGATTTTGGCTAGGTGCCAGCTCAGGGAATTCGGTAAAAAGCCAATGTCTATCCTTGAAAAACCCATTTTCGTGGATTTTGTAGAAGTCATTCCAGTATTTGTGGGCATTGATCTCATAATCAACTGTAAATATTTAAGAAAAAATTTTAAGAACCAGCTCTCAAATATTTTATTTATATCTAATGTCAATCATCCTGCTTTACCAAATGTCACTTTAATACTAAAAGTATCCTCAGGTAGAGCCACAGTCCCAGAACTGAAGGCATTTCTGAGGTCATTTAGTCCTGCCATCTGGCATTATACCTGAATGCCCCTATCCGTCATTACAGGAGAGTCTAAATTTTGTTTGAACAATCAACCAGAGAACTTACTACCTATCAAGTGTCCTCCTACATCTTTGGATGACTTTTTTTTTTTTTTTTTTTGAGACGGAGTCTCGCTCTGTCACCCAGGCTGGACTGCAGGTGTGTGATCTCGGCTCACTGCAAGCTCCACCTCCCGGGTTCACGCCATTCTCCTGCCTCATCCTACTGAGTAGCTGGGACTACAGGCACCTGCCACCACGCCCGGCTAATTTTTTAGTAGAGACGGGGTTTCACCATGTTAGCCAGGATGGTCTCGATCTCCTGACCTTGTGATCCGCCCGCCTCGGCCTCCCAAAGTGCTGGGATTACAGGCATGAGCCACTGCGCCCAGCTGGATGACTTTTAACTATTAAAAAATCCTAAAAGTAGCCAGGTCCAGTGGCTCATGCCTGTAATCTCAGCACTTTGGGAGGCTGAGGCAGGCAGATCACGAGGTCAGGAGATTGAGACCATCCTGGCCAGCATGGTGAAACCCTGTCTGTACTAAAATACAAAAAATTAGCTGGGTGTGGTGGTGCACACCTGTAGTCCCAGCTACTCGGGAGGCTGAGGCAGGGGAATCGCTTGAACTAGGGAGGAGGAGATTGCAGTGAGCTGAGGTCGCACCACTGCACTCCAGCCTGGTGACAGAGTGAGACTCCGTCTCCAAAAAAAAAAAAAAAGAAAGAATAAAAACCTAACAAATTGAGCAGGACAGTGACAATGGAAGTTGGAATCCACTAAGAAGTGTGTTAACAACTCACAACTCACCTGCTGAATCAACCAAAACTCCCTAAGAAATAGGATTTTAGTTCCACTACTGCTACTACTGACTGCTTACCTCTGGGAAAAGCACTTAATGTCCTGTCGTCCAAGTGTCTTTAACCATAAAAAGAGAATATTGAACTACATGATTTTCAAAATCCCTTTCAACTCTTAACTTGCTTTGATCTAGTTGCTGTCAAACTATGCAGGGTGAGTGTTTTGTAACTGGAATCTTCTTGTTGTAGAGAACTCTTTCAGCGGGTACTAAATTTGTAGTCCTACCTTCAATTGTCTGGAATAATCAGTCCTACTTTTAGTATCTAGGGATATTATGCAGTGAAATCATCCACCTCTCAAGCAAGGACCTCCTTTTCTTTGGCTAGACTTACTAGACTTATCTCCACTCTGCTGCATCCACCTTTCCTTGACTGAAGCCCTAAATTCTCATAACCATCACACAAATAATAGACACACAGTCACCAGTCATTAGCCCCCCTCCCAACAATATTTAGAATCTAATCACTTAAATGAAGCTTCAGTGGAAACATCTCATGGAAAATGCAAATCATTTAGAAAGTACAGGTTCTAAGATGATCGCATGACCACACAGTTGTCATTGTTTAGCCATATCAACGTGGGTCTAGTCAACATAATTAAAGACAAAATTACCCTCCTCTAAAGTAAAAGTATATATAAAAAAAAAACCCTCTATGACTTAAGATTTTGTTAGCAATGCAGCCCTTTTCCCTCCTTGCTCATCCCCTCCCTGTCCTGCTCTACTCCTGAGATCCGCATCAGGCCAGGAATAAAGGATCTGGGCGGCCGCGGTTCCCTGGCCTCTCCGGGAGGGCGCGTTCGGCAGTACGCTGGCTGTTGATACCAATGAGAGCCCATTTAAGCGCACCTTGTTTCTCCTGGCACACTCGCTGGATACTGTTCTCCTGGACTTTTCTCTCCGCCGCCGCGGCTTGCTCTTCCGACCACTCCACATTGTCCCTGAGAAAATCAAACGGGCAGCTTAGGGGATTCAGGTCCTGGCTGCGGGCAGGGTAAGTCGCTGGCCTAGGAAGTTTCTCTCCCTTTGGAGAGTGACTCGGGTAAGGCAGCTGGACTCGTGGCCGGCGGCCAGGGGCTTTTCGGAGTGCTCCGAGGCGGCGGGACAGAGGGCGAGCGACAGGCCGGGCGAGGGGCAAGGTGATTACCAGGCATTGTGGTGGAAGACGCGCGCCGGATCGCTCAGGAACCGGCTTCCGAACTGCTGCCTCTTATCGGCGAAGACTGCAGGTGCACCTTCAGGGTAGGAGCCGGCCATGACACCGGAGCCGGAAACACTTTACTTTCCGTAACGCGAGAACTTCCTGCGGGCCACGCCCTCTTCCAGAAGACGCCGAGTCTCGGCGGGAAAAACGGTGGCGGGTCAGGGCGGCCCTGGAGTCTGGTCCGGGTGGCGCTCGGGAGCTGTCGTTTGGGGCTGCCCCAGGGTTGGCGAAGGGCTCTCTAGGGAAAGGGATCAGGCAGGGGGAAATTCTCCCCGGAGTCGTTTCTCATTGATGAGGTGCTGATGGACGTGCAGGTTAGGCAGAAAGTGGGAGACATTCCACTAGAGCCCCAGTTCAATGCTGGGATCCTCTAACAGGTTCCCCAGCTCCCCTCAAGTTGTAAAACAGGAAAAATCTTGAATCATTATAAGAGTTGAGGCTACCTAGTTCCACTGTGGAGCTGATGTCCAGAACTGAAGAAGGTAGCAAGCAGGGGGAAGAAACAGGGCAATTTCCAGCTTCTATGGTCAGCTCTTCATAGTGTGGGTGTGTATGTATACAGTGTGTATATATATTTTGGTTGGGGTAGGGGGAGATGGAGATATGAAATTAGAGAACACGAGGCTTAGCAAATCAAATGGAATATTCAAGGACAAGTTTTTTTTTTAAATCATAACCATCTAACCTTTTTGAATCATCCATATTATTAAATTTATTATAATTATCCTTACTAGCACAATTAAGATTGTAATACACACATACATACAGTGTCATAGTAATACATTTTAGCCTTACATTTCTATTTCTAGATCTAATACAAATAGACTCTCAAAAGAATCTAGAAGAAAGTATGTTATAGACATAAGGTTATTTGAGAAGACTTCCAAGAGAAGCATGATGAATACCACTTGGAAAAGAAGGAAAGGGCAGAGACCAAACAAGGACCAGCCCAATACCTCTTGGACTTTATTTAATGTCATAATGTCAAAATAAAGGGAAAGATGAATTTTTTTACAAAAGGAAAGGGTTAGTGCAGTGCTAGACATAGCACATTGGTAATTAGTCCTTTTTTTTTTTTTTTTTTTTTTTGAGACGGAGTCTTGCTCTGTTGCCCAGGCTGGAGTGTGGTGGCTGGATCTCAGCTCATTATAACCTCCATGTCCTGGGCTCAAGTGATTCTCCTGCCTCAGCCTCCTGAGTAGCCGGGATTACAGGTGCACGCCACCACACTCAGCTAATTTTTGTATTTTTAGTAGAGATGGGGTTTCACCATGTTGCCTGGGCTGGTCCCGAACTCCTGACCTCAAATGATCTGCCCGCCTCGGTCTCCCAAAGTGTTGGGATTACAGGCGTGAGCCACCGCGCCCAGCCAGTAATTGTTTATTCCATTGTAAATTCTTTCTGTAGGTAAAACTACAGGGAGCAATGAATGATTCTATACTTTTTCCTCCAAAGAAATGGGAACAAGCTCTAAGCCCTCTCTAATCAGGAAGAAAAATACACAAGTTAATCAAAAAGATAGTAAAGAAGTTGTACTTCATTTGAAGACAATATGCTTTTGCCATTCTTGTGGTCTTTGGAAACATTTTGAACACAAGCTCCATACCCAGAAACAAGTACAAGGAATTTTTATCTTTTCTCAAGGCCAGCTGTTTGCAGATATGGTGGTTGATTTACATTTATTTCTGGCATCTTGTTTTCTCATCTATGGACTTTTATTCTCCCCTCACTAAAAGCTGTTAGTGTTCCCAATCAACAGTCCCACTGCATATTTTCTTGCAGACAGCTCATTGTCTTCACTTGAATTTACTATATTAGTTCCAATGGAGACATTTTAAATGTCAAACAGCTTTGGCCTTTTTTCTGTGAAATGTGCTAAAGTATCCTAAACTTAATTTTATTTTTTATTTTTATTTATTTATTTATTTATTTATTTTGAGACAGAGTCTCGCACTGTCGCCCAAGCTGGAGTGCAGTGGCGTGATCTCGGCTCACTGCAAGCTCCCCACTTCCCGGGTTCATGCCATTCTCCTGCCTCAGCCTCCCGAGTAGCTGGGACTACAGGCACCCGCCACCACGCCCGGCTAATTTTTTGTATTTTTAGTAGAGACGGGGTTTCACCGTGTTAGCCAGGATGGTCTCGATCTCCTGACCTCATGATCCGCCCACCTCGGCCTCCCAAAGTGCTGGGATTACAGGAGTGAGCCACCGCGCCCGGCCTAAACTTGATTTTATACAATTATATTTGATTGGCCCGTGCAACCTATTTTTCGAAGCACCTAAAATAATTTTTCAGAAGTTTGACATGGCTGTGAGTTCTCTGGTATCAGACTTTATACTGGATTGTAGCTTCAGAAACGCCACGTTTCAGAGGAACTAAGGGTCCCTCTGGTGGTGAGTAAGGAGAACTCTTCTAGCTCAGTGGGTGGCATGGGTTAAACGCTTGTAAAGGTTAAAAACTCTCACTCTGGATTATTGCCTTAGGTTGTTAGCCAAGGACAAGGGTAGTTAATTGTTTTTTTTTTTTTTTTTTTCTGAGACAAAGTCTCGCTCTGTCGCCCAGGCTGGAGTGCAGTGGCATGATCTTGGTTCACTGCAAGCTCCAGCTCCCGGGCTCAAGCCAGTCTCCTGCTTCAGCCTCCTGAGTAGCTGAGATTACAGGCCACTGCCACCACACCCAGCTAATTTTTGTATTTTAGTAGAGACAGGTTTCACAATGTTGGCCAGGCTGGTCTCGAACTCCTGACCTCAAATGATCCGCCTGCCTCAGACTCCCAAAGTGCTGGGATTACAGGCGTGAGCCACCATGCCCGGCCTTTCTTCTTTTTTTCTTTGAGATAGGGCATAACTCTGTCATGCAGGCTGGAGTACAGTGGCACGATCACAGCTCACTGCAACCTCTGTCTCCCAGGCTCAAGTGATTCTCCCACATCAGCCAACAGAGAAGCTGGGACTAGAGGTTTGTGCCACCATACCCGGATAATTTTTGCATTTTTTTGTGGAGACAGTGTTTTGCCATGTTGCCCAGGCTGGCCTCAAACTCCTGGTCTTGAGCAATCCGTCTGCCTCGGCCTCCCCAAGTGCTGGGATTACAGACATGAGCCACTACACCTGGCCTGTGTTTTCTTATTGCAAAATAAATTTTTTATTATAGAACATTTAGAAGATATCGATAAAACAAAAGAAAATACTTCTTCCCACCATTAATTTGACTCATTAACGCTTTGGCTTATATCATCCCAGTCCTTTCTTTCTAATTTATATAAGTGACTTTACATTAAAATAGTTTCAGAACAAAATGCTTTGTGTTTTTTTTTTTTTAAACAATTACATTCATCTGGCCGGGTGCGGTGGCTCACACCTGTAATCCCAGCACTTTGGGAGACCAAAGCGGGTGGATCACAAGGTCAGGAGTTCGAGACCAGCCAGATCAAGACGGTGAAACCCCCGTCTCTACTAAAAATACAAAAATTAGGCCGGGTGTGGTGGCTCACGCCTGTAATCCCAGCACTTTGGGAGGCCGAGGTGGGCGGGTCATGAGCTCAGGAGGTTGAGACCATCCTGGCTAACATGGTGAAACCGAATCTCTACTAAAATACAAAAAATTAGCCAGGCATGGTGGCGCGTGCCTGTAGTCCCAGCTACTCAGGAGGCTGAGGCAGGAGAATCGCTTGAACCTGGGTGTTGGAGGTTGCAGTGAGCCCAGATCACGCCACTGCACTTCAGCTTGGGCGACAGAGCGAGATTCCTTCTCTCACACACAAAAATAAATAAATAAATAAAAGTAAATAAATAATAAATAAAATAGCTGGGCACGGTGGTGGGTGCCGGTAATCCCAGCTACTCGGGAGGCTGAGGCAGGAGAATCGCTTGACCCGGGAGGCGGAGGTTGCAGTGGGCTGAGATCGTGCCACTGCAGGCCAGCCTGGCGACAGAGCAAGACTCCGTCTCAAACAACAACAACAACAACAAGAAAACCCAATTACATTCATCCATTTTAAGTGTACAGTTCAATACATTTTCATAAAAATCTGTATTTGTGTAATCCGTATCACAGTCTAGTTTTAGAACAACGCCTTGAAGTTCTCCCATGCCACTTAGCAGTTGTAGTCTGCTTTTTAACTTAATAATAACTTGGGGACATTATTCTTTTGTTCGAAATATTCTTTTACAACATCACTTAATGTCCTTCTGGTATTGTTTCGTATAGCTATATCATGCTTTATTGGACATTTAGGCCACTTTAAGTTTCATACTATTAAAAATTTAACGGCTGGGCGCAGTGGCTCACATCTGTAATTGGGAGGCCGAGGCAGGTGGATCATGACGTCAGGAGTTCAAGACCATCCTGGCCAGCATGATGAAACCCCGTCTCTACTAAAAATACAAAAATTAGCCAGGTATGGTGGTACACACCCGTAGTCCCAGGTACTCGGGAGGGTGAGGCAGAAGAATAGTTTGAACCCTAGAGGCAGAGGTTGCAGTGAGCCACAATCACGCCACTGCACACCAGCCTGGGCAACAGAGTGAGACTCTGTCTCAAAAAAAAAAAGAAAAAAAGAAAAAAATTCAACATGGTGTACATCTTTGTAATGAAATAATTTTGTACATTCATGATTATTTCTTTATGATTAGTTTCTAGAAAAGGAATTGCTGAGTCAATGGTTATAATTAGCTCCATCACTAAGCTCTGTGAGGTTAAGTCATTTTACTTGTTTGTTAACTGTTATATGTCCAGGTCCTAGAACTAGGTCTGGCACACAGTATGCAACTCAGTAGATAATTGATGAATGAATGGATGGATGAGTACCCTCTTGCTACACCATATTTCAGCACAGAGATGCCAATTTACACTGTCATCAACAGTGTGTGACAATTTAATAGAAAGAATGTATTGCTGTACATTTTAGATTTTCCAGGACAGATCCTACTAAAAATATTCTGCCCTGTTATCTTACTGATGCAAGGAAATATTCCAGGAATTGTAACATTTTGGCATCCAAATTATATCTCCTAGATTCCCTGTTATACCCACAGCCATATGAAAAGTCTCTTGTCAAGTCATAAATCTTGTTTTTAGCTAGAAAATATGGCTGCTTATCTATCTATAAGGTTAGTTCTTCTCTCCAACATTGTATCTTTATAAATAATAGCAGGTATATTTAGACTCTTTTAACTATTCATGGTAACACTCACAAAATTACCTCAAGGCCATTTCAATAAACAGTTTTGGGGGCACTATGTTCATTGCTTTTTCCTGGCATTTTATAATTTTACAGCAGGGCACAGTAATTCGTGCCTGTTATCCCAGCACTTTGGGAGGCCGAGGGTGGCAGATCACCTGAGTTCAGGAGTTTGAGACTAGCCTGGGCAACATGGCGAAACCCCATCTCTACTAAAAATACAAAAATTAGCTGGGTGTGATGGCACGCACCTGTAATCCCAGCTACTTGGGAGGCTGAGGCAGGTGAAACGCTTGAGCCTGGGGAGGTGGAGGTTGCAGTGAGCTGAGATCACGTTGCTGCACTGCAGCCTGGGCAACAGAGTGAGACTCTGTCTCAATTCTTTTTTTTTTACATTATGAGGCACTGTCCCCATCAATATTGGACATATTTTCCTTTTTCTGGGTCAAAATTTTTCTAGAATAGTGATTTAAAAAGCATTTGTTTGGCCAGGCGCGGTGGCTCACGTTTGTAATCCCAGCACTTTGGGAGGCCGAGGCGGGCGTATCACGAGGTCAGGAAATCGAGACCACGGTGAAACCCCATCTCTACTAAAAAATACAAAAAATTAGCCGGGCGCGGTGGCGGGCGCCTGTAGTTCCAGCTACTCGGAGAGGCTGAGGCAGGAGAATGGCGTGAACCCGGGAGGCGGAGCTTGCAGTGAGCCGAGATTGCGCCACTGCACTCCAGCCTGGGCGACAGAGCGAGACTCCGTCTCAAAAAAATAAATAAATAAATAAATAAAATAAAAAGCATTTGTTCTATATGTTGAGTGTGATGGACTGGTTTGCACCCACACACCTGCAAACCAGCTTCTTGGACAACATTTACAAATAGTTGATCTCATCCCTTACATTTTTAGATCAGAATTGGCACAAGAAATAAAACACTTTGCCATCCTGACGCTAGATCAGAAGGTTAATATAGGTTTAGTCTTGATACATCCAGATTTCCTGAGTCCAAAAGTGGTCTGTCTCTCTGTGGGCAACCCTTGAGAACCACAGAAAAATACCCCGATGGGACTGGGCACAGTAGCTCATACTTGTAGTAACAACACTTTGGGAAGCTGAGGTGGGAGGATCACTTCAGCCCAGGAGTTTGAGACCAGCCTGAGCAACATAGGGAGTCCATGTCTCTACAAAAATAAAAAAAATTTAGCCGGGCATGGTGGTGCGCCCCTGTAGTTCCAGCTTTGTGAGAGGCTGAGGTGGGAGGATTACTTGAGCCCAGGAGGTTGAGGCTGCAGCGAGCCATGATTATGTCACTGCATACCAGCCTGGGTGACAGAGTGAAACCCCGTCTCTAAACACACACACACACACACACACACACACACACTACAAACCAAAACAAAAAACCCAGTAATGGATGATACACACTTAAAAACATGATTGAAAGGGCAAATTTTATGTAATGTATATTGTACCATAATAAAAAATTATAATCCCCCAAACTTGTAATATAGTTATATATGTGCTTCTTTATTAAATGCATTAAAAAACAGCAACAATAAATACAATGGATGTGATCAGCTATTCATTTTGTTTTGTTTTGAGACAGAATCTTGCTCTGTCACCCAGGATGGAGTGCAGTGGCATAATCGCACTTTACACTCACCATAAACTCACTGCAACCTCCACCTCCCAGGTTCAAGCGATTCTCCCGCTTCAGCCTCCAGAGTAGCTGGGATTATGGGTGTATGCCACCATGCCCGACTAATTTTTGTATTTTTAGTAGAGACAGGGTTTCACTATGTTGACCAGGCTGGTCTTGAACTCCTGACCTCAGGTGATGCGCCTGCCTCACCCTCCCAAAGTGCTGGGATTACAGGCATGAGCCATTGCACCTGGCCATGTTCAGCTATTTGTAAGAGCAATCTAAGTGTGCAGGTGTGTAGCTAAGGAGCCTTGGGAATACCCAAATTTAATCAAGGTTCTTTAGGGCTTGCTGATCTTATTCCTTGAAACTGAAAGGTCATCCTCATCTGCTGTCTCTAGTCTCTTTCACAAACAATTGAAAACCTAACCCAGTTTACACTCACCATAAACGCAGAGGTTTATTGCTTGGAGGGCCCTTAGCTCAGGCCAACTTTTCTCCTTCCTGCTGAGGCTTAGGCAGTCTTAAGCCAGGTAGGGGCAGCAGAGTGCAGCTGGTTGCTAGGGAACTAACAGCCCAGCATCTATTTACTAGTAAACATTTAGGAAAGGGGGCCGGGCGCGGTGGCTCACGCCTGTAATCCCAGCACTTTGGGAGGCCGAGGCGGGCGGATCACAAGGTCAGGAGATCGAGACCATCCTGACCAACATGGTGGTAACCCCATCTCTATTAAAAATACAAAAATTAGCTGGGTGTGGTGGTGGGTGCCTGTAATCCCAGCTACTTGGGAGGCTGAGCCAGGAAAATGGCTTGAACCCAGGAGGTGGAGTTTACATTAAGCCAAGATCATGCCACTGCACTCCAGCCTGGTGACAGAGGAAGACTGTCTCAAAAAAAAAAAAAAAAAAAAAAAAAAGATTTAGGAAAGGGAAACCATTTTATGACTTAAACTTTTTTACTGGTCAGAATCCAAAAGATGTCAAAATTTCCAGCTTCTAAGAATGTACTTAGTCAAAAGCAAGAAACCACAATTTTGATAACTATGAAAAAGTAGTTTGTGATGAGCTGTTTAGAAAATGTAGAAATTTCATTGTTGAAATCCCTTTAAACCTTTCCGTTTTCTTTTTCTTCCTGAGTCTGTGTCACATTCACTGGTATCTGATGAGGAAGAGGATCTGGAGTTATGGGAGGAATTTCTATTCACATAGGCATCATATAACCTTAAGTCCTTAGGAGAAAGTAATTCTTGGCAAACATTCCAGGACCATGTATAAGTAGAAAAGGTGTCATAAAAGGACTCATTTCTAGAGTCTATCCCAATCAAATCCCCTCGGATCTTCTGCCAGAGATTGAGCATTTCTTTCCGGTGTTCAAGGGCAATTCCTAAATTATAGGTATCAGTAGCTCTCTTCACCTGCAGTGAGAGACCAGAAGTTTATTGTAGTTACCTTAAAGTAGCTTTGATTTGTGGACCACAATGATAGATACCCCAAGAGTTATGTCCCTGGGCTACTCGAAAGTCACTGAATCTATACATTGGGTGGTGCCTCGAGAGGACATGTGAGCTAGGAGTTGATGGACAATCAAAATGTACTGCTTGGGAATAATGAGGTAATAAGAAATTTTATAAGGATATGAAAAATACAATGGACTAAAATAGGGTGAAGTATGGTATGGAGATAGGCTATGGATATAACAAGAGTGCCAATTCAGCCACTCAGTTCAGCCTAGGATAGGGAGAACTGACTGGGAGAAGATGCTGAGCTGAGTAGGTCCTGAAGGATGTGATCAAATTGAGGGAGTAAGTGGTGAGGGGAAGGTGTTCCAGGGAGAGGGGACAGCATAAACAGCTTAAACAGAGATCCCAAGGCAGTAAATATCCTGGAGGTGTGGTAAGAGGGTTCAGGCACTTGGTATTGCTGGAGTGTCAAGTTTAAAGTGGGAGGAATAAATAATGACAAAGGACAGGCAGGCCCTTACACTTAATCTTATAAGTCAGTAATATCTGTGAGGCTGGCAAAAGCCTGTTCCTCAGTGAAAATCATGCTGTAGTGACCCACTGTTTCTAATGAAAGTGAAATCAATCCCTTAAGCAGAAAATAGAGTTGAAATTGCCATCATTGAGAGGGACGTGTTCACTTTTAAGCAGGACAGTGCCATTCACTTCCAGGGATCCACATCTCCTGACCCTGAATGGGCATCTAAACCCCAATCCCAACCCATCAGGGCCTAGATCTGTAGGATCTACCTACCACTTGTTAACTTGTGAACTTGTTATTCTGGCTTTAGGCGCGCTCTCTCTCTCTCTTGCTTTCTGAAACATGGGGTTTTGCTTTTTTTTGAATACATTTTTGAATGTTTGTCATTTTATTTCATGCAGTATTCACATATATATATATATATATATTTTGTAGAGACAGAATTTTACCATGTTGTCCAGACTGGTCTCGAACTCCTCGGCTCAAGCAATCCACCTTCCTTGGCCTCCTAAAGTGTTGGGGTTACAGGCATGAGCTACCATACCCAGCCCTATCCAATATTTTAATGTGGTCATAGGGAGTCTATGTGTGGGGTCAGGTAGTGTTCATGTATCTCAGTTACTTTCTGAAACTTGAAAGTACCATTTCTTTCTTTTCTTTTTTGTAGAGATGGGGTTTCACCATGTTGCTGAGATTGGTCTCAAACTCCTGAGCTCAAGTGATCCAGCCACCTCAGCCTCCCAAAGTGCTGGGATTACAGGCATGAGGCACTGTGCCCAGCCTATTTCTTGGTTCTAATGAACATTTATTTTATTTTGAGATGGAGTTTTGCTCTTATTGCCCAGGCTAGAGTGCAATGGTGCGATCTTGGCTCACCACAACCTCTGCCTCCCGGGTTCAAGCGATTCTCCTGCCTCAGCCTCCTGAGTAGCTGGGATTACAGGCATGTGCCACCACGCCCAGCTAACTTTGTGTTTTTAGTAGAGATGGAGTTTCTCCATGTTGGTCAGGCTGGTCTCAAACTCTTGACCTCAGGTGATCCACCCGCTTTGGCCTCCCAAAGTGCTGGGATTACAGGCGTGAGCCACTGCGCCTGGCCTCAGATGAACATTTATAAATATACAATTATATTAGATTAGATGTAATATACTACATAGTATATTAGATATACTATATATGTATATAACTATAAACATATAGTTTAATAGAAATAGCATTAAATGTAGTATATTATAATATTTGTAAATACAGTACATATACAGTAGGTATAGATGTAAATATACATATGTATGCATGTAGTATAATAAATATAAATATGTAGTGTATTAGAGGTAATATACTAGTAAATATGTAATAGATGGTAACAAGTGTTATGAAAAAAATCAGGAAAGGGGGTAAGGTATTGGGGGTTGTGATTTTATTTGAATACATATATATATATTTATTTGTGCAAAAATTTTTATTTTAAATTTATTTTTAATTAAAAAATTTATTTTTAGAGATGGAGGCTCACTATGTTGCCCAGGCTAGAGTGCAGTGCATTCACAAGCATGATCATAGCACATTACAGCCTTGAACTCCTGGGCTCAAGTGATCCTCTTCCCTCAGCCTCCTAATCAGGTGGGATTAGGGGTGTGTACCATTGCACCCAGCTATTTAAATACTTATTTAAAAAATAATTTATTGGCCAAGCATGGTGGCTTATGCCTGTAATCCCAGCACTTTGGGAGGCTGAGGCGGGTGGATCACCTAAGGTCAGGAGTTTGAGACCAGCCTGACCAACATGGTGAAACCCCCGTCTCTACTAAGAATACAAAAATTAGCCGGGTGTGGTGGCGCATGCCTGTGGTCCCAGCTATTCGGGAAGCTGAGGCAGAAGAATTGCTTGAACCTGGGAGGTGGAGTTTGTAATGAGCCAAGATCACGCCACTGTATTCCAGCCTGGGCAACAGAGCAAGACTCTGACTCAAAAAAAAAAAAATTATTAAAGTGAAAATTCATGTAACATAAAATGAACCATGTGAAGTGAACAATTCAGTGGCATTTAATACAATGACAATGTGGGGATTGTTATTTTAATGGGGTTGTTAGAGAGGCCTCCTAAAGTGACATTTGAGACAAGACCTGAAAGAGGTGAGGGGAGAGCTATGATGCAGCTCTCTGAGGAACAACATTAAAGCAGAAGAAATAGCAAAGCCACAGACCATGAGGTGAGAGCACATCTAGTCTGTAAGAGGAAGAGTAAAGAGGCCTTGAGGATGGAGTGGAATGCACTGGACGGTGAGCAGTGGAAGATGAGATTGTTGGATAGGCAATGAGAGCCTAGATCAGTAATGGCCAATAACATTTTCCTCAATAATGGAAATTTTCTATATTTCTGTGTCATCCAGTATAGTAGCCATTAGCCACATATGGCTATTGAGCATTTGCAATGTGACTGGTATGACTGAGGAACTGAATTTGTAATTTTATTTGATTTTAATTAATTGAAATTTAAACAGCTACTAGTGGCTACAATTATTGGAAGGCTCAGGTTTTGATTGTGTGGGACATTGTAAGCTATAAAAATTTTGGTTTTCATTCTGCGTGATATGAAAAGCCATTGGAGGGTTTCAATCTGATTTTAACAGAACCACTTTGGCTGCTGGGTTGAGAATCGATTGAAGGGGACAATAGTAGAAGCAAGGGGACCATTTAGGGAGCTATTGACATTATTTCTGCTGAGATTATTAGAGACAATCTAGCATATAATATGCTCTCAGGAAATAAAGTATTTGTATTACAGTATTCTTTCTTCCAAAAAATACTGAGTTACCTGTGAGCCAAATTCATTTTAGATGATAGGGATACCTCAGTGAAAGAAATACAACCCTTGTGTACATGAATGTTATATTCTAGTTGGAGAGATTGACAATAAACAGATAAGCATCTGGCGTGGAGGAGTAGTTGAATGTTGGGACATAAGTTTAAAAGAGGATAAATGTCCTCTTATTTCCATCTTCTCAGTGATATTTGCCTGTGGGTGTTACTTCATTTGGAGAAAGACAAAGTCTGAACTTGAGGTCATTTGTGACAGTGATACCCCTCTGGGCCTCTTAAACTCTATGTGTGGAGGGGCCTTCTAGGAACTGTACAGTGATGTGAACAACACATGGACCTCTGGAACCCAGAGCTCTGCAGGGTGAGCTGGCCTCCAGTTAAGTTTCCATTCTGTTTCTTAGGCCTAGAGGCCTTACCTGGGGTGAGGCCAGAGCCTCTTGAGAGTTTATCTAGAAACTTGGGCATAGTTGCTGGAGACCTTAAAATTTATGATGACAAAAGTATATCCTGGGAGGGGGGGCAAAAAGACTAGAGTCAACAGAACTTGAAGCAAGGCCAGAAGGTGCAGCTGGGACCATAAATGGGGATCTAGTCGAGGGCAGGATGGCCCCTCCATCACAGCACTGCTCCTTTGGGTTGTGGGCCTGGTCTTCTCATCACATGGTGTTTGCCCATCCACAATCTAGAGTGGATGGAGGGTGTCCAGAGTGCAGCTTCTGGTCCCTGAGTGGTTGGGGGAGCAGTCAGAGATAGGAATGGATAAACTATTTTTGTTATTATTCCTATATTCCCCATCCCCAACCCCAAAGCTGTATTTTTTAGTAAGTTTAACTATTTGTTGAAATTAAATGAAATGTTAATACCTGGACTTAAATTTAGGAACATGGTTATGGCATCTGGTTTGAAAATAATGACTAAAACTATTTGTTGTAAAAAGCATGTTATTAGTTCTGTTAAGTTAGTGCTTAAAAATCCAAGTATTTAACTAATGTGACATAATCTAAATCTCACCTGTGTTTTCCAGTCTCTTTTATGGAAAAAATAATCCTCAAAGAAATTCAAAGGCTCCTTTCTTTTTAGCATCTCTAATTTCTGCATGTCTTTGAATGGCTTTCCCATCACCACCCCATCCACATTAGGTAACAATGGAAAGATGGGTATTTTTGAATATGGGCTATCTGAACCAGAATTGCATCCTAAAAAAGATAAAAACAAAAATGATATCACAAACAATGTAAGAAGAAGTTCACATAAAAGACCAGCATGTGGTGCCTATTTTGCTTTGTCTATTCTCCTCAGTGGCCATGGCCCTCATTCTTCACTCTCCTGCTCCCAGCCCCCACCCATCCACAGACTCTAGGCTTCATCAGGTGTCTGAGGATTCAGTTACATCTACATTTGCTTTCAAATGACATCTGTATGACACAGAGTGGTCACTCAGAATAGGCTGTGGTCCTGTTCTTACGGCATTTGGGCTCTAGTACTTCTTTCTGACCAGTCATATACAAATAAATCCTTTACGACAGTAGAGAGAGAACAAATGGCTCTTACTCTTGAGCTCTTCAAGAAATTTAAATAAATCATTTTCTTTCATTATTGCAATCCGGGCAGCATTAGCAAAGGCAGCCATGCTTGAGCTTGGAGGTGTGCATATGTCTGGCTTAAGTGTCCTTTTTCCATAGCCCGTAGTGTAGGGACTCCACAACATTCCTGGGCAAGTATGCTGGAATTTTCTTTGGAAATAGCTTTAAAAAAAAAAAGCAATTCAGAAATGGATACAAAGAGATATAGGACAAAAATTTTAAAAAGTCAAGTTGCTAGTTACATATGCTGAAGAAACTTATTTTAAATCGAATTTGCATATTCACTCAATAATATTTGAGTGCCTATTTCTGTGATATTTATAGAATATTTACTGATACCTTCCACAGGCCATTTGACTATTTATATCTGTATTCCTTGGCTTTTGGTCTCCTTTTTCTCCCCAAGGCTTCCCAGAGTTTTTGTTTTTTGTTTTTTTTTTTGAGGCGGAGTCTCACTCTGTCGCCCAGGCTGGAGTGCAGTGGCGCAGTCTCGGCTCACTGCAAGCTCCGCCTCCCGGGTTCACGCCATTCTCCTGCCTCAGCCTCTCCGAGTAGCTGGGACTACAGGCGCCCGCCACCACGCCTGGCTAATTTTTTTGTATTTTTAGTAGAGACGGGGTTTCACCGTGGTCTTAATCTCCTGACCTCGTGATCCGCCCGCCTCGGCCTCCCAAAGTGCTGGGATTACAAGCGTGAGCCACCGCGCCCGGCCTGTTTTTGTTTTTTTTTTAGAGAGAGATGAGGTCTTGTTATGTTGCCAGGCTGGACTGGAACTCCTGGGCTCAAATTCTCCTCCCTCTTGAACCTCCTGAGTAGCTGGGACTATAGGTACCTGCTATCATGTCCAGCTCTGACCTCCCTGTTTTGTTTAGAAAAATACGTATGAATTACGATCCTTGACAAACACTTAAGTGGTACCAGCTTGAATACAAACATTAATTATTATTACTTTGTGTTAGGTTTAAAAATGCAACTTTTGTTTTAAATTAAAAGAAATTCTCATTGCAGAGAATTTGGAAAACATAGAAAAGTATAAAAAAGAAAAGAAAATACTACCAGTAAGCTTATGATCTGGAGTAAATCACTATTGATTGCATTTCTTTCCTATCTTTTTTTTTTGGAGTGTATGTGTATGAACAGACTTAGAAGATGTGTTACTGGGCGTTTTAGGTTATACATCCTTTAAGAATAAGTACAGCTGGCAGGCTGTATATGATAAAGGACTCTGATCCATAGTATAAACATCTGACTTACAAACATGCATGCCTCGAATATCAGTGACTGTGGTGGTAAGTGATCAGCTTCCTCCTTGCTGCCAGAACAGTGGACTTCTCTCTGCAGCTATGGTAGGGATCTGCTTACTGCTGCTGAGGTGGAAGGACTTGCTTCTCACTGCTTTGGTAGTGGAACCTCTCACATCTCAGTGTTCTGAGCAGAAGAGCATCACTTCATGCTGTCTCAGAGGACAAAGTGTAGGACCTTGCTTCTCATTAATACATAGGCTGATTTCTTCCTGTTACAGCAATGGGAGGCTTCACTACTCTCTGGGATGGTGACAGGCAACCTTTCCTTTCCTCTCAGGAAGAGGGAAAGGACTCATTCTAAATGTTGGGGCTGAAGCAGTGGTTGGTAGGAAATGTGCCTATGGTGTTCTGATTACAGTCTGACTTATGATCAGATACTTTCTTCCCTAGCCTTGAACTCAACCATTGACGATGTCATCACTTGCCTCTGAAAATGGCATAATGTAATGTAATTCCCACCAGGTCCTTCAAGGCTCAGTTTTTCTTTCCCTCAGAGTATTCTCTATATACCCTATGGCTCTGAGTGTGGTCTTCAGCACCACTGGGAAAATACAAATTGTGGGAAATACAAATTCTTGGCCCTGACTACACACCTATTAACTTAGAAATCCTGTAGCCTAACAATGTGTTTTAACAATCACTCCAGCTGATTCTGACACAGTGCAAGTCTGAGAACTTTTGCTCCTGTCTATAGTTTCCTTTCTTTTTTTTTTTTATTATACTTTAGGGTTTTAGGGTACATGTGCACAATGTGCAGGTTTGTTACATATGTATCCATGTGCCATGTTGATTTCCTGCACCCATTAACTCGTCATTTAGCATTAGGTGTATCTCCTAATGCTGTCCCTCCCCCCTCCCCCCACCCCACAACAGTCCCCGGAGTGTGATGTTCCCCTTCCTGTGTCCATGAGTTCTCATTGTTCAATTCCCACCTATGAGTGAGAACATGCGGTGTTTGGTTTTTTGTCCTTGCGATAGTTTACTGAGAATGATGTTTTCCAGTTTCATCCATGTCCCTACAAAGGACACGAACTCATCATTTTTTATGGCTGCATAATATTCCATGGTGTATATGTGCCACATTTTCTTAATCCAGTCTATCGTTGTTGGACATTTGGGTTGGTTCCAACTCTTTGCTATTGTGAATAGTGCCGCAATAAACATACGTGTGCATGTGTCTTTATAGCAGCATGATTTATAGTCCTTTGGGTATATACCCAGTAATGGGATGGCTGGGTCAAATGGTATTTCTAGTTCTAGATCCCTGAGGAATCGCCACACTGACTTCCACAATGGTTGAACTAGTTTACAGTCCCACTAACAGTGTAAAAGTGTTCCTATTTCTCCACATCCTCTCCAGCACCTGTTGTTTCCTGATTTTTTAATGATGGCCATTCTAACTGGTGTGAGATGGTATCTCACCGTGGTTTTGATTTGCATTTCTCTGATGGCCAGTGATGATGAGCATTTCTTCATGTGTTTTTTGGCTGCATAAATGTCTTCTTTTGAGAAGTGTCTGTTCATGTCCTTTGCCCACTTTTTGATGGGGTTGTTTGTTTTTTTCTTGTAAATTTGTTTGAGTTCATTGTAGATTCTGGATATTAGCCCTTTGTCAAATGAGTAGGTTGCAAAAATTTTCTCCCATTCTGTAGGTTGTCTGTTCACTCTGATGGTAGTTTCTTTTGCTGTGCAGAAGCTCTTTAGTTTAATGAGATCCCATTTGTCAATTTTGGCTTTTGTTGCCATTGCTTTTGGTGTTTTAGACATGAAGTCCTTGCCCACACCTATGTCCTGAACGGTATTGCCTAGGTTTTCTTGTAGGATTTTAATGGTTTTAGGTCTAACATATAAGTCTTTAATCCATCTTGAATTAATTTTTGTATAAGGTGTAAGGAAGGGATCCAGTTTCAGCTTTCTACGTATGGCTAGCCAGTTTTCCCAGCACCATTTATTAAATAGGGAATCCTTTCCCCATTTCTTGTTTTTGTCAGGTTTGTCAAAGATCAGATAGTTGTAGATATGCGGCATCATTTCTGAGGGCTCTGTTCTGTTCCATTGATCTATGTCTCTGTTGTGGTACCAGTACCATGCTGTTTTGGTTACTGTAGCCTTGTAGTATAGTTTAAAGTCAGGTAGTGTGATGCCTCCAGCTTTGTTCTTTTGGCTTAGGATTGACTTGGCGATGTGGGCTCTTTTTTGGTTCCATATGAACTTTAAAGTAGTTTTTTCCAATTCTGTGAAGAAAGTCATTGGTAGCTTGATGGGGATGGCATTGAATCTATAAATTACCTTGGGCAGTATGGCCATTTTCACGATATTGATTCTTCCAACCCATGAGCATGGAATGTTCTTCCATTTGTTTGTATCCTCTTTTATTTCATTGAGCAGTGGTTTGTAGTTCTCCTTGAAGAGGTCCTTCACATCCCTTGTAAGTTGGATTCCTAGGTATTTTATTCTCTTTGAAGCAATTGTGAATGGGAGTTCACTCATGATTTGGCTCTCTGTTTGTCTTATAGTTTCCTTTCTTCCTTGAAATTCTAATCTTTGCTTAACAATTTATGTCACATTATATTTTATAACTAATTGTTTCATGTATATTACATACCAAAACTAGTGGCTTGTGTTTGTATTTGCTGTCTTTATTATTATTATTATTATTTTTTGAGATTGAGTTTTGCTCTCGTTGCCCAGGCTGGAGTGCAATGGCGCGATCTTGGCTCACTGCAACCTCTACTTCCTGGGTTCAAGCGATTCCCCTGCCTCAGCTTCCTGAATAGCTGGGATTAAAGGCATGCGCCACCATGCCTGGCTAATTTTGTACTTTTAGTAGAGACGGGGTTTCTCCATGTTGGTCAGGCTGGTCTTGAACTCCCAACCTCAGGTGATCCATCCGCCTCGGCCTCCCAAAGTGCTGGGATTACAAGCGTGAGCCACCGCGCCCAGCCTGCTATTTATTATTATTATGTTTATTTTAGAGACAGAGTCTCACGGTCTCCCAGGCTGGAGTACAAGGGTGCAAGGCTCACTACAGCCTTGAACTCCTGGCCTCAAGCAGTCCTTTTGCCTCTGCCTCTTGAGTAGCTGGGACCACAGGTGCAAGCCACCCTGCCTGGCTAATTTTTAAATTTTTTGTAGAGAGTTTCCCTACATTGCCCAGGCAGGTCTTGAACTTCTGGGCTCGAGTGATCTTCCTGCTTTGGGCTCCCAAAGCTTTGGGATTACAAGAGTGAGCCACCATGCCTAGCCTGTATTTGCTTTTAATAACTATATAATTTTGCTAGATTTGCATATCCCTGTTTCCCGGAATTCCTGGGCATATCTAAAAATATAGGAAAGATATTCTTTGCCACACAATATTACAAAGTATAATAAAAGAAAATAGGGCCAGGCGTGGTGGCTCACGCTTGTAATCCCAGCACTTTGGGAGGCCAAAGTGGAAGGATCACCTGAGGTCAGGAATTCAAGACCAGCCTGGCCAATATGGTGAAACCCTGTCTTTACTAAAAACACAAACACTAGCCGGGCGTGGTGGTGGTGGTGCGTGCCCATAATCCCAGCTACTTGGGAGGCTGAGGCCAGAGAATCGCTTGAATACTGGAGGTTGCAGTGAGCTGAGATCGTGCCATTGCACTCCAGCCTGGGTGACGAGAGCGAAACTCTGTCTCAAAAAAAAAAAAAAAAAAGAAGTATAATAAAAGAAAATATACATTCTATAAACCTATATTCACAATAAAGGATCAGTCTGTATAGGGGCCCAAGTGTTCTGGGCAAGCCCAGTCTTTACTCATTTCCCTCACTCACCTCCAGTGATGTCCTGGCTTGTAGTAGGCTTTTCCTCTGCTGAGGTTTCACACCTTCCTGACAGTCCAGTGAATTCACTGACACCATTCTAACTGTGTGATCCTGGGCATATTATTCAATTTTTAAGGTGCCTCAATTCCCTTATCTGGGAATAGGGGTAATGATAGTATCTACTTCATAGTGTTAAATGAAATAATATACATAAAGACTTCAGGGTGGTGTCAGGAGCATAGTAACAACTCAGCATATGTAAGGTGTTGTTGTTATTTCTCTAGTTCCTCGCAAGATCCATGATCAAACACACAGGACTTCTATATACTTCACTTTTTGTTTTCTTGAAGAGATCTACCCACCTGGAATGGTTTCAGTGCATAGTTATTGACCCAGAGTTATTCGTCACCACCATCCTAGGGAGGAAGTCCCTTTGTCTGTCTCCTTTTTGGATCTTCTGTTTCCTGGATCCTGTTTTCCTTTTTTTTTTTTTTTTTTTTTTTTGAGACAAGGTCTTGCTCTGTCACCCAGGCTGGAATGCAGCGACCTCCTGGGCTCAAGTGATCCTCCTGCTTCAGCCTCCTGAGTAGCTGGGACTACAGGCACATGCCACGTCTGACTAATAAAAAAATTTTTTTTTTTTTTTTGCAGAGATAGGATCTCCCTATGTTGCCCAGGCTGGTCTTGAACTCCTGGGCTCAAGTGATCCTTCTGCCTCAGTCTCCCAAAGTGCTGGGATTATAGGTGTGAGCTGCCTGTTTTCCTACTTATGTATACTCCCTCATCTTGGTAGGGTGTATCCTTCAATAGCTTCCTAAGGAAGAATGCATAAGTACATTTTTTGAGGCTTGGTAACTGGAAAGTGTCTTTTCTTTTTATACTTTGCAGTTTGGCTGGGTAGATTGGAAATCATTTTTTCTGAGGCACTGGTCCATTATTTTCTGGCTTTCAGTGCTGTACTTGAGAAGTCTTATGTTTCCTTTTTGCATGCAGAAAAGTAAATTTTTTTCCTTATTGGAAACTTTTAGCATCTTTTTCCTGATGTTCTGAAATGTTATAGTAATGTGCCATGTGTGGGTATGGGTCTTTTATCATTCATTGTGCTGGACATTCAATGGATACTTTAAACCTATAAACTCATGTATGTGAGTTCTGGGAAATCTTCTAGGACTATTTTTTTTTTGATGATTTCCTGCCTTCATTTGGTTTTCTTGTTCATCTTTTAGAATGCTTACTATTTGGAATGTTGGACTGATTTTCTCATCTTTTTTTTTTTTTTTTTGAGACGGAGTCTCGCTCTGTCGCCCAGGCTGGAGTGCAGTGGCGCAATCTCGGCTCACTGCAAGCTCCGCCTCCCGGGTTCACGCCATTCTCCTGCCTCAGCCTCTCCGAGTAGCTGGAACTACAGGCGCCCGCCACCACGCCCGGCTAATTTTTTGTATTTTTAGTAGAGACGGGGTTTCACCGTGGTCTCGAACTTCTGACCTCGTGATCTTCCCGCCTCGGCCTCCCAAAGTGCTGGGATTACAAGCATGAGCCACCGCGCCCGGCCGATTTTCTCATCTTTTCTAATGCTGTTTTCTCTTTTTCTAATATTCTGAGAGATTTTCTTAATTGAAATTTTCACTTCTTCTATTCTATTTTTAATTTCCAAGAGCTTCAACTTTCTTCTTTCTTTTGAATGTTTCTTTTATATAGTTTCCTATTCAAATTTCATGAATGCAAATTACCCCTCATATCTTGGAGGATATTACAATAATTTTTCTGTATCATGCATTATCTCTACTTCTTCAGTTTGTTCTTCTTTCTTTTTTGTTCTTCTTTCTTTCCTTGTTTTAATATTTCTTTACTATTAATCTAAGATTAATAATTTAATAATAATCTTCCTTAAATATCTTTTTTTTTTTAAAGAGATGGGAGCATCATTATGTTACCCAGGCTGGACGTGAACTCCGGGGTTCAAGTGGTCCTTTTGCCTCATCCTTTTGAGTAGCTGGGACTACAGGCATGTGCCACTATGTCCAGCTCTTAAATGTCCCTTGATTCCTTGGGTGTCTATTCATATTTTAGAATGAGAGTAAGCACTTGTTAAGTCCAATTGGAAGCTCTTTGGTGTGTTAAATCTTATTGATGGGAGCTCTACTGTCAGGTAATTGGTTGGAGCCTTGTTTCATCAAGAGACTTTTTAACTGTGAGTGTGGGTTTTTTCTCTTGGGCTAGTCAATTTCCCTGAAGACTAATCGTCTACAGTTTTACTTGGGTGATATAAGTCTAGCTTCCAACACATTGGGAATATGGAAGGAGAAGGGGGCTAGTGGGAGGTCTTGCCATTCAGTAAGTACATTTTCTTTTCTTTCTTTTTTGAGACAGAGTCTTGCTCTGTCACCCAGGCTGGAGTGCAGTGGCCTGATCTCGGCTCACTGCAACCTCCACCTCCTGGGTTCAAGCGATTCTTGTGTCTCAGCCTCCCAAGTAGCTGGGATTACAGGTGTGTGCCACCATGCCTGGCTAATTTTTGTATTTTTAGTAGAGATGGGGTTTCGCCATGTTGGCCAGACTGGTCTCGAAGCAATCTGCCTGCCTCAGCCTCCCAAAGTGTTAGGATTACAGGCAGAAGCCACTGTGCCCAGCCCCCTTTGCTTCCTCTACTTTCCAGAGCTATTTTTCTTACCTCTTCATTTGTCTCTTGGCCATCAGTCTGTCTTTCTACCAGACTTTTCTATATACTATTTCCAGGTCAAACTCCGCCACTCCTCTATCAAAATCTTTCTTCCTCACTGCTCCCCTCTCCCAGCACTTTGGCTCCCCACTGCTTGGAGGAAATCTTAGAGGAGATTTTCTATAATCTGGATCCAGTACATATTTTCCACCTTATCTCTTCCTGTTTCCCTACACAAATATCATGTTGTAGCCAAACAAATGTAGACTGTTTTCTTTTTTTTTTTTTGAGACGGAGTCTCGCTCTGTCACCTAGGCTGGAGTGCAGTGGCACAATCTCCGCTCACTGCAAACTCCGCCTCCTGGGTTCATGCCATTCTCCTGCCTCAGCCTTCCGAGTAGCTGGGACCACAGGCGCCCACCACCACGCACGCCCGGCTAATTTTTTGTGATTGTTTTCTAAGTCTTTTTCTCACAACATTCTCTTATTGAACTGCTGAATCAGATATTTAATAGCTGTATAATCTTGGGAAAGTCAATTAAATTCAACAAGTATTAAGTGCCTAGTTTGTTTTGTGCTGTGTGTTAGGTGCGGGAAAAAATGAATAAGCCTGACATGGTCCCTGCCCTTCTAGAGCTCACAATCTAATGGACAAGGCTGCCTGTTAAACCTGTAACTTCAACAGTGCAATGTGCTGTATGATAGGGAGAGAAGAGCATGTAGGAGCAAGCCTGACCCAGAATTGGGGGTCAGAGAAGGCCTTTCAGAGGGAGTGACTACTCACAGGGACAGAAAGGATAAACAGGAGTCAGCTAAGCATAGATAGGTAGAGTGGGTTGAATTGTGTTTCCCAAAAAGATGTCCAAGTCCTAAGCCCTGTACCTGTTGTGGGACCTTCTTTGGAAAGTATCTTTGCAGATGTAATTAAATTAAAGATCTTGAGATGAGATCATCCTGGATTTAGGGTGGGTCCTAAGTCTAATGACTGGTGACCTTATAAAAGAAAGGAGAGGGAGATTTGAGACAAAAATAGAAGAAGGCATTGTGAAAATGAAGGCACAGATAGGAATTATGCTGCCACAGGCCAAGGAATGCCAGGAATCACTGGAGGCTGGAATTTCCAGGGAAGGATTCTCGCCTGGAGAAGGAAGGGGTGTGGCCTTACTGACACCGTCTGGCCTCCAGAACTGGGAGAGAATAATTTTTATTGTTTTAAGCCACAGAGTTTGTGGTAATTTTATTAATTAATTTATTTTAGAGATGGCGGTCTTGCTATGTTGCCTAGGCTGGAGTGCAGTGGCTATTCACAGGCATAGTTCTGCTGCTGATCAGCATAGGAGTTTTAACCTGCTCTGTTTCTGACCTAGGCTGGTTCACCACTCCTTAGGCAACCTGGTGGTCCCCTGCTCCTGGGAGGTCACCATATTGATGCTGAACTTAGTGTAGAAACCTGATTGGCATAGTGCACTATAGCTCAGAGCTCTTGGGGCTGAAGGGATCCTCCTGCCTCAGCCTCCCAAGTAGCTGGAACTACAGGCCTGTACCACTGTTCCTGGCTATGGTAATTTTTTATGACAGCCCTAGGAAACTGACTCACAAAGGGGGAAACTGTTTTAGGCAAATACCAGGAGGTGAGAGAGCATGGAGTATTTGAGGATACGAGTTAAACGTAATCTAGGGTGTGAGAGGGGAAGTTACAAGAGATGAGGGCTGGGCACAACTGCTGTCACCTATAATCCCAGCACTTTGGGAGGCTGATGGGGGTGGATAACTTGAGGTCAGGAGTTCAAGACCAGCTTGAGCAACGTGGTGAAACCCTGTCTTTACAAAAAAAATGCAAAGATTAGCCAGGCATGGTAGTGCATGCTTGTAGTCCCAGCTACTCCGGGAAGCTGAAATGAGAGGATTGCTTGAGTCTGGGAGATAGAGGCTGCAACGAGCCTTGATCGCCCCACTGCACTCCAGCACTCTAGCCTGGGAGATAAGAGAACAAGACTCTGTGGAGAGACAGAGAGAGATATATGAGACTGGAGGTTAAGCAAAGGATATATTATGAAGGACCTTTAAAATGTCACGTTAAGTTAGAACTTTTTCATAGGAAACATGAGAGGTCACTGTAGGCTTTTTAGAAGGTAAGTGATGTGATGATATGATTAGATTTGTGCTTGGCATTGTAGGCCACTTAAATATTTTCTAATATATTCAGTTATGATCTGGCTGCAGTGTGGAAAGTGGATGGAGATGGCAAAAATGGAAACAGAGTGACAAGGCAGGATACTGCAGTTAAGTCCAAGAAGATAGTGACTTACTTACGCTAGGGTAGTTTCTGTGGGGATAGAGAGAAGTGCATGGCTTTCATGTTGAGGAGGTAAGATAGACAGGGCTTAGTGATTGGTTGGATGTAGAGAGTGAGAGAGCAGTGACAACTGAGGATTATGCTGCGCCTTTGGCTCAGACAGTTGGGTAAATACACTGAGTTGGCAAAACCATGCACGGAGATCTGAAACTCAAGTGGAAGAACTATAGAAGTATCTGTGGACACAGAGATACAAACTACCATCAGATATAAACACCTCTACACAAATAAACTAGAAAATCTAGAAGAAATGGATAAATTCCTGGATACGTACACCCTCCAAAGACTAAACTAGGAAGAAGTTGAATCCCTGACTAGACCAATAACGGGCTCTGAAATTGAGGCAATAATTAAGAGCCTATGAACCAAAAAAAGTCCAGGACCAGGCGGATTCACAGCCAAAATCTACCAGAGGTACAAAGAGGAGCTGGTACCATTCCTTCTGAAACTATTCTAATCAATAGAAAAAGAGGGAATCCTCCCTAACTCATTTTATGAGGCCAGCATCATCCTGATACCAAAGCCTGGCAGAGACACAACAAAAAAAGAAAATTTTAGACCAATATCCCTGATGAACATCAGTGCGAAAATCCTCAATAAAATACTGACAAACCGAATCCAGCAGCACATCAAAAAGCTTATCCACCATAATCAAGTGGGCTTCATCCCTGGGATGCAAGGCTGGTTCAACATACGCAAATCAATAAACATAACCCATTATATAAACAGAACCAAAGACAAAAACCACATGATTATCTCAACAGATGCAGAAAAGACCTTTGACAAAATTCAACAGCCCTTCATGCTAAAAACTCTCAATAAATTAGGTATTGATGGGACATATCTCAAAATAATAAGAGCTATTTTTGACAAACCCACAGCCAATATCATACTGCGTGGCAAAAACCGGAAGCATTCCCTTTGAAAACTGGCACAAGACAGGGATGCCCTCTCTCACCACTCCTATTCAACATAGTGTTGGAAGTTCTGGCCAGGGCAATCAGGCAAGAGAAAGAAATAAAGGGTATTCAATTAGGAAAAGAGGTAGTCAAATTGTCCCTGTTTGCAGATGACATGATTGTATATTTAGAAAACCCCATTGTCTCAGCCCAAAATCTCCTTAAGCTGATAAGCAACTTCAGCAAAGTCTCAGGATACAAAATCAATGTGCAAAAATCACAAACATTCCTATACACCAATAACAGACAAACAGAGAGCCAAATCATGAATGAACTCCCATTCACAATTCTACCATTAACCAAATCAAGACCTGCTTTTTCAGGAAATTAAATAATTATCTTTGCCACTTATTTGACATTTATTTAACATATTTTGGATTATGTTACTTCTATTTATTTAAATATCCACATATTTCTGACTTTTCTCTCCATTCATATATATATATATGTGTGTGTGCATGTGTGTATACATATATAATTATTATTTTTTCTTTCTTTCTTTTGAGACAGGGTCTCATTTTGTTACCCACGCTGGAGTGCAGTGGGGTGAACATGGCTCACTGTAGCCTTGACCCCCAGGCTCAAGCAATCCTCCTGCTTTAGCCCTTTAAGTAGCTGAGACAACAGGTGTGTGCCACCACGGTGGCTAATTTTTTGTTTTTTTGCATATAAAAATTTATCACTACAGTTTTTTTTTTTTTTTTTTTTTTGAGACTAAGTCTCACCCTGTTGTCCAGGCTGGAGTGCAGTGGTACGATCTCGGCTCACTGCAACCTCTACCTCCCAGATTCAAGCAATTCTTGTGCCTTGGCCTTTTGAGTAGCTGGGATTACAGGTGTGCAGCACCACACCCGGTTAATTTTTAAATTTTTAGTAGAGACAGGGTTTCACCATGTTGGCCAGGCTGGTCTCGAACTCCTGGCTTCAAGCAATCCACCTGCCTTGGTCTCCCAAAGTGTTGGAATTACAAGCGTGAGCTACCACGCCTGGCCCATCACTACAGTGTTTTCACCATTAAAGTTTATGATCTTGGTCTTTCCTTCGTGCCTTTGTATAGGGCCAAAAGAGAGACATTGGGCACTTTGAAACCTTAAAGCAGACTCCAGGAATATCGCCTTTTTTTTTTTTTTTTGAGATGGAGTCTCGCTCTCATTGCCCAGGCTGGAGTTCAGTGGCATGATCTAGGCTCACTGCAACCTCTGCCTCCCAGGTTCAAGTGATTCTCCTGCCTCAGCCTCCTGAGTAACTGGGATTACAGGCGCCTGCCACTGTGCCTGGCTAATTTTTTTAAATTTTTAGTAGAGACGGGGTTTCACCATGTTGGCCAGGCTGGTCTCGAACTCCTGACCTCATGATCCACCTGCCTTGGCCTCCCAAAGTGCTGGGATTACAACCGTGAGCCACTGTGCTCGGCCCAGCATGATCTTTTTAACCAAATCCAGCAACAAGAACTTTATCGTTCTTGTTGAACTTTCAGCAACAAGAACTTTTCAGCAACAAGAACTTTCAGCAACAAGAACTTTTTCTCAATAAAGTTCAAGCAACCACCATTGGCTACAAAGGCTGTGATTTTCTTGCTATTCTTGATCAGCTAGATGCTGGCACACTTCCTGATGGCAGAATTTGGCTGTTTGGTTTCAACCCCTACTTTTTCCAGCACAATTCCTTTTGCATGAGAAGCACCTCTCATGCAACCCTCAAAAGGGTTGGCCTTCAGGGCTGTGCCCAAATGGGCTTTCTTGTACTGTTTTTCATGCCACTTCTGGTCTCGTCAGTGACTGTGGAACTTCCTAGCAGCACGAAGTCCATGACACTTGCCCATCCTGCTGGCACCACGGGCCTAAGTGAAAGAGCTAATTTTTGTAGAGATGGGTTTCACCAGGTTGCCCAGGCTGGTCTCAAACTCATGGCCTCAAGTGATCCATGCACCTCAGCCTCTCAAAGTGTCTCCATTTATACATTAAATACTATGTCTTAAATATTTTTAATCTCCTTAGGTATCAGGCACTAGCAAGATGACCAGATAAATAATAACCAGATAAGATAACCAGATACATAACAGCCACGCCACAATAACAATAAAAACGCCAACATCAGCTAACATTTCCTAAGCACTTACTGGGTGTGAGAGGCAGTATAGGGAGATAGATAAGAGCATGAGTTCTGGAATCAGACTTAGCTAAAATATAGGTACCATTCCCTCTTGGGCAAGTTATTTAACTGACCTGTGCTGCAGTTTTTTCATCTGTAAAGTGGGAGTGATGATAGTATATACTCATTAGGGAGGTGAGGATTAAATTAGATAATATGTATATTCTTTTTTAAAAAAATTTATTTTTATTTTATTTTTTTAGAGGACGGTCTCACTCTGTTGCCCAGGTTGGAGTGTAGTGGTACAATCACAGCTCACTGTGACCTCAAATTCCTGGGCTCAAATGAGCTTCTTGAATAGCTTAGACTACAGGTATTCACCACCATGCCTAGTTAATTTTTTTAATTTTGTAGAGATGAGGGTCTTGCTATATTGCCCAGCTGGTATGGAGCTTCTGGCCTTAAGTCATCCTCCCATCTCAGCCCCCTGAGTAGCTGAGATTATAGGTGTGAGCCATGGTGCCTGGCTATAATTTTTTTTAAACGAAGCTTCAATTTTCTTTTTTTTTCTTTTTTATTTTTTTGAGATGAACTCTCACTCTGTTGCCCAGGCTGGAGTGCAGTGGAGTGATCTTGGCTCACTGCAACCCTCCGCATCCCAGGTTCAAGCTATTCTCTTGCCTCAGCCTCACGAGTAGCTGAGATTACAGGTGCCTGCCACTACACCCGGCTAATTTTTGTATTTTTAGCAGAGACGGGATTTCACCATGTTGGCCAGGCTGGTCTCAAATTCCTGACCTGTGATTCGCCTGCCTCAGCCTCCCAAAGTGCTGAGATTACAGGTGTGAGCCACCACGCCCAGCTGAAGCTTCAATTTTCAAGATAATATGTGTATGCTTAGTCTAGTTACTTCCACATGATAATAATAGCTAACATTTATTGAGCTCTTATAATGTGCTAAGCACTTCACATGTATTGTCACACATCAGCCCCACAATTGTCCTATACGGTAGGTATTATTATTATCATTCCCTTTTTATAGATGAGGAAACTGAGATTGAGAAGTTAAACAATATGTTGAATTTGTGTACCAACATCAGGCTTTACTAAGTGTCTTTGAGTTGGAATGAAAAGTAGAATTTTGTGCATCCTCTATTCTACATCTGACAGAGAGATAGGAGAGTATAAATAGACTACTTATTGAGGGGCAGAAGAATATTTTTACATTGTTGGTGGAATTCTATACTCTTAAGTCTCTCTAGGTGGGAGACTGGAATGCTTTGAAGGAGTATAAATTGAAAAGACTGACAATAGCAACATTTGTTTAAGATAATGATAAAAACAGATTGAGGTGATTTACTCTCAGCGCTACTTGCTGGAATAAATAATGCAGTTGGTGTGTGTTATTTATTTAAAGGATGAGAATTAAAGGTTTAAAGGATGAGAATGTTTCCTCATCCTTTATTCTCAAGTCTAATTCTGGCTCTGCTCTAGTCCAAAGGCTACTTTCGGAGGTCTGAATTTGCTGTACCTCATCTCTGAGTTAGAGATTTTTGAGAGCCCCTGGTAGTTTCAGCATGAACAAGAGTGTCTTATATTCCAAATTGGATTTCTAATCCCACCCAAAATTATTCCTGGAAAAGTCTTGTTCTGCTGGAATTCTTTTTTTTTTTTTTTTTTTTTGAGACAGAGTCTTGCTCTGTCCCCCAGACTGGAGTGCAGTGGCGCAATCTCGGCTCACTGCAAGCTCCGCCTCCCGGGTTCACGCCATTCTCCTGCCTCAGCCTCCCGAGTAGCTGGGACTACAGGCGTCCGCCACCACGCCCGGCTGATTTTTTTTTTTTGTATTTTTAGTAGAGACGGGGTTTCACCGTGTTAGCCAGGATGGTCTCGATCTTCTGACCTTGTGATCCGCCCGCCTCGGCCTCCCAAAGTGCTGGGATTACAAGCTTGAGCCACTGCGCCCAGCCATCTGCTGGAATTCTTTGGCCTGAGATAGAGGAGGCTAAAATTTCTTGGTTGTCTTAGGTCCTCAGTGGGGCCCTTGGGTGGTCTGAGGTCAGCCTTGCAGTTTTAGAGCTGGGCAGGACTGTGGAGATGAGGGAATAAGGTCTCATGTTGTAGCACAAGGGCATTTGCCCAGATACCTTCTTCTCCTGTGGAGTTGGATGTTAGTGAGAGCTGACTGCCATGTTAATATCTTCATAATGCTTCTGAGAAGGCTGTTTTTGCTCCTTTCCTTCTCACTTACCTTACTATTTCTATTATAGACTTTCTGGGTAGGGCTGAAATCTCTAGAAGCCTTGATAGGATTTCAAACAATAGGATTCCTGGGTTGCCAGCTAAATCTAAACAGGTCTCCTTTTCTGGAACTATGGAGGGAAAACAAAAGATAGATTTTTAAATACCTTCTGAAATAAGAAATTGACCACTTCTTTACTGATTATTTACAATAATAACATCAAGTCAGGAACTAGAGGTACAGTAAAACATTAAAAGTCTGTTCTATTTGGTAGAAAGGCCATTTTGGTTACTGAGCAGACAGAATAAAATGGAATGTTAAAAAATACTTTTAGTTCAATAACTTCTAAGAAAATGTAGTAATATTTTTAACACAAACATGAATTTTGTGTTAATGATTATTATCTGGTTCTAGGCAAAGATTCTAGGCAAACTCCCATTACTATAGTACTGCTTGTAAGAAATAACTTCTCTTTATCCTAAGAACAGTTCATAGCTTATGAATGAATATATTTTCAAAACTGTATACAGTATTTGGAAATTGGAATGTTTATCCTGGAAAACATGAATAATGGTTAGCTTTTCCAAGGCAGCCTGTTAAACGTATAAACAAACCATGAGGGGATTAATGACAATATTTCAAGTAGAACTACACATCATTTATAACCTTGGGGGAGAAATAATAGAAAAATTATTTTCTATTAGTTAGTGGAAGCACGTGACACCTTAATGCTCTCTAACCTCCAGCAGACTCTCCAGCCCTAGCATTGAGGGTAGAGGCTTCATCAGTGTGGGGAAGGTATTTTTTTAAGAACAGTAAATTATCGATACCCTAGATTTACATGAGAGAGTGCATTTTTCTTTTTCTGAAACAAAATTTTTTTTTAAATAAAAGGAATGCCTCCCAAAGTAGTGCAAACACACATTATAGGCTGGGGGTGGTGGCTCACGCCTGTAATCCCAGCACTTTGGGAGGCTGAGGCAGGTGGATCATGAGCTCAGGAGATCGAGACCATCCTGGCTAATACTGTGAAACCCCATCTCTACTAAAAATACAAAAAATTAGCCGGGCGTGGTGGCGGGCGCCTGTAGTCCCAGCTACTGGGAGGCTGAGGCAGGAGAATGGCATGAACCCGGGGGGCGAGCTTGCAGTGAGCTGAGATTGCACCACTGCACTCCAGCCTGGGTGACAGAGCAAGACTCCGTCTCAAAAAAAAAAGACAAAATAATTCAGACATTATAGAAGGCAGCCACATTTTTCTACGCCAGTCACTCCTTCAGTGTTCTCATTGGAGACCAAAGGGCAGTGTCTCTTGCAGTAGGCGTTTGGATAGTGCAAGTGCCTGCTTGATTTAGTTAACACTGTACCAATTTGTTTAGCAAATACTGTTCTGGAGAAGCAGTACAAAAGTAACTCACATCCCAGACTACACCTTCCTGACCTGTCTCCCAACTGGAAGCCTGTGAATGATCTTTGCTGTGCAGTGAGTTGTAGCTGCCCAACTGCCTTCTGTTCATAACGTCTCTACTCACCCACCGCCTTGAGGAAGAGATTCTTATCTGTTAGCACCTTGATAAAGTCTGAGAAATTCACCTTCCCATCTCCTGCAACAAAAATCTGAGACTCAGGACAAGGATAAGATGTATTTTAATTATCAGAGTATATATTAAATATAAAAATTAAAACACTCTGGATGATTTAATATTAAAAACAGGGCATTTCAGGGCTGGAAATATGCTCAGGTGAGCCCTGGTCTTCTTGAAGTGGTCTTAGCACCATTACATGAGTCCTCCACAGCCCACAGAAGCAACGGTGGTTGTAAACATCCAGCCAGGAGCACCCAGCCATTGCAGTCTGTCCGCCTGCCCCTTTCTCAGAGACTGGCCATGTTTGCAAGGAATCTGTCCTGTCTTCCCATGCTATAACTGCCCCTATTATTCCTATTATAACATCTCCAAGCTGTATTCCATTTCCTCTAAAATTGAAGGATGATGAGTATTATTAGAGGGGTATGTGTATGTTTCCATGAAATAATAGAAAATTTTGACACAGTTAGTAGAAGCAAGTGACACCTTAAGTGACATTGAATGACAGGTGGAACTGATGTTGATTGAATAGGGCACTAGCAGTTGGGTGGGGAGAGGTGAGAGGAGATAATATGCTGCATATATTTTTCACACAGCATATCAGTTTGGGCTACTAATAATTCGGTCAGTATATTCACTAAAAACATTATCTGTGGCTGGGCGTGGTGGCTCATGCCTGTAATTCCAGAACTTTGGGAGGCCGAGGCGGGCGGATCACGAGGTCAGGAGATTGAGACCATCCTGGCTAACATGGTGAAACTCTGTCTCTACTAAAAATACAAAAAATTAGCCGGACGTGGTGGCGGGCCCTGTAGTCCCAGCTACTCAGGAGACTGAGGCAGGAGAATGGCATGAACCCAGGAGGCGGAGGTTGCAGTGAGCTGAGATTGTGCCACTGCACTCCAGCCTGGGCGACAGAGCAAGACTCCGTCTCAAAAAAAAAATTATCTGTATGCTTTAAAAATACCAACAAAAGTGCTGTGGCATTTAAAATTCAATATAGGTGGGACTTGATGGAAAAAAAAGATTTGTTCTATTTTGATTCAAACAGAAACAAAAGGCTTGAATTCTCTTGGTAACATGTCATTATTAACATTGTTACTGCTTTTGTACATCAGGACAGGTAACCTGAATTTGATACTGCAATCAGACAATCACTCTTAGCTTCCACACAGCGTTTTTCAAATAGTCCATTTTCTAGGATTAATTTGATTTCACAACTTGTACACATACCTCACTGATCTCCTTAAAGGGACATACATACATACATACACAGACACACAGACACACACATATATGTGTGTGTCCCTTTAAGGCTATATATATATGTGTGTGTGTGTGTATACATAGATATATGGATATATACATATATGTATATTTGTATATAGTATTCAAATATATAGTCTACAAACATATAATATACAAATTATATATATATATATTTGGGGGGCAAGTAAATAAGGTTTGTTTCTCATGTTTATACAGTCATTAAAAGAAAACAATATATTCACAAAAATCTTTTATGGGAAAAACAATGAGAAGCCAAAGGACTCACGATCAATATCAGCACATTTCAATTCATTATAGACATCATGCTTGGTTAGATTCATTCCCAGCTTAGCTACAGTGCACATCAGTCCATGGAAATCAATACAGCCAGTTTTGTCCTTGTTGAAGAAGTTGTAGGCATCTTGGAAAGCTGGGGAAATAGGATTATGTTATTCAGGACAGTTGTTCAAGAAGAAGTACATACACTAATAGGAGTAGGGCAGACAATATAGTTGACTGGAGATCATGTTCTAAAAAAAGGATTGTGAAAAAAATGAATGCTTAATAGACATTTCTTATAAAGGACAGTATCCTTCCATGGAACTTGAACTGGAATGAACTAACTGTTGCAAAACCAAGTGTTGGTAGGTAAGATGGCTTTCCAAAGATATCCACACCGTAATCCCTTAACCTGTGAATATGCTATCTTACATGGCAAAAGGGACTTTGCACATATAATTAAGATAGATTATTCTGGGCTCAATCTAATTACATGATCCCTTATATAGCTAGAAGCCAGAGAGATGTGGCAGAAATCAGAGAGGTTTAGAGCATGAGAAAGACCTGACCCACCATTGCTGATTTATCAGCCAGGAACTTCTCTGCTTGCTAAAGAGGCTGAGAAGCTCCTGGCTGATAAACAGTAAAGAAACTGGAATGTCAGCCCTACAAGAGAAAAGAACAGAATTCTGCCAAAAATCTGAATGAGACTGGGAGCAGATTCTCCTCCAGGAGATCCTCGTGGATCACGAGGTCAGGAGATTGAGACCATCCTGGCTAAGGCCAGGCTGGCCAACACCTTAATTTCAGTCCTATAAGACACAGAGAAGAGAAACCAGCTGTACCCACCTGGGCTTCTGACTTATAGAACTCTGAGATAATAAATTTGTGTTGTTTTAAGCTGTTATGTTTGTGGCAATTTGTTACAGCAGCAATAGAAAACTAATCTGTCAAACTGGACCCAAATTACATATATGTGTGTGTATGTTTTGTATGGATCCAAAGTTTTTCAAAGAAATAGTCAAGGCACTAACTGGAGCCAAAATTACATATGTATTTTCTGAAATTAGTGAATGAGGAAATAAACCTGGAACAAAATATATCCCAAATGACACCTGAATAAAACTTACTTCATATCACATTCAAGTCTCAGCGTCTCTATGTATAAGAGTGATTAATCTCCTACAGAGATAATGATACCTGCTCTGTAAGTGTGTAATGTAAAAAGGTAACATCTTTCTCCTTGATAAAAGGTAGGCTTCTCTAGGGCTGGAACCGAACTATCTCTGACTTGTTTCTGTTTTTCCCACTATCTCTTGCATGTTAGTAGGCAGTCAACAAATATTGATTGCATGCTTTCCATGGACCAGGTATTGCTCCAAGTGTTTTGGATACATTAGTGCACTAAATAGACAAAGATCTGTGACTTCATATAAATGTAATAAATAGGTAAACTAGATGCCATTTTAGAAGGTGGTATGTACCATGGAAAAAAGAAAAAGTAATTCTGGGTGGATGATTAGAAAGAAGAAAAGAAATAGAATTCCTACACACTCCCACCTCCATGTCTACTTCCTGACCAGCACCTGTACCTGCATGATCTTCCCTCCCTTGTGGATTGGAACTCATCCCCTCTCTCATATTCAAAGAATTTACTGAAGAAAGGGTCTCCTCTTAGGTAAGGGAAATATCATTTTTTCATTTTCTATTATATCAATCCTATTGTTGTATAAACTTTTGCTATTTCTCCCTTAAAAAGTACATTGTGACCCCATTTCCCCCTCCGGCTATTGCTACCTCTGCCATTTGTCTCTTCTTCCTATTGAAAATTTAGTCATTTATGGCCGGGCGTGGTGGCTCATGCCTGTAGTCCCAGCACTTTGGGAGGCCAAGGCGGGTGGATCACGAGGTCAGGAGATCAAGACCATCCTGGCTAACACGGTGAAACCCTGTCTCTACTAAAAATACAAAAAATTAGCCGGGCGTGGTGGTGGGCGCCTGTAGTCCCAGCTACTCGGGAGGCTGAGGCAGGAGAATGGCGTGAACCCCGGGGGGCGGAGCCTGCAGTGAGCCAAGATCGCACCACTGCACTCCAGCCTGGGGGACAGCGTGAGACTCCATCTCAGAAAAAAAAAAGAAAAAAATTAGCAATTTATTTCTATCAGTGTGGATTCATGGATGTTTATTTTATACTTTGGGTTATAGTCAATTCTATATTATTAATTTTTATTGCTCAAATAGAAAAAGTTGGTGGAAGGCAGAGTATATGGATACAGATGCTGGTAAGGAGGTAGACATGGAGGTGAGAGTCTATGGAAATTCTACTCTGATTGCTTCAGTTTTCTTCAGGAAAGTAAGGAGACCAATTGACAGTAAGGATGGGAGATGCTGGGGATCTTGAAGTATTCAATAAATATTTGTAGAATGAACAAATTAACCTCTCATAGGAAAGTTGTGAGGATTAAGCACTGTAACGAACACATTTTCTAGTTTCCATATTTGATGTTTTGATATCTGGGGCCTTGCTGGCCCTGGAGGGACTGCCCCTCTCAGGGCTGGTCAATTCCTAGAAATAGTAACTACTAGCTTGTGAGTGTGTCTTTCCTCTGCAAACCATCCAATTCCATAGACCATATTCCATAGACCATATCCTCAACCACCTGCCTTCTCCACCTCTTACAGTCAGAGCCACTACTTCCCTGCCCTAGTCATCCCAGGGCTAGGTACCAGACAACTAGGGACAGCCCTTACATGCCAGAGCCCACTGAAGTCGTTTAAACTAGCTAACCCCATACCTACTTACCCTGCCTTGTCCATTCCTTTTTGCAGAAACCACAATAGAGTTTCTTGTCCACATGCTGCCCCTGCCCACTTCCTGACTGACCCTGGTGCTTCCTCTTGTGGCCCCACATGCTTGGCTTGCTGTGCCCTGTTTCTAGGGATCTGTGAGTATGAAAAACTTCCTTTGTGGCCATCATTTCTGTGTCTGCATGTCTCACCATATCTGACTAAAATAGACCCCTTAAAATGAGCACCAAAGTATCTTAAGGCACTTTAGAAACCTTAAAGGTCTATAAAACCATAAGCTGTTATTATTAAGGCATTTAGCTCAGTTTTACAATGAAAAATGCCAATCTGATCATGACAATCCTTTGCGTTTTCCAAACCGAAATTCCCAGCAATAAAGGTTGATTGATTATAGAATGAACAAATTAACCTCTCGTAGGAAAGTTGAGGATTAAGCACTGTAAAGAACACATTTTCTAGTTTCCATATTTGATGTTTTGCTATCTGGGGCCTTGCTGGCCCTGGAGGGACTGCCCCTCTCAGGGCTGGTCAAGGTCGATTGATTCTATGATTCATTTCTGTCTCCTGGGTCAATTTCTAAATTGGTTCTAAATTTAGTGGGGTAAAGCATCAGCCTCTCCAGAAACCAGACACAACCCAAACACAGCCACACTTGACTTCTTTGAATTTTTCTAGTGCATCATGCTTTCCCTTTTCTCTGGCCTTTGTAGATTCTGTTCTTTCTGCCTAGAACACTCCTCTCAGCGCTATTTGCCTGATTTACTCCAATTCGTCATTCAGCCTTCTCTGGGACTCCCTTTCTTCCCTCACAAGACCAAATTAGGAGGCTTTCCTTTAAGCTCCTTAACACTCCATACTTTTCCTATCATAACTTGTGTTATATTGTAATTTAAATGATTTATTCAGCAAGTTCATGCCTTTTTTGTTTTCGAGACGGAGTCTCGCTTTGTCACCCAGGCTGGTGTGCAGTGGTGCAATCTCGGCTTACTGCAACCTCCGCTTCCTGGGTTCAAGCAATTCTCCCTGCCTCAGCCTCCCAAATAGCTGGGATTACAGGTGCCCGCCACCACGCTCTGCTAATTTTTGTATTTTTAGTAGAGACAAGGTTTCACCATATTGGCCAAGCTGGTCTCAGACTCCTGACCTCAGGTGATCGGCCTGGCCTGCCTCAGCCTCCCAAAGTGCTGAGATTACAGGCATGAGCCACTGTGCCTGGCAAGTCATGGTTTAACAGCCTGTCTTCCCTATTAGACTTCCTATCAGGACAGGGACCACGTCTGACTTGTTTTGTTGTTTCCCACACCTAGTACATTTTTGGCATTAAATAAATATTTGTTGTTTGGATGAATAAACTTTAGCCAGTGTAGCTCATTTTATATTTTTTTCTTTGAGAAATCCTAGGACTGTAGCTGTGTTTGTGTTCTTTATTACTTGATTTATATTTGTTCTTTTGTTATTTTTGTTCTTTTTGCATTTGTTCTTCTTTTCCACACCCACAAGTTCTTTTTTGAATACAGTTATTTGACCAGCACTGCCTAAATTCTAGGGAGATGTCCATTTAAAAGCAATTTCCCTCCTGTCCCACAAAAATGTAAGGTTTTTTTCCTTTCTCTCAAATGATGGTGGTGTAGACAACCCTTGAAATCTCAGATCTTTCTTAGAGAAGAAAGGATCAGACATATTAAGGAGCTGTTGTTCATGCTTCAATTTTGAGGATGATTCTCATTACCTGCCATTTGTGAAGCACTTAGCTTCTTTTCTTTGTGTTGTAATTGGCATTGAAGAGATCCTGGTAAGTCTCTATCCCTGAGGAAAGATATGAAAATATTTAGATTTACTACATATGTGAAACCAGCAGATATTAGTCCTATTCATCAGTTTCTGCTTACTGGAATGAATGTAGCATCTCAATGTATCCAGTCTACTATCCTAAGGGATCTTCTATTTAGGATAGCCAATAGCTACAGGATGAACAGTGAGAAAATGTTGGCCACTGAAATCCACCTCTGCCCTAAACTTGCCCATCACCCCTCCCTTAAAAAATTATAATTTCAGTCCAGCCATGGTGGCTCATACCTCTACTCCTAGCCCTTTGGGAGGTCAAAGCAAGAGGATCGCTTGAGCCCAGGAGTTCAAGACCAGCTTGGGCAACATAGCTGTCTCTATTTTTTGTCTCTACAAAAAATAAAAAAAAAATTAGCCAGGTGTGGTGGCACAGGCCTGTAGTCCTAGCCACTCAGGAGGCTGAGGTGGGAGAATTGCTTGTGCCTGGGAGGTCACGGCTGCAGTGAGTCATGATTGCACCACTATGCTTCAGCCTGGGTGACAGAGTGAGAGCCTATCTCAAAAAAAAAAAAAAAAAAACCAAACCCAAAAACCAGTTACGATTTCCCCCCATTTTACAAAATAAGAAACAGAAGCTCAGAGCAATTAAATAATTTGTCTCAGGTTATACAGATAGTAAATGAAAGACCTGAGATTCAAACCCAGATTTGTCTGACTCCAAAAATCAAGGCCATAATGCTTTACACTATTCCTGTTGTTAGAAAGAGAAGTTGTTTCAATTTTCTTTTTTGCTGGCTCCAACTCTCAGCCTTGAGTTTAAAGTTTTAAAACAGTATAAATATTGTTGTGGTGAATACCCTTACAGAGAAACCTTTGCATCTATGACTATTTTACAACTTTTTTTTTTTTTTTACAACTTTTACAACTATTTTACAATCGTCAAATTGTATTTTTACCAGCATATGTATGGGTGTATAAGAGAGAGAAATAAAGATAGAGAACACTTCTGAAAATTTGAAACCCTGGGTGACCTTTCATTTATTGAGGAAAGTAAAATCTGGAAAAGGCAGGAACATATTAATACCCTCAAGATACTTTGTACAGCTCTGAAGTAATTTATTACTTTAAGAACACACAAAAATATATCATGTAAAACTGAGTTTGCTTATAATATGATAAATAAAATTTAATTACATTTAAGTAAATGTGATTTAACTCCAAAATTTAATTATAATCAATTTTATAAATTTATTTAAAGTGCATTTAGTTTTGATACTTGTAAAACTAAACGTTTAAAAAATATGAAATCTCATAGTTTTGTGGCTTTATAAGAAGCAGTTTAAAAAGTAAAACTAGGCCGGGCACGGTGGCTCATGCCTGTAATCCCTGCACTTTGGGAGGCCAAGGCGGATGGATCACGAGGTCAGGAGATCAAGACCATCCTGGCTAACATGGTGAAACCCCGCCTCTACTAAAAATTAAAAAAAAAAAAAAATTAGCCAGGCATGGTGGCAGGCGCCTGTAGTCCCAGCTGCTTGGGAGGCTGAGGCAGAAGAATGACATGAACCCAGGAGGCGGAACTTGCAGTGAGCAGAGATCATGTCACCGCACTCCAGTCTGGGCGACAGAGCAAGACTCTGTCTCAAAAAAAAAAAAAAAAAAAAGGAAAACTAGGAGAAATACTAAACATTGTAGTTAAACAAAAAATTATTATGGTTTATTAATTTAGTATCCCCTAAAGTACTTATTAGATTCAACTCATTTTCAAAGAGTGGCCTGGGAGAAAAGGAGGTGATAGTCTCAAAACTGTTCTTAACTTTTGAAAGTGGCATTTTATCTAACTTGTCTTATTTTCTCAGTTTTTACTAACATTGATTTCTTCTTCTGGTGCTTCCTCTTTATTATCTACTTGAATTTCTTCTCTTTCTCTCATTCTTTCAAGACAGAGTCTCCCTCTGTGGTCCAGGATGGAGTGCAGTGGTGTGATCGTGGCTCACTGCAGCCTTGACTGCCCAGGCTCAAGGATCCTTCCACCTCAGTTTCCCGAGTAATTGGAACTATAGGTGCATGCCACCATACCTAGCTAATTTTTTATTTTTTGTAGAGACAAGATCTCCTTATGTTGCTCAGGCTGGTCTTGAACTCCTGGGCTCAAGTGTTCTTCCCCCACTACCTCCCAAAGTGCTGGGATTACAAGTGTGTGCCACTGTGCCCAACCTGTAATTTCTGAAGCTCAGGTTTGTCCTTATTCAGATAGGTTATTTTATATTTATTGTACAGATGTTCCTTGATTCATGATGGGGTTACATCCTTATAAACCCATCATAAGTTGAAAATATTGTAGATTGAAAATGCATTAATTCGCCTAAACTACATAGCTTAGCCGAGCCTACCTTAAATGTGCTCAGAACAGTTACATTAGCCTACATGTGGGCAAAATCATCTAGCACAAAGCCTATTTTGTAATAAAGTGTTGAATGCCTCATGTAATTTATTGACTCCTGTACTGAAATTGAAAAACAGAATGGTTGTATGAGTATTTGAAGTAGAGTTTCTACCAGATACATATTGCTTTTGTACCACTATAAAGTCAAAAAATGGTAAGTTGAGCCATTGTTAAGTTGGGGACCATCTGTATTTCTAAATATAAACAAATTTCTTTTGCATGATGTAAAAGATGCAGTACATGGAGAAATACTATGTTCTCAAGAAGCAGGAGGAAAGTAGAATTCAAGGCAGTGTAAAGATCTTTTTTCTTTCGAGACAGGGTCTTACTCTGTTGCCCAGGTTGAAGCGCAGTGGTGCGATCTCAGCTCACCCTAACCTCTGCCTCCTGGGCTCGAGCAATCCTCCCACCTCAGCCCCTTGAGTAGCTGGGACTACAGGTGTGCACCACCACATCCAGCTAATTTTTGTATCTTTTTTGGTAGAGGCTGGTCTCAAATTCCTAGGCTCAAGTGATCCACCCGCCTCAGTCTCTCAAAGTGCTGGGATTACAGATGTGAGCCACCGTGCCAGGCCAGGCAACATAAAGTTCTTATTACCTGTCTTTAAAAAGACACTCTTGGCACAATTTCAAATCTTATCTTGGATCAAACATTGGAGAAAGACTTTATTTTTCAAAGTTTCAAATGACTGAAGAATCTTACATTTGGAAGGAACCCAATCCAGCCTCTCATCTAATGTAGGAATTCCCTTTACATGTAGTATTGTCTAGTCTTTGCTTAACTACTTTCAGTGACAAGGAACTCACTACCTCAAAAGATAGCTTGCATAGTCACTAGAAAAGATACACTCAGAATAGAAAGTAAATGGATAATTGTGAAAGAGAAAAAAATGTTCTTCTTATGATCTGATAAAATATAAATCAGGTTCTCATTTTTGGTCATTAGTGGCTGTTTATTGAAATTTGTTGTTAGGTGACTAAGAAAAAGCCATTGTTAATGTCACAGGTAAATCTCCCTTCTCAATTTTAGCCCAGGGTCAGTCATGGCTAATTTACCAGCTTTCGTTTACCAGCTATATTTGAAATATAGACCCTTTTTCTACACTTTGACTTGGTTATGGGTTTAGGTCTTCTTTATGACCTTCTAAATTTTTTCTTCCTTAAACTGGCACTCAAAATATCTCAAGGTATAACTGATAACTCCTTGAGCCCCCTAGGGTATTTTGTATCCTAACATAAAAACAGCTTCTCCTTTGGGAGGACAGGAGGGAGAATTCTGCTCTTCCTATCAAAAAAGATGTATATCTTTTTCTTTTCATAAAAAATCTTCCTCTTCAATTCCGATGTTTTGTTTTATAACTAAACTTATCATATAATAAATATTTGAAGAGTATTTTAATTGTTTCATCATAATCTTTATGAGCATTTAATATATTAATAATTTTTTTTTGAGATGGAGTCTTGCTCTGACACCAGGCTGGAGTGCACTGGCACAATCTCGGCTCACTGCAACCTCTGTTCCCCAAGTTCAAGCAATTCTCCTGCCTCAGCCTCTCAAGTAGCTGGGACCACAGGTGCACACCACCACGCCTGGCTAATTTTTGTATTTTTAGTAGAGACGGAGTTTCACCATGTTGGCCAGGATGGTCTCGATCTCTTGACCTCATGATCCACCCACCTCAGCCTCCCAAAGTGCTGAGATTACAGGTGTGAGCCACTGCACCCGGCCAATAATCTTAATAATTTTCTTTTTTTAAGGGGCTTCCTGGTAAAGACTGGAAAACCTGCTAGACAAAATTCTGAAGGAGCCTGTAACACTAATAATTCTTTGTCATAATACATTTATCACCCTTAATACATTCATTACCTACCTTTTACTGTGGGAGATGGGTACTTTTGTTAGAGGATTCAGCTTAAGTTTTGGTTTAACTTCTGAAACTGCCATGTGGCCAGTGACTCTGTCTGGAATTCAGAATGTACAATTAAGAAATCAGTTTACAGATTAATTCTTTATATTCTTTTGTAACTTTTTCAGCTCCAAGCCTGGAGTTTGAAAAATCTAGGGCCTCAAGGAATGGTAATAGATGCAAACTCAAGTTAGAGGTATGCATAAAGTTGGAATGCCATGTGGAAAGTCCCCTTCATTGTTCCCAGATTTCTAAGCAAAGTTGCTTGTCACTGCTCCCCCTTCAATTAGTGTCACTCTGATCCTATGTAAAAATAAATGCTAAGTGAAATAAGCCAGACACAGAAAGACCAACGCTATATGATCTAACTAATATGTATAATCTAAAATAGTCAAACTCATAGAAGCAGAGAGTAGAATGGTGGTTGAGGAAGGAGATATGGGGAGATGTCGGTGATACAAAGTTTGAAGATGAATAAATTCTGAAGATCTAATGAACAGCATGGTGACTACAGGTAATAACACTACTGTACTGTATACCTGAAATTTGCTAAGAGATTAGATCCTAAGTGTTCTCACTACACACACACACACACACACACAAATAGTAACTCAGTGAAGTGATGAATATGTTAATTAGATTGATTGTGGTGATTATTTAACAATGTATACATATATCAAATCATCAAGTTGTACACCTTAAATAATAAAAATGGTGCCATGTGACACAGATAATGAGCATTCTGGAAATATATGGAAAAAGTTATTTAAAGATGCTATTTTATTATGAAATCAGTAGAGCTTTCAAATCATAATTGACAAAGAATAAAATTTGCCTACTTGTTTACATCTTAGATACCTGCCTAGTAGTAAGTAGACTTTCCCAGGGTTTCTTTTTGGGAGACTCATCCCTGCCCTGTCACTTCTTGGGAACCAACTGTTGTTTGTTTGTTTTTGTTTTTAGATGTGTAAAAAGGCTTTATTTGCAGGGGAGCAGGAATTTAATAAAAGAGACCAAATCCCATGTCATCGTCTGACTCTTTGGACACCTCCTCCTCCTCCTCCTCATCTTCTCCTCTGCTGCAGCAGGGGTGGAACCAGCAGCAGGAGCTGCACAGCCTGGGGCAGCAGAGACAGCCATAGCCCCACCGGCAGGTACACTGGCAACCTTGCCAATACCCTGGGCGATGACGTCTTCAATGCTTTTTCCATTCAGCTCACTGATAACCTTGTTGAGCCAGTCGTCGTCTGCCTCGATGCCTATGCTGTCCAGGATCCTCTTGATGTCTTTGGGGCTGAGGGAGGTGTTGCCCCCGAGGGCAGCCAGCAGGAGGGAGGTGACCAAGCGCACTGGGGGCAGGCGTCTATGGAGGCGGCAGCGAGGCCTCCATGCGTGCGATCTCGGCGGAATCAGAGAGGAAAAGCCCAGGTGGTCTTGGTTAACAGTAGGAATGGGGGTGGGATACAATGCAGTTCTGATACCCTACACCCTGGAAGGAACTCGTGAATTACCGTCGCCTTTCCACTTGGCATAGTTTGAGAAACAGGGCTTATGGATCAGAAGCTGGGTTGGCTGGGCTTCCCCCTTTGTTGCTCTTTGAACCAAGCCAAATGTCCAACAATGATAGACTGGATTAAGAAAATGTGGCACATATACACCATGGAATACTATGCAGCCATAAAAAATGATGAGTTCATGTCCTTTGTAGGGACATGGATGAAGCTGGAAACCATCATTCTCAGCAAACTATCGCAAGGACAAAAAACCAAACACCGCATGTTCTCACTCATAGGTGGGAATTGAACAATGAGAACACATGGACACAGGAAGGGGAACGCCACACACTGGGGCCTGTTGTGGGGTGGGGGGAGCGGGGAGGGACAGCATTAGGAGATATACCTGATGTTAAATGACGAGTTAATGGGTGCAGCACACCAACATGGCACATGTATACATATGTAACAAACCTGCACATTGTGCACATGTACCCTAAAACTTAAAGTATAATAATAATAAAAAAAAGTAGAGTGTATTTGATAGTTCACTGACAAGAAAACTAGGTTGCTGACTTAGGAATAATGGATAATTGAATACTATTCAACCATGAGGAAAAAAAGTCCCTGAATGTTCGGTTAGAATTTGATCCATTTTCCCAGGCCTTCACCTCAGAGCCCAGAAAGCAGTTGTTTCCAAACAACTCAGTTTACAAGTTCTCAAAATCTGAAAACCTACCACAGAGCTGGGAACTCCAGAATGGCTCAACAATTCAGGCACTTGAAAGGTGCTGTGAAATCATCCCCATACCTCAAAATAATCATTTCTTTAAAAAAAATACCTTCAATTCTCATAGATAATAGATTTGTAAAAAAGGACTTAGCATAGAATCCTACAAAATCATGATATTTACCTACTTTTAAGCTGTGCTACCTACCACTTCTGGGCTTCAATCAGATCAGGAATCCAATAAAGGGTTTGTTCCATCACACAACTGTGACCTCAGTAACTGCTCAGGCTCAAGCCCAGGGAGAGAATCACCCAGGAGCTCCTTCCAACCTTACAGCAAGTGTGTTTTCAGTGTGGTTCATTCAGCACCCTTGGTGTATATGAGGGTGTGATTTATAAAATCTGAACATTTTGACACTGTTGGGATTTCAGGGAAGGGGGATAATTTTTGTTTCAAGTTCTATATTAATATATTTTCATGTTAATCTCTTTATCAGGCTGGGCGTGGTGGCTCATGACTGTGATCCCAGCACTTTGGGGGGCTGAGGTGGGCAGATCACCTGAGGTCAGGAGTTTGAAACCAGCCTGGCCAAATGATGAAACCCTCATCTCTATTAAAAATACAAAAATTAGCTGGGTGTGGTGGTGCACACCTGTAATCCCAGCTACTCAGGAGGCTGAGGCAGGAGAATTGCTTGAACTCAGTAGGCAGAGGTTGCGGTGAACTGAGATCACGCCCCTGCACTCCAGCCTGGGTGACAGAGCGAGACTTTTGTCTCAAAAAAAAAAAGAGAAAGTCTTCATCAGTCAGTTGAAAGTTGTTCAATTAAAACATTTTACTCAGCTGCCTTCACTGAATGTGATTAAGAATCATTTCATTAATTGTTTAAGTCTAGAAAGAGAGGCAAAAAAACTCTCACAGGCTTGTAGTCTTTAGTATTCTTGGGAAAAGTCCTTTGAAAAGAACAATTACAGAAAAGATTGTTTTAAGCAGAAACCAAGGTATTCATGATCTGACATGTCTCATGGCATTGTAAATACTCTAGTGCAGGAGTTAGGAGTGTCTTTAGTCTATCATGGCTAAGTACAGATATCTCTGGCACCCAAGGCTTAGCTAGTTACATAGCTGGGCCCCTAAAAGTGCTTCAGGTATCACTTGCAGCAATTCTAGAGGTTTCCTATTCCTGCTCAGGGGGATTTGTTCATTATGAGCATAATTTGACTTTAACCTAATCTTTTTAAGCTTGGTACACTGCCTCCCATTCTGGACAGGAACACACAAGGAAAGAAAGGGAAAGCTTAATTTATAAATTACTTCAACAATTATTTACTAAGAGCCTACTATATTAAAGACTACTTACTTAGATTTTTTTTTTTTTTTTGGTGAGGTCTCACTATGTTGCCCAGGGTTGAGTGCAGTAGCAGGATCATGGTCCACTGCAGTCTCGACCTCCTGGGCTCAAGTGAGTCTTCCACCTCAGCCTCCCCAGTAGCTGGGACTACAAGGTGCAGGCCACCGTGCCCAGCTAATTTTTTGTATTTTTGGTAGAGATGGGGTTTCACTATGTTGCCCAGGCTGGTCTCAAAAGCCTGGCCCCCAGCAATCTCCTTGGCCTCCCAAAGTGCTGGGATTACAGGCGTGAGCTACCATGCCCAGCCTTATTGTTGCATTACAGCATTCTTTATTTTGGAGACTAGATCCTTATCAATTACATAATTCACAAATATTTTTCCCTATTCTGTGGGTTGTCTTTTTACTTTATTGATAATGTCCTTTCAGCCACAGAATTTAGTCCTGGAATTTTAAAGCTGAAAGATAACTAATAGATCATCAACCTAATTCTGCCCCCAACCCACCACATTTTTTTTTATTATACTTTAAGTTCTGGGACACACGTGCAGAACGTGCAGGTTTGTTACATAGGTATACACGTGCCATGGGGGTTTGCTGCACCCATCAACCTGTAATCTACATGAGGTATTTCTCCTAATGCTATCTCTCCCCTAGCCCCCCACCCCCCTACCCCCCAACAGGCCCCAGTGTATGATGTTCCCCTCCCTGTGTCCATGCCCATTTCATTTTTTTTTCAGAAGAGACAAGTTCTTTCTTTGTTAGCTGAGGCTGAAGTGCGGTGGTGCAGTGATGGCTCAATGCAGCCTCCAATTCCTGGGCTCAAGTGATCCTTCCACTCAGCCTCCCGAGTAGCTAGCACTACAGTAGGCAAGTGCCACTATATCTGATTAATTTTAAAATTTTTTATAGAGAGGGGGCCTCGCTGAGTTTCCAGGGCTGGACTCATACTCCTGGCTTCAAGTGATCTTCCTGCCTCCGCCTCCCAAGGCTCTAGGATTACAGGTGTGAGCCAATGCTCCAGGTCTTCACCCATTTTATTTTACTGCTCAGGACACTAAAGCCCAATGAACTGAATTAATTTCCTTAATGGCAGAGTCAGGAACACCTGCTTTGTAAATTGCACTGTGATACCAAATAGGCTACAGTGTTCTTAGAGGTTAAAAAAAAATCACAAATGGAGCATTAGAAAAGAATATAAAATACTTGATAATCACATGTGATTCAGTGTGGTGTGGACTGTAAAGGTACAAGGAACTTAGACAGTTGGAGAGATAACGGTGTTCATTCACTTTATGGACAAGTAGATGGAGGATAGAAACTGACAAGACAATTAGGGAAAGTAACTAAGGTATTAAAAAATGTAAGTCAAAGTATTAAGCCCCATCTTTACAATGGCTTCACATCAGCTTTCACACTCACCTTTAATATCATTTGCAGTTTTCAACTTATGCAGAGTCACCATTCCTTTTGCTTAAAGACAAGATTAAGAATCAAAATTACATGAATTCTGAAGTTATGGAAAGTAGACTAGGAGGGCATAATTTATCTTATTTTTTTCCCCAGATGAGTGAAAAATTAAGAAAATGTCAAGGTTATATGGGATATCCATCTTCATTCATATTGTTTCTTTTGGTGCCTTAATGTATTGTACTCCAAAAGCAAAAATTGAAAAGCACTATAGTGTCAGCATTGAAATCAAGACTATTCATTTATCATCTTTTAGGATGTAAAGAAGTGGAATGACTTTGAAAATCTGTTGATTCAGGAGGAAGATGATCTGTTACCCACTTCATTTTCATGAATGCTTTGTTTAGGAAGGTATTGACTAATTAGATACCTTTTAATGAGATAGATATTTTTTTCTAGTGAATTATCCTATCAAATATGTGGGTATAATTAACTAACTGCAAAATCTTCCTTCACCCCACCCCTTTCTATGGCCAGAACAACAACCAACCAAAACCTTAATAGTACAGATTTAACTCTTTTTCTTTTCTTTCCTCTAAAAATGTGGGGTAGTTTTGTTTTCTAAGCATGAGAAGATTAATACTCAGGAAAAAAGTGTGGCTATAATAACTCAGTTTCCTATATTTGGTTTGGTTTGACCTGGCCAGATAAACCAATAATGTATTATTTTAATATCAAAAAAGGTCCATGGCAGATGATGAAACATGGAAACATGGAAAATATTTGGTGATCCCTTTAGGTTATAGAGGCTATATAAGGTAATATATAATGCAGAAAGCAATACATATAAAGAAGAAATATCTTTCCTATGGGGAAAGGATTAATTCTAATATAAAACACATAATCTGTAGAATTCAGAAAAACCTACACCTATGAAGCACCTTTTCTTTCCCTGCCTCTGATCTGTCACACTCTCTCTCTCTCTATTGCTTGGCTCTTTTCCCTTCCTGGATATTAGTTTGCTAGAGGCACCCTATGCCATTCTTAGACACTGCATGTGGCAACATTCTGGTTGAGAATGTGACTTAGAAGATGACAAGAAGCAGACTTCATTTTTATATAGCAACTTTTTTTTCTAAATGTATGTTAGACTTTCTCTGTGTCCCTAGTAAGTACAGTTTTATAAATTCTCATGTGGAACCTTACAACCCCAGTGCCTCTGAAGGCCAGAGTGAAGCTCTGAATGTGCACCATCAAATAACAGAAATTTTAGCAGGTCTTGAAGTTGTTCATGTATGAATGTTATTTCCACGTTATCATGCTTAGGTAGCTGAAATTCACCTTTATTCTTTAGAAAGTAGAAATGGTGAAATGGGAATGGGAGAAAAAAATATTTAAGTGTGAAAAATGCCATTGCCATTATGCCTATGTCTGTCATCTGAAATTTGAGTGTGAAGACTTAAATCACAGTACTATATTAGAAGGTAAATGTGTTAATATGGCATTAAGAAATAAAATTTGTCCCTTAATACTTATATAAAGAAAACTTTCTTTAAAAGTTTTTTTAGGCAGAGTCTTGCTCTGTCACCCAGGCTGGAGTGCAGTGGTGCGATCTAGGCTTACTGGAACCTCTGCCTCCCAGGTTCAAGCGATTCTCCTGTCTCAGCCTCCCAAGTAGCTGGGAGTGTGCCACCAAACCTGGCTAATTTTTGTATTTTTGTAGAGACGGGGTTTCACTACGTTGGCCAGGCTAGTCTCTAATCCCTGACCTCAAGTGATCCACCTGCCTCGGCCTCCCAAAGTACTGAGATTACAGGCGTGAGCCACCGTGCCCAGCCAAAGAAAACTTTATAAGTGAAAATGTAGTATTATTGAGTGAACCTTTGAAATAGAAACCAGTATTTGAAATTTCTAAAAATATGAAACATACTTTAAAACACCTAAATACCCTTTAAGGCACTGTAGACTTCACAGAATAAAATATGTTTCAGTGGCAGCAGGTGGATTGGGGCTTATGAAGTGAAGAAAACATGTGGGCAAGCTGGGTAGCCATGTGAAATGTATATGTTTGATAAAGAGACTGGAAGAAAAAGAAAGAATAGCACTAGAAAAACAAGGGGAAGCTGGAGCAAAAGAAAAAAATATATTTTTAGAGATATGGAGAAGACAATAAAAGAGGATAAAAGAAGAAGTGGAGAGGAGAAAGAAGAATGATAGAAAAGTAAGCAAAGAGATCTGAAGTGTTGTGCCTTCCTGGCTTTATAAATGGTTAAGAGCCAATTCTGATATGGGTGACTCGCCTATGTTACCTGGGGTTGTTAGTTTTACAGAACTGTTTGTTCTGAGTTGCCCAGCTAGGAGAGATTATCTTAAGAATGACCTTGATACAGCCGCTTCGGTTAGTGAATCTTCAATTATCTGAAAGCAGGAGACTAGAACCTCTATCAGGTAATCAACAAGTATTTATTGAGCATATACGGTGTACTCAAAAACTAAGCTTTTGTGAGAGTGGGAACCTTGCTTTATCTTTTGTTCATTGCTAAACTTTCTTGAACAGTGTCTGGGTGCTCAAAAAATACTTATTGGTGAACATAGAACTTATACATGGCCATGGGAGATGGTTTCCAGTATCTCCAGTTGGCAGATTGATTTTAAATGCTGGGGATAAAAACTAACAAGTGAACATTCCTGAAAGTTTTCTGGCACCAACAACAAAAGCAGCAATAGATGGGATAGACTGGACTTATTAAAAGGCATATATTTTTTCTTTTACAAATAAAATGCAACAGGACTAATTTGGAAATATTAGGTATGGGTACCCAGAATTTAAATTTATTTTCTATTAAAATTCATTTTGTGGATACTTGCATAACATACCTTAAATTATGCTTACATCTTCCTTTTTTATTTCTTTTTACAGACAAGGTCTCACTCTATCATCGAGGCTGGAGTGCAGTGGTGCAATCACAGTTCACTGCAGCTTCAACCTCCTGGGCTCAAGCAATTCTCTGACCTCAGCCTCCTGAGTAGCTGGAACTACAGGTGTATGCCACCACACATGGCTAATTTTTGTAATTTTGTGTAGAGATGGGGTTTTGCCATGTTGCCCAGGCTGCTCTCCAATTCCCGGCCTCAGGCAATCTGCCTGTCTTGGCCTCCCAAACTGTTGGGATTACAGAAATGAGCCACCATGCCCTGCAACATCCTCCTTTTTGAAACACAGTCAGGCTTGCAGAGACACAGCAAATTTCTTTTTTATTGCACTTGTTAGGAATGCAGATGCAGAGAATAAATCAAGATTACTTAAAAATGAATTAAAGATTGAGGTTGCACCTGTGTGGGAAGAGGGCAGAGACAAGTTTTACCTTGCCTCTGTTGATAATTTCACAGCATAACGTTCAAATCTCTCATTCATTTGGAACATGGCATTTTGGCAATAAGAAACTTATTTTAGAAATAATTAAATATAAGGGGCCTACAGGCAAAAAGTACTGAGATTATGTATTAAATTTCAGAGGCATCCAGAAAGGAACTTTAGATTATTAGCTTTATTTATTTATTTATTTTTTGAGATGGAGTCTATGTTGCCCAGGCTGGAGTGTAATGGCACAATCTTGGCTCACTGCAACCTCCGCCTTCCAGGTTCAAGCGATTCTCCTGCCTCAGCCTCCCGAGTAGCTGGGACTACAGGCGCGCACCATGACGCCCAGTTAATTTTTGTATTTTTAGTAGAGATGACCATGTTGGTCAGGCTGGTCTCAAACTCCTGACCTCAGGTGATCCACCTGCCTCGGCCTCCCAAAGTGCTGGGATTACAGGCATGAGCCACCGTGCCCGGCCTAGCTATATTTATAAAAAAGTAAGATTTTAATATGAGTAAGAAAATGGAATGTAAATACATTGGACATGGATAAAAATGCACAGAAATTATGTATGCATAAGGAAAAAAATTGTGGTGATAAAATTATGGACTATCATTGGAGGACAGAATTAAGAATTATTAAAATTTCCTTTTTTGTCTTTTCATTTGCTAAACATAGAAATTTTCTATAATGAACATATATTACTTTTATAACCAAGAAAACACAGATAAAAATACACATATAGCACCAGATTACAATTTTATATTGTATCATTAATTTTCACTTACGTTTAAACTTCTTCAGGCCCTCCATTACTGAATTAACATTAATCTTTCCATTTCCTGTAAAACATTTTGGCTTACAGAGGCAGTCACATAAAAATTCATAACAGTTGTGAAATTATTAAAAACAATATAATAGGCTGAAATTCTTCCATGAGTTAGAAGAACTAGAAACATTGGTTTGCTTTGGAATTTGGATTCATTTTTCTGTCAGGTGAATATGATGGGAAAAAAAAGATGAACTTTTGCTTTGGCTCTGTCTGGCTCTGTCCTTCAGGCTGGAGTGCATGGCGTGATTATGGCTCATTGCAACCTTGACCTCCCTGGCTCAAGCGATACTCTCACCTCAGCCTCCTGAGCAGCTGGGACTGCAGGTGTGTGCCACCACACCCAGCTCATTAAACATTTTTTTTTTTTTTTTGGTAGAGATGGGGGGGTCTCCCTATGTTGCCCAGTCTGGTCTTGAACTCCTGGCCTCAAGTGATACTCACACCTTGGCCTCCCAGTGTTGGGATTACAAGTGTGAGCCACTGTGCCTGGCAAAGATGAGTCTTCGAAAGAGATACCTATTTCTACTTTTTTTTTTTTTTGAGGCAGGGTCTCACTCTGTCACCCAGGCTGGAGTGCAGTGGCGTGATCTCAGCTCAGTGCAACCTCTGCCTCCTGGGTTCAAGTGATTCTTGTGCCTCAGACTCCCAAGTAGCTGGGATCACAGGCATATGCCATCATGCCCAGCTAATTTTTTTATTTTTAGTGAGATGGGGTTTCGCCAGGTTGGCCAGGCTGGTCTCGAACTCCTGGTCTCAAGCAATCCACCCACTTCAGCCTCCCAAAGTTCTGGGATTACAGGCTTAAGCCACTGTGCCTGGCCCTATCTCTGCTTTTTAAAAAGCAGTTCATCTTTTCTGTGCTTTAGGAAATTGTATTAATCAAAGGGACAAAAATAAGAAGGAACAAGGTATTTTCAGGGAACTGTGGGTAGTTCAGTTGGTTTGGAGCATGACATGTTGGAAGTAGTGGAGGAGAAAGCTGAGAAGTACATGGGGGCTGTGTTGCAGTGGGTTTTGTTTGGACTTTTTTGGGAACATAGGAAAGAGTCATGAAGGCTTCTGACCATCGCTATGTAAAGATTGATCTGAAGGCAATCTGACTTTTTAGAGGCAGGATACAGAGAGATAAATGAAACTGAATATGTTGGAAAGGAATTATTAAAGCAGTAATTTTTGAAAAGAGAGTAGATGAGGTCAAGAGTAGTGGATTTAGAAGGGTTGTAAAGAATCTCTTCAACTGGCCGGGTGCAGTAGCTCATGCCTGTAATTCCAGCACTTTGGGAGGCTGAGGCAGGTGTATCACTTGAACCCAGGAGTTGGAGACCAGCCTGGGCAACACAGTGGTACCCCGTTTCTACAAAAAATACAAAAATTAGCTGGGCATGGTGGTGTGTGCCTGTAGTCCCAGCTTCTTGGAAGGCTGAGGTAGGAGGACAGCTTGAACCCAGGAGACGGAGGTTGCAAGGTTGAGCCCAGGAGCTGATAACACGCCATTGCACTCCAGCCTGGGTGACAGGGCCAGACCCTGTCCCCAAAACAAAAAACAAAATCTCTTCAACTGAAGAGAGAAGAGGAAGAAAATATAGGTGAAAAGGAAGAAATGAAAAACTAGAGAGAACGGAACATGGAGATATGCTTGCAATGGATTGGTTCAAATTTATTGCTATAAAACCATGATTTGAAAAACCTAACGGTTCAGTGTCTCGTCTACTTTCAGTTGGGCTTTGTAGAGAAAGCGAAGTATGTCTCCTTTCTTCATCCTTGTATTCCTAGTACCTAGTATAGGGCCTGACATATTCAGTGACCAATAAATATTTGTTGGTTGAATAAATCAATATACTCTTTTAAATTCAAGGCCAGGCTGAATAGAAACTCTCTGACAACATCACTGAAGCATTATAGTAAGAAACGCTATCCTCCGATGCACTTAGAATATCTTTTTTAGGATATCAGAACAAAAAAGAAAGTGGTAGAAATAAAAAAGTATTTATATAGCACAAGGGCCAGTGAGTAAGCCATGTAAATAGACTCAATAAACAATAATAAAATTTCAATAAACAAACAACCCCAAATTCCCCCTCCTTCCCCTGTGTACCTCTTCCTAATACTCATTTTATTTTCTAGTTTCACTCGCTGTAATATTTTTCCTTATTTTTCAGGCTGGAATCATACCGTCAGGCACAACTTAGCATATTGGTTGTATTTGTGATTTAAGAAATGAAAGTCATGCACAATCTTTTTTTTTTTTTTTTTTTTTGAGACGGAGTCTTACTCTGTCACCAGGCTGGAGTGCAGTGGCGCAATCTTGGCTCACTGCAACCTCCCCATCCCGGGTTCAAGTGATTCTCCTGCCTCAGCCTCCTGAGTAGCTGGGATTACAGATGTGCGCCATCAAGCCCAGCTAATTTTTTTTTATTTTTAGTAGAGACGGGGTTTCACCATGTTGGTCAGGCTGGTCTCAAACTCCTGACCTCAGGTGATCCACCTGCCTCGGCCTCCCAAAGTGTTGGGATTACGGGTGTGAGCCACTGTGCCTGGCAAGTCAGGCACAATCTTAACATATCATGTCTTTTTTTCATCTTTTAGGTCTCTGATAGGCAAAAGGTGGCTCGTGCACCAGCATCATTGGCATCATCTGAGAGCGTGTTAGGAAGGCAGAATCTCAGGCTCTACCCTATTCTTGAACCAAAATCTGCTTTTTTTTTTTTTCCTTTTTTTAAGGAGACAGGGTCTTGCCCTGTTGCCCAGGCTGGAATGCATGGTGCAATCATAGCTCATTGCAATCTCGAATTCCTGGGCTCAAGTGATTGTCCTGCCTCAGCCTCCCAATTAGCTAGGACTATAGGCATGTGCCATCACGCCTGGATAATTAAAAATTTTTTTTTGTAGAGACAGGGTTTCAGTCTATTGCTCAGACTGATCTTGAGCTTTTGGCCTCAAGAGATCCTCTTGCCTCAGCCTTCCAAAGCACTGGAATTATAGGTGTGAGCCACCATGTCTGGCCCCCAAATCTGCATTTTAACAAGATGACCAAGTGATTCATATGCACATTTAAGTTTGGGAAGCTATGTTCTAGGTGTTACAAAGATAAGGATCATTTCTGAGGATGTTATGTACAGGATGACAAAAATACACTTCTTCTTTTTTTTTTTTTTTTTTGAGACAGAGTTTCGCTTTTGTTGCCCAGGCTGGAGTGCAATGGCACAATCTCAGCTCATTGCAACCTCCCCCTCCTGAGTTCAAGCGATTCTCTTGCCTCAGCCTGCTGAGTAGCTGGGATTACAGGTGCCCGCCACCATGCCCAGTTAATTTTTTGTATTTTTAGTAAAGACGAGGTTCCATTGTGTTGGTCAGGCTGGTATCGAACTCCTGACCTCAGGTGATCCACCCGCCTCGGCATCTCAAAGTGCTGGGATTACAGGCGTGAATCACCATGCCCAGCCCCAAAATACACTTCTAAGAAGGCAACATAATTATAAAACATACATCTCACCGTTAAATGTCAAATGAGGCATCAACTCCTTCATTTCTCCTTCTGTGAGCTCAATCCCTTCGCTTGCTAGAAAGTTGTCTAAGTTCTGGACATCAATCACCTCTCCTTAGAAAGGGTGAGAAACGAATTGCAGAAATATTACAGAATTATTTGCAAAGGACAAAGAACACTATCTGTGCTTATATACATTATCATCCAGAATAGGAGAATCAGAAACAAAAATCTTTAATTCTGATTGAAAGAATCAGAAAGTGGCTACAAAGAAGAAAGTAACCAAGGGTTAGGAATTGACTGGTGGGTTGTTGCAATATCCACAGCACATTAAAATACATATAGGGACTTAGTTTTATGTAACAACATTACAGATTAATGTAACGGGGAAAGATAGAATTCCATCACTCTAACACAGGAACCGTTTTTAGTTTTTGATATTCCATTTTGGTCTTGGCAATAAGACTGTACTTTTACAGTGTGGAAATCTAATATATGTACAATTCCATATTTTGCTTTTCCAACCTAAAATCATTCCTTCATAAACATGTTTCCAAGTTGCCATATAATCTTTACAGTTAGCATTTTAACATGTTATCTCATTAAACTGACATACCATGGTTTATGTAGTAATTCCTGTATGGTTAGATATTTCTAATCAGTTTCAATTTTCTCACGATTCTGAGAATGAAAGTCCTTAGGCAGAAAACTTTTCATTTTATTCAATAAAACTATTTTTAAAGGATAAATTTCTAAGACTGGGGTTAGTGGGGAAAAGGGTATGAATAGTTCTGTGGCTCTTGATATCTATTACTACTTTGAAGAACTCTTTTGCGGAAAATTTTGGAGACTAGTATGGGCACTGATATATAAATACAGATTAGTTATTGTTTACTCAACTTCAGCAGCATCCACAAAAATGGAACATATGTTATATGAAAAATCTGAACACTTATGAATGGAAAATATTCTTCTCCAACATTAATTGCAAATATTAAGATGTTACTTATAACATCTTCCCATTATAGCTTGCAACTCACCCTTGATATAATTGACAGCATCCAGTAAGTCATTCAGGTCAACTGCTGTCTCACCTGTAAGGCAAGGGAAGTATACCTCAGAGTCATATGAACTGATGTTACTGAGACCCTCAACATTAATGCTGTATGAAGTTCTGAAGTTATGAAGATCGTAAGAATTCAGTAATCTTTTTCTTTTTTTTATTTTTTGAGGTGGAGTCTCACTCTGTTGTGCAGGCTAGAGTGCAGTGGTATGATCCCAGCTCACTGCAACCTCTGCCTCCCGGGTTCAAGTGATTCTCCTGCCTTAGCCTCCCGAGTAGCTGGGATTATAGGTGCACGTCACGATGCCCAACTAATTTTTTGTATTTTTAGTAGAGATGGAGTTTCACCATGTTGGCAGGCTGGTCTTGAACTCCTGACCTCAAGTGATCCACCCACCTTGGCCTCCCAAACTGCTGGGATTACAGGCGTGAGCAACCATGCCCAGCCAGAATTTACTATCTTTAAATTTTTCCTTAGAATTTTATGGACTTATCCTCAGAGATAAGAGTGTTATCTTAGAAACAAAGAAAGCTTTAATTGTGACAAATCTATCAAATTTTTTGTTTTTCTTTGTGTTAGAGACCACCAGAGTGGTCTAAATTAAGAAGTGATTGGTTACAGTTAAGCATAGGGAGAGGATAAATGACTCTGACCCTATGTACTTTTATTTAGCCAATTAATCAACAGCTATTTATGTATCACCTTCTAGGTGCCAGGCACTTGGATAGGCTTTGGGGATACAAAAGTAGGCAAGGTGACAGAGTTCTGGCTTTTAAGGAGTGTACAATGTAGTGAGAGAGACAGATAATAAACATATAAACAAAAAAGATAATTTGGTGTACTATTAAGATGCTATAGAGCAACATAATAAAGAGTAATAGAGGATGGGATTGATTTAGACAGGGAGGTCAGGAAAGGCCTCTCAGAGGAAGGTCTATTTGGGTTTAAGGCTGAATGATGAGAAATGAGTAGCCATGTGAAGAATTGGGGGAAGACCATTCCTAGTAGAAGAACAGCATGTGCAATAGTCCTAAGGTGGGAATGAATTTGCCATGATCGAGAGACAGAAGGTCAGTGTGACAGGGGCCAAATCACGCAGGGCCTGGTAGGGCATGATGATAAAGTCTGGATTTTACTTTGATTGCAATGCAATGTCATTGGAGGCCTCGGAAAACTGGAGTAACTTGACCTGATTTCAGCTTCCAAAAGATCACTCTGGCTGGTGTGGATAGGATAAGGAAACTGGAGGAATGGAGACCAGACAGGAGCCTGTTTCACTGGCCCAGTAAAGAGATGACAGTGGCTTGGGCTGTGGTTGCAATAGTGGAGATGGTGACAAGTGATGGATTCAGGATGTATTTTTCAGTTTGAACCTACATTTCTTTTTCAAAATTTGGTTTTCCCTTCTTTTCACAGGTGTTGATGAATCTAGATTTACATGTGGGATATGAAGGAAGGAGAAATCAAAGATGAAACCTAGTCTACCATCCCCAGTCAACAGGGTGGATGGGATGCCTTTACTGACTTGGGGAGGACTTGAGATATTTTAGGAGAATTAACCAATAATTCCATTAAATTGGTGATGACTTTTAGAAATCCAAGTGGAGATACCAAATAACTAGTTTGATATGCTATTGCTTAGATAAATTGAACTAGAGATATAAATTTACTCTACCAGCTTAGAGAAGGTATCTGACCCAATGAGACTGAATGTAATCTCCGAAGAGGAGAGTGTAGATAAAAAGACAGCCAAGGGTCTAACCCTGGGTCACTTCATTATTTAGAGATCTTGTAGGGGAGGAACAGTCAGAAAGAAAACTGAGAAGAAAATGTCAGCAAGGGAAGAAGAAAACCAGGTGAGTATGGGGCTTTAAAAGTCTAGAGAAAAACACATTTCTTTTTCTTTTTTTTTGAGACAGGGTCTTGCTCTGTCACCCAAGGTGTAGTGAAGTGGCACACAATCACAGCTCATTGCAGCCTCCACCTCTCGGGCTCAGGTGATCCCCCTGCCGCAGCCCCCCGAGTAGCTGGGACTACAGGCATGTGCCACCACAGCTGGATAGTTATTTTATTTTTTGTAGAGACAGGGTTTCACCATGTTGCTTAGGCTGGTCTCAAACTCCTGGGCTCAAGTGATCCACCTGCCTCGGCCTCCCAAAGTGCTGGGATTACAGGCATGAGCCACCGTGCCTGGCTGAAAAATGTATTTTAATAAAAAGGGGGTGGCCACTTAGTCAAATGCTGCTAAGATGTCAAGTAAAATAAGAACAAAGAATTGACTGTGAGCCTTGGCAAGAAATAGATTATTGACAGTCTTGTTGAGAGCTCATTTGGTGCCATTGTGGAGATAAATACCTAATTGGAGAATGCTGAAGGGTGAATGGGAGGTGAGGATATGGAAACGATGAGTAATGACAACTTTTTGAGGCAACTCTGCTGTGCAGAGGAACCAAGAGATGATGTGGTAGCTAGGAGGGAGCAAGTGTGAGAGAAAAGCATAGCTGCATGTCAAGAGAAATATAGATAGAGATACTTCAGAGAGGGAGAAATTGATGATGCAGGAAAGGGGGAATATTGCAGGAGGTAAGTTTTTGGGAAGGCAAGAGGAAATAGGATCCAGGGTGCAAGTGGAAAGGCTGGCCCATGAAAGGAGCATTCTTTCCCCCTTATAGCAAGACAAAAGGCAGGGCATGTGGGCATAGGTATACATAGGTTCATAGAAACGGAGGTAGGAAAATGAGGTCTTCTTCTCTAACTGCATCTATTGTCTCTATGAAGTTTGAGATGAGATCATCAGCTGAGAGTTGAGGTGAGGAGACACTGGAAATTTGGACAGAGAAGGTGTGAAATTGTCTCTGAGAGTAAGAAAGTGAAGTTACTTGGAAAACATAGCAGGGACTTTTTTGGCAGTATTAAGGGCTAACTTGAAGTTTCTGCCCATTATGTGGAGTGAGTTCTATTAGCATGGCTTTGTGATCTTCTCCAGCAATGTTAAGCTGTTCAGGGGTAAGCATGGAGTAAAAAGATGGCCAAGTTTTTGCCAAGGAAATTTGAAGTTCAGAGAGTTTGTAAGCTTATATGATGTTGAAGCAGTGAATCTAATTTAAGTAAGGAAGAAAATTAAGAGAGGTGGTGGTGGGGTTGTTGAATAATAAAAGAATAGTAGGGTCAAAGGCATGAAGGTCTCCACATGGCTGGAATAGCTGGAGTTGGAGTTCTATACTCTGTTCTGGTACAACATATGATTGATTCAGTAGCACTGTTTCATCATATTCAGTTGGTAAATGGAATGATGTCACAGTAATGTGAATGGTGTGTTGGTTCATACATAATTTTTTCTAAATAAGAAGGGAATTCTTTTCTTCAGCAAGCAAGAAAAAAAATCTTAGGTTGGGGCTACAGCTGGAGCCCTTTCTGTTCCATATTTTAATAAAATTAAAAAATTAGTGCCTGTGATGCAGGAGGGGGAACCAGCTTCACTGGCTCAGAGCTCTACTTCCATCTACACTATTTCAGAATGGCAAGCCAGCTCTTTAACTCCTTTTTTGGGGTGTGTGTGTGTGTGTGTGTGCGTGTATATGCATTTTTAATTTTTTTTTTTTTTTTTTTTTTTTGAGATGGAGTCTCACTCTGTCGCCCAGGCTGGAGTGCAGTGGCGTGATCTTGGCTCACTGCAACCTCCACCTCCTGGGTTCAAGCGATTCTCCTGCCTCAGCCTCCCAAGTAGCTAAGATTATAGGCGCCCGCCACCACTAATTTGTTGTATTTTTAGTAAAGACAGGGTTTCACCATCTTGGCCAGGCTGGTCTTGAACTCCTGATCTTGTGATCCACCCACCTTGGCCTCCCAAAGTGCTGGGATTACAGGCATAAGCCACCATGCCCGACCCATTTTTAAATATCTTACAGCTGTTCTGTGCTATTTGCTTGGGCTGTACAAGTTTCCTTGTGCTTTTGGTAGTGTTCTGGTTACAAGCTGGCATAGATTTTGAGTGTGCTTCCAGAATTTTCTCCATAAGCTCCGTTACTTTAGTGGGTAATTTTACAGAACAGGAGGTTTTTCAGGAATTCCTATGTGGTGTTATGGCAAAAATGTCTGCATAGTAAATGAACTGGAAGGAAAAAGGTTAGAGAGTGAGTCTATGAAACAGAAATTTTGGAGGTGATGAAGTATTAGGGAAGGATAAGTTCTAGGTCATTACTATGTGAGTGGTAATCAAGATGGAAGGGAGGAAAAAAATGACTGAAGTTAAAGATATCAAGGAACAAGAGATCAGAGTATTGGATGGATGACCTGTATCAGGAGTTTTTAACCTAGGTCTATTGACCCTGTATTGCCAGAATTCAGGGAGGTCTTGAGCTGGAATGGGAAAAAAAAGACTTTCTTTTTTCTTTTATGTTTTGAGACGGAGTCTCGCTCTGTCGCCCAGGCTGGAGTGCAGTGGCGCCATCTCAGCTCACTGCAAGCTCCACCTCCTGGGTTCACGCCATTCTCCTTCCTCAGCCTCCTGAGTAGCTGGGACTACAGGCGCCCGCCACCACACCCGGCTGATTTTTTGTATATTTTTTAGTAGAGACGGGGTTTCACTGTGTTAGCCAGGATGGTCTTGATCTCCTGACCTCGTGGTCCGCCCGCCTCAGCCTCCCAAAGTGCTGGGATTATAGGCATGAGCCACCATGCCCGGCCTTTTTTTCTTTTTTTTAAATAGAGATAGGGTCTTGCTATGTCGCCTGGGCTGATCTTGAACTCTTGGCCTCAAGTGATCCTCCCACCTTGGCCTCCCAAAGTGTGTTGGGATTACAGGTGTGAGCCACAATGCTTGGCCAAATGTGTGTCTTTCTTTTCACTAACCATTAACTTAAATTTATTATTTTCTTCAATTATTAATGTAGGCAATAAACCCAAGAATAGTGGCAGAAGTTGTGACTTTGTCAGTAATAGAAATCACTGACATTTTCAAATCATAATATAGTTGTTCCAAATATGTTGAAATGTTGCTCATGCTCATTATTACTTTATTTTTTATTTATTTTATTTTTTTGAGATGGAGTGCAGTGGCGCGATCTTGGCTCACTGCAACCTCTGTCTCCTGGGTTCAAACAATTCTCCCGCTTCAGCCTCCCTAGTAGCTGGGATTACAGATATGCACCATCACGCCCAGCTAATTTTTTTTGTATTTTTGGTAGAGATGGGGTTTCACCATGTTGGCCAGGCTGGTCTCAAACTCCTGTCCTCAAATGATCTGCCCTCCTTGGCCTCCCAAAGTGCTGGGATTACAGATGTGAGCCACCGCACCTGGCCCTCATCATTACTTTAAAAATATAAAAATAATTTTTACTCCCTGTAATCCCAGCACTTTGGGAGGCAAGGCAGGTGGATCACCTGAGGTCAGGAGTTCAAGACCAGTCTGGACAACATGGTGAAACCCCATATCGACTAAAAATACAAAATTAGCTGGGCATGGTGGTGTGCACCTATAATCCCAGCTACTGGGGAGGCTGAGGCAGGAGAATCATTTGAACCCAGGAGGCGGTGGTTGCACTGAGCCAAGATTGTGCCATTGCACTCCAGCCTGGGTGACAGGGCAAGACTCTGTCTCAAAAAAAAAAAAAAAATTGATCTGCTACTAGAAAGTGTTCAATGTTTTAATAAATACTAATAATTTATATTTTAATGTTTTGATAAATTATATTTTAATATAATTAGCTTCTTTGCAATCCTATTATTTTATTTTATACATTTTAAAACACTATACTTGGAAGTGGTCCATTCAGATTTTCAAAGGGGTCATGGCACAAAATCAAAAGCCCTTGATCTATATGAAAGATTTTGAAGAACAAGGACAGGAGTAGGAGAGAAGGAAGTCAGTGATCCCAATGCTATTTCTTATAGGATGTTTCAAATTGCATATTGTCTTATTTATTTATATAAAGGTAATAATAAATATGTATTGTTAGGAAATATTTTCATAACAGGAAAAATTGATTAATAGATTATAGAATTTCCTTTTTCATTCTGTTCTTTTTTATTATTATTGTACTTTAAGTTCTAGGGTACTTGTGCACAACATGCAGGTTTGATATATAGGCATACATGTGCCATGTTGGTTTGCTGCACCCATCAACTCGTCATTTGCATTAGGTATTTCTCCAAATGCTATCCCTCCCCCAGCCCTCCACCACCCAACAGGCGCTGGTGTGTGATGTTCCCCACCCTGTGTCCAAGTGTTGTCATTGTTCAATTCCCACCTATGAGTAAGAACATGCAGTGTTTGGTTTTCTGTCCTTGTGACAGTTTGCTGAGAATGATGGTTTCCAGCTTCATCCATGTCCCTGCAAAGGACATGAACTCATCCTTTTTTATGGCTGCATAGTATTCTATGGTGTATATGTGCCACATTTTCTTAATCCTGTCTATCATTGATGGACATTTGGGTTGGCTCCAAGTCTTTGCTATTGTGAATAGTTCCTAGAAATAGGAACACTTTTACACTGTTGGTGGGAGTGTAAATTATTCAGCCATTGTGGAAGACAGTGTAGCGATTCCTCAGGGATCTAGAACTAGAAATACCATTTGACCCAGCCATCCCATTACTGGGTATATACCCAAAGGACTATAAATCATGCTGCTATAAAGACACATGCACACGTATGTTTATTACAGCACTATTCACAATAGCAAAGACTTGGAACCAACCCAAATGTCCAACAACGATACACTGGATTAAGAAAATGTGGCACATATACACCATGGAATACTATGCAGCCATAAAAAATGATGAGCTCATGTCCTTTGTAGGGACATGGATGAAACTGGAAATCATCATTCTCAGTAAACTATCGCAAGGACAGAAAACCAAACACCGCATGTTCTCACTCATAGGTGAGAATTGAACAATGAGAACACATGGACACAGGAAGGGGAACATCACACTCCGGGGACTGTTGTGGGGTGGGGGGAAGGGGGAGGGATAGCATTAGGAGATATACCTAATGCTAAATGACGAGTTAATGGGTGCAGCACACCAACATGGCACATGTACACCTATGTAACAAACCTGCACATTGTGCATACATACCCTAAAACTTAAAGTATAATAACAATAAAATTAAAAAAGTGTTCCTATTTCTCCATCTCGTCTTCAGCATCTGTTGTTTCCTGACTTTTTAATGACTGCCATTCTAACTGGTGTGAGATGGCATCTCATTGTGGTTTTGATTTGCATTTCTCTGATGACCAGTGATGATAAGCATTATTTCATGTGTCTGTCAGCTGCATAGATGTCTTCTTTTGAAAAGTGTCTGTTCATATCCTTTGCCCACTTTTTGATGGGGTTGTTAATTTTTTTCTTGTAAATTTGTTTGAGTTCTTTGTAGATTCTTATTAGCCCTTTGTCAGATGGGTAGATTGCAAAAATTTTCTCCCATTCTGTAGGTTGCCTGTTCACTCTGATGGTAGTTTCTTTTGCCGTACAGAAGCTCTTTAGTTTAATTAGATCCCATTTGTCTATTTTGGCTTTTGTTGCCATTGCTTTTGGTGTTTTAGTTATGAAGTCCTTGCCCATGCCTATGTCCTGAATGGTATTGCCTAGGTTTTCTTCTAGGGTTTTTATGGTTTTAGGTCTGACCTTTAAGTCTTTAATCCATCTTGAATTAATTTTTGTATAAGGTGTAAGGAAAGGATCCAGTTTCAGCTTTCTACATATGGCTAGACAGTTTTCCCAGCACCATTCATTACATAGGGAATCCTTTCCCCATTTCTTGTTTTTGTCAGATTTGTCAAAGATCAGATGGTTGTAGATACGTGGTGTTATTTCTGAGGCCTCTGTTCTGTTCCATTGGTCTATATATTCTGTTTTGGTACCAGTACCATGCTGTTTTGGCTACTGTAGCCTTGTAGTATAGTTTGAAGTCAGGTAGCATGATGCCTCCAGCTTTGTTCTTTTTGCTTAGGATTGTCTTGGCAATGCGGGCTCTTTTTTGGTTCCATATGAACTTTAAAGTCATTTTTTCCAGTTCTGTGAAGAAAGTCATTGGCAGCTTGATGGGGATGGCATTGAATCTATAAATTACTTTGGGCAGTATGGCCATTTTCATGATATTGATTCTTCCTATCAATGAGCATGGAATATTCTTCCATTTGTTTGTGTCCTCTTTTATTTCGAGGAGCAGTGGTTTGTAATTCTCTTTGAAGAGGTCCTTCACAGCCCTTGTAAGTTGGATTCCTAGGTATTTTATTCCCTTTGTAGCAATTGTGAATGGGAGTTCACTCATGATTTGGCTCTGTGTTTGTTATTGGTGTATAGGAATGCTTGTGATTTTTGCACATTGATTTTGTATCCTGACACTATGCTGAAGTTGCTTATCAGTTTAAGGAGATTTTGGGCTGAGACAATGGGGTTTTCTAAATATACAATCATGTCATCTGCAAACAGGGACAATTTGACTGCCTCATTTCCTAATTGAATACCCTTTATTTCTTTCTCTTGCCTGATTGCTCTGGCCAGAACTTCCAACACTATGTTGAATAGGAGTGGTGAGAGAGGGCATCCTTGTCTTCTGCCAGTTTTCAAAGGAATGCTTCCAGTTTTTGCCCATTCAGTATGATACTGGCTGTGGGTTTGTCATAAATAGCTCTTATTATTTTGAGATACGTTCCACTGATAACCTAGTTTATTGAGAGTTTTTAGCATGAAGGGCTGTTGAATTTTGTCGAAGGCCTTTTCTGCATCTATTGAGATAATCATGTGGTTTTTGTCTTTGGTTCTGTTTATGTGATGGATTACGTTTATTGATTTGTGTATGTTGAACCAGCCTTGCATCCCAGGGATGAAGCTGACTTGATCATGTTGGATAAGGTTTTTGATGTGCTGCTGGATTTGGTTTGCCAGTATTTTATTGAGGATTTTTGCATCGATGTTCATCAGGGATATTGGTCTAAAATTCTCTTTTTTTGTTGTGTGTCTGCCAGCCTTTGGTATCAGGATGATGTTGGCCTCATAAAATGAGTTAGGGAGGATTCCCTCTTTTTCTACTGATTGGATTAGTTTCAGAAGAATGGTACCAACTCCTCTTTGTACCTCTGGTAGAATTCAGCTGTAAATCCTTCTGGTCCTGGACTTTTTTTGGTTGGTAGGCTATTAATTATTGCCTCAATTTCCGAGCCTGTTATTGGTCTATTCAGAGATTCAACTTCTTCCTGGTTTAGTCTTGGGAGGGTGTATGTGTCCAGGAATTTATCCATTTCTTCTAGATTTTCTAGTTCATTTGCATAGAGGTGTTTATAGTATTCTCTGATGGTAGTTTGTATTTCTGTGGAATTGGTGGTGATACCCCTTTATCATTTTTTATTGCATTGATTTGATCCTTCTCTCTTTTTTTCTTTATTAGTCTTGCTAGCAGTCTATCAATTTTTTGATCTTTTCAAAAATCAGCTCCTGGATTCACTGATTTTTTGAAGGGTTTTTTTGTGTCTCTATCTCTTTCAGTTCTGCTCTGATTTTAGTTATTTCTTGCCTTCCGCTAGCTTTTGAATTGTTTGCTCTTGCTTCTCTAGTTCTTTTAATTGTGATGTTAGGGTGTCAATTTTAGATCTTTCCTGCTTTCTCTTGTGGGCATTTAGTACTATAAATTTTCCTCTACACACTGCTTTTAAATGTGTCCCAGAGATTCTGGTATGTTGTCTCTTTGGTTTCACTGGTTTCAAAGAACATCTTTATTTCTGCCTTCATTTCATTATTTATCCAGTAGTCATTCAGGAGCAGGTTGTTCAGTTTCCATGTAGTTGTGTGGTTTTGAGTGAGTTTCTTAATCCTGAGTTCTAATTTGATTGCACTATCGTGTGAGAGACAGTTTGTTGTGATTTCTGTTCTTTTACATTTTCTGAGGAGTGCTTTACTTCCAATTATGTGGTCAATTTTAGAATAAGTGCGATGTAGTGCTGAGAAGAACGTATATTCTGTTGATTTGGGGTGGAGAGTTCTGTAGATGTCTATTAGGTCTGCTTGGTGCAGAGTTGAGTTCAAGTCCTGGATATCCTTGTTAACCTTCTGTCTCGTGGATCTGTCTAATGTTGACAGAGAGGTGTTAAAGTCTCCCATTATTATAGTGTGGGAGTCTAAGTCTCTTTGTAGGTCTCTAAGGACTTGCTTTATGAATCTGGGTGCTCCTGTATTGGGTGCATATATATTTAGGATAGTTAGCTCTTCTTGTTGAATTGATCCCTTTACCATTATGTAATGGTCTTCTTTGTCTCTTTTGATCTTTGTTGGTTTAAAGTCTTTTTTATCAGGGACTAGGATTGCAACCCCTGCTTTTTTTTTTTTTTTGCTTTCCATTTGCTTGGTAGATCTTCCTCCATCCCTTTATTTTGAGCCTATATGTGTCTCTGCACCTGAGATGGGTCTCCTGAATACAGCACACTGATGGGTCTTGACTCTATCCAATTTGCCAGTCTGTGTCTTTTAATTGAGGCATTTAGCCCATTTACATTTAAGGTTAGTATTGTTACATGTGAATTTGATCCTGTCATTATGATGTTAGCTGGTTATTTTGCCTGTTAATTGATGCAGTTTCTTCCTATAATCGATGGTCTTTACAATTTGGCATGTTTTTGCAGTGGCTGGTACCAGTTGTTTCTTTCCATGTTTAGTGCTTCCTTCAGGAGCTCTTGTAAGGCAGGCCTGGTGGTGACAAAATCTCTCTGCATTTGCTTGTCTGTAAAGGATTTTATTTCTCCTTCACTTATGAAGCTTAGTTTGGCTGGATATGAAATTCTGGGTTGAAAATTCTTTTCTTTAAGAATGTTGAATATTAGCCCCCACTCTCTTCAGGCTTGTAGGGTTTCTGCAGAGAGAACCACTGTTAGTTTGATGGGCTTCCCTTTGTGGGTAACTCGACCTTTCTCTCTGGCTGTCCTTAACATTTTTTCCTTGATTTCCACCTTGGTGAATCTGACAATTATGTGTCTTAGGGTTGCTCTTCTCAAGGAGTATCTTAGCGGTGTTCTCTGTATTTCCTGAATTTGAATGTTGGCCTGCCTTGCTAGGTTGGGGAAGTTCTCCTGGATAATATTCTCAAGGGTGTTTTCCAACTTGGTTCCATTCTCCCCGTCACTTTCAGATACACCAATCAAACGTAGATTTGGTCTATTCATACAGTCCCATATTTCTTGGAGGTTTTGTTTGTTTCTTTTTACTCTTTGTTCTCTAACCTTGTCTTCTCACTTTATTTCATTAATTTGATCTTCAATCAGTGACACCTGTTCTTCCACTTGATCGAATTGGGTACTGAAGCTTGTGCATGTGTCACGAAGTTCTCGTGCCATGGTTTTCAGCTCCATCAGGTCATTTACGGTCTTCTCTACACTGTCTATTCTAGTTAGCCATTCGTCTAACCTTTTTTCAAGGCTTTTCGCTTCCTTGAGATGGGTTTGAACATGCTCCTTTAGCTCGCAGAAGTTTGTTATTACTGACCTTCTGAAGCCTACTTCTGTCAATTTGTCAAAGTCATTCTCCATCCAGCTTTGTTCCATTGCTGGTGAGGAGCTGCGATCCTTTGGAGGAGAAGAGGTGCTCTGGTTTTTAGAATTTTCAGCTTTTCTGCTCTGGTTTCTCCCCATCTTTGTGGTTTTATCTACCTTTGGTCTTTGATGTTGGTGACCTACAGATGGGATTTTGGTGTAGATGACCTTTTTGTTGATGTTGATGCTATTCCTTTCTGTTTGTTAGTTTTCCTTCTATCATTCAGGTCCCTCAGCTGCAGGTCTGTTGGAGTTTGCTGGAGGTCCACTCCAGACCCTGTTTGCCTGGGTATCACCAGCGGAGGCTGCAGAACAGCAAATATTGCAGAACAGCAAATATTGCTCCCTGATCCCTCCTCTGGAATCATCCCAGAGGGGCACCCGCCTATATGAGGTGTCTGTTGGTCCCTGCTGGGAGTGTCTCCCGGTCCCTGCTGGGAGGTGTCTCCCAGTTAGGCTACACAGAGGTGAGGGACCCACTTGAGGAGGAAGTCTGTCCATTCTCAGAGCTCAAACGCCATGCTGGGAGAACCACTGCTCTCTTCAGAGCTGTCAGACATGGATGTTTAAGTCTGCAGAAGTTGTCTGCTGCCTTTTGTTCAGCTATGCCCTGCCCACAGAGGTGGAGTCTAGAGGCAGTAGGCCTTGTTGACCTGTGGTGGGCTCTGCCCAGTTTGAGCTTCCTGGCCTACTCAAGGCTCAGCAATGGTGGACACCCCTCCCCCAGCCAGGCTGCCACCTTGCAGTTCAATCTCAGACTGCTGCGCTAGCAGTGAGCAAGGCTTCGTGGGCATGGGACCTGCTGAGCTAGGCATGGGTGAGAATCTCCTTGTCTGCCAGTTGCTAAGACCTTGGGAAAAGTGCAGTATTTGGGCAGGAGTGTCCCATTTTTCCAGGTAGTCTGTCAAGGCTTCCCTTGGCTAGGAAAGGGAAATCCCCTGACCCCTTGCACTTCCCAGGTGAGGTGACGCCCTGCCCTGCTTCAGCTCACCCACTGTGGGCTGCACCCACTGTCCAACCAGTCCCAATGAGATGAACCAGGTACCTCAGGTGGAAATGCAGAAATCACCCATCTTCTGCATCGATCACACTGGGAGCTGCAGACTGGAGCTTTTCCTATTTGGCCATCTTGGAGTGCCTCTCCTTTCGTTCTGCTCTTTAACAACTTTTTTTTTTTTTTTTTCTTATTACTGAGCCATTATTCTGGACTCTGTTTATTATTATTATTATTCCAGACTCGAAGTAATTATCCCATTGAAAAGACCCAGCGTGTGTACACCCTGTTGTGACACAGCCGGTTTTGCCTAATCTGAACTTGCCTGCTTTTTTTTTTTTTTTTTATTATACTTTAGGGTTTTAGGGTACATGTGCACAATGTGCAGGTTTGTTACATATGTATCCATGTGCCATGTTGATTTCCTGCACCCCTTAACTCGTCATTTAGCATTAGGTGTATCTCCTAATGCTGTCCCTCCCCCCTCCCCCCACCCCACAACAGTCCCCGGAGCGTGATGTTCCCCTTCCTGTGTCCATGAGTTCTCATTGTTCAATTCCCACCTATGAGTGAGAACATGCGGTGTTTGGTTTTTTGTCCTTGCGATAGTTTACTGAGAATGATGTTTTCCAGTTTCATCCATGTCCCTACAAAGGACACGAACTCATCACTTTTTATGGCTGCATAGTATTCCATGGTGTATATGTGCCACATTTTCTTAATCCAGTCTATCGTTGTTGGACATTTGGGTTGGTTCCAACTCTTTGCTATTGTGAATAGTGCCGCAATAAACATACGTGTGCATGTGTCTTTATAGCAGCATGATTTATAGTCCTTTGGGTATATACCCAGTAATGGGATGGCTGGGTCAAATGGTATTTCTAGTTCTAGATCCCTGAGGAATCGCCACACTGACTTCCACAATGGTTGAACTAGTTTACAGTCCCACCAACAGTGTAAAAGTGTTCCTATTTCTCCACATCCTTTCCAGCACCTGTTGTTTCCTGATTTTTTAATGATGGCCATTCTAACTGGTGTGAGATGGTATCTCACTGTGGTTTTGATTTGCATTTCTCTGATGGCCAGTGATGAGGAGCATTTCTTCATGTGTTTTTTGGCTGCATAAATGTCTTCTTTTGAGAAGTGTCTGTTCATGTCCTCTGCCCACTTTTTGATGGGGTTGTTTGTTTTTTTCTTGTAAATTTGTTTGAGTTCATTGTAGATTCTGGATATTAGCCCTTTGTCAGATGAGTAGGTTGCAAAAATTTTCTCCCATTCTGTAGGTTGCCTGTTCACTCTGATGATAGTTTCTTTTGCTGTGCAGAAGCTCTTTAGTTTAATGAGATCCCATTTGTCGATTTTGGCTTTTGTTGCCATTGCTTTTGGTGTTTTAGACATGAAGTCCTTGCACACGCCTATGTCCTGAATGGTATTGCCTAGGTTTTCTTGTAGGATTTTAATGGTTTTAGGTCTAACATATAAGTCTTTAATCCATCTTGAATTAATTTTTGTATAAGGTGTAAGGAAGGGATCCAGTTGCAGCTTTCTACATATGGCTAGCCAGTTTTCCCAGCACCATTTATTAAATAGGGAATCCTTTCCCCATTTCTTGTTTTTGTCAGGTTTGTCAAAGATCAGATAGTTGTAGCTATGCGGCATCATTTCTGAGGGCTCTGTTCTGTTCCATTGATCTATGTCTCTGTTGTGGTACCAGTACCATGCTGTTTTGGTTACCGTAGCCTTGTAGTATAGTTTAAAGTCAGGTAGCGTGATGCCTCCAGCTTTGTTCTTTTGGCTTAGGATTGACTTGGCGATGCGGGCTCTTTTTTGGTTCCATATGAACTTTAAAGTAGTTTTTTCCAATTCTGTGAAGAAAGTCATTGGTAGCTTGATGGGGATGGCATTGAATCTATAAATTACCTTGGGCAGTATGGCCATTTTCACGATATTGATTCTTCCAACCCATGAGCATGGAATGTTCTTCCATTTGTTTGTATCCTCTTTTATTTCATTGAGCAGTGGTTTGTAGTTCTCCTTGAAGAGGTCCTTCACATCCCTTGTAAGTTGGATTCCTAGGTATTTTATTCTCTTTGAAGCAATTGTGAATGGGAGTTCACTCATGATTTGGCTCTCTGTTTGTCTGTTATTGGTGTACAAGAATGCTTGTGATTTTTGTACATTAATTTTGTATCCTGAGACTTTGCTGAAGTTGCTAATCAGCTTAAGGAGATTTTGGGCTGAGACAATGGGGTTTTCTAGATATACAATCATGTCATCTGCAAACAGGGACAATTTGACTTCCTCTTTTCCTAATTGAATACCCTTTATTTCCTTCTCCTGCCTGATTGCTCTGGCCAGGACTTCCAGCACGATGTTGAATAGGAGCGGTGAGAGAGGGCATCCCTGTCTTGTGCCAGTTTTCAGAGGGAATGCTTCCAGTTTTTGCCCATTCAGTATGATATTGGCTGTGGGTTTGTTGTAGATAGCTCTTATTATTTTGAGATACGTCCCATCAATACCTAATTTATTGAGAGTTTTTAGCATGAAGGGTTGTTGAATTTTGTCAAAGGCCTTTTCTGCATCTATTGAGATAATCATGTGGTTTTTGTCTTTGGTTCTGTTTATATGCTGGATTACATTTATTGATTTGCGTATGTTGAACCAGCCTTGCATCCCAGGGATGAAGCCCACTTGATCATGGTGGATAAGCTTTTTGATGTGCTGCTGGATTCGGTTTGCCAGTATTTTATTGAGGATTTTTTGCATCAATGTTCACCAAGGATATTGGTCTGAAATTCTCTTTTTTGGTTATGTCTCTGCCAGGTTTTGGTATCAGGACGATGCTGGCTTCGTAAAATGTGTTAGGGAGGATTCCCTCTTTTTCTATCGATTGGAATAGTTTCAGAAGGAATGGTACCAGTTCCTCCTTGTACCTCTGGTAGAATTCAGCTGTGAATCCATCAGGTCCTGGACTCTTTTTGGTTGGTAAGCTATTGATTATTGCCACAATTTCAGAACCTGTTATTGGTCTATTCAGAGATTCAACTTCTTCCTGGTTTAGTCTTGGGAGGGTGTATTTGTCGAGGAATTTATCCATTTCTTCTAGATTTTCTAGTTTATTTGCATAGAGGTGTTTGTAGTATTCTCTGATGGTAGATTGTATTTCTGTGGGATCGGTGGTGATATCCCCTTTTTCGTTTTTTATTGCATCTATTTGATTCTTCTCTCTTTTCTTCTTTATTAGTCTTGCTAGCGGTCCATCAATTTTGTTGATCTTTTCAAAAAACCAGCTCCTGGATTCATTAATTTTTTGAAGGGTTTTTTGTGTCTCTATTTCCTTCAGTTCTGCTCTGATTTTAGTTATTTCTAGCCTTCTGCTAGCTTTTGAATGTGTTTGCTCTTGCTTTTCTAGTTCTTTTAATTGTGATGTTAGGGTGTCAATTTTGGATCTTTCCTGCTTTCTCTTGTGGGCATTTAGTGCTATAAATTTGCCTCTACATACTGCTTTGAACGTGTCCCAGAGATTCTGGTATGTTGTGTCTTTGTTCTCGTTGGCTTCAAAGAACATCTTTATTTCTGCCTTCATTTCATTATGTACCCAATAGTCATTCAGGAGCAGGTTGTTCAGTTTCCATGTAGTTGAGCGGTTTTGACTGAGTTTCTTAATCCTGAGTTCTAGTTTGACTGCACTGTGGTCTGAGAGACAGTTTGTTATAATCTCTGTTCTTTTACATTTGCTGAGAAGAGCTTTACTTCCAACTATGTGATCAATTTTGGAATAGGTGTGGTGTGGTGCTGAAAAAAATGTATATTCTGTTGATTTGGGGTGGAGAGTTCTGTAGATGTCTATTAGGTCCACTTTATGTAGAGCTGAGTTCAATTCCTGGATATCCTTGTTAACTTTCTGTCTCGTTGATCTGTCTAATGCTGACAGTGGGGTGTTAAAATCTCCCATTATTATTGTGTGGGAGTTTAAGTCCCTTTGTAGGTCACTGAGGACTTGCTTTATGAATCTGGGTGCTCCTGTGTTGGGTGCATATATATTTAGGATAGTTAGCTCTTCTTGTTGAATTGATCCCTTTACCATGATGTAATGGCCTTCTTTGTCTCTTTTGATCTTTGTTGGTTTAAAGTCTATTTTATCAGAGACTAGGATTGCAACCCCTGCCTTTTTTTGTTTTCCAGTTGCTTGATAGATCTTCCTCCATCCCTTTATTTTGAGTCTATGTGTGTCTCTGCACATGAGATGGGTTTCCTGAATACAGCACACTGATGGGTCCTGACTCCTTATCCAGCTTGCCAGTCTGTGTCTTTTGATTGGAGCATTTAGCCCATTTACATTTAACGTGAGTATTGTTATGTGTGAATCTGATCCTGTCATTATGATGTTAGTTGGTTATTTTGCTCGTTAGTTGCTATAGTTTCTTCCTAGCCTCGATGGTCTTTACAATTTGGCATGTTTTTGCAGGGGCTGGTACCGGTTGTTCCTTTCCATGTTTAGTGCTTCCTTCAGGAGCTCTTTTAGGGCAGGCCTGGTGGTGACAAAATCACTCAGCGTTTGCTTGTCTGTAAAGTATTTTATTTCTCCTTCACTTACGAAGCTTAGTTTGGCGGGATAGGAAATTCTGGGTTGAAAATTCTTTTCTTTAAGAATGTTGAATATCGGCCCCCACTCTCTTCTGGCTTGTAGAGTTTCTGCTGAGAGATCAGCTGTTAGTCTGATGGGCTTCCCTTTCTGGGTAACCCGACCTTTCTCTCTGGCTGCCCTTAACATTTTTTCCTTCATTTCAACTTTGGTGAATCTGACAATTATGTGTCTTGGAGTTGCCCTTCTCGAGGAGTATCTTTGTGGCGTTCTCTGTATTTCCTGAATCTGAATGCTGGCCTGCCTTGCTAGATTGGGGAAGTTCTCCTGGATAATATCTTGCAGAGTGTTTTCCAACTTGGTTCCATTCTCCCCATCATTTTCAGGTACACCAATCAGACGTAGATTTGGTCTTTTCACATAGTCCCAAATTTCTTGGAGGCTTTGTTCATTTCTTTTTATTCTTTTTTCTCTAAACTTCCCTTCTCTCTTCATTTCATTCATTTCATCTTCTATCAGCGATACCCTTTCTTCCAGTTGATCGCATCTGCTACTGAGGCTTCTGCATTCTTCGCGTAGTTCTCGAAACTTGGCTTTCAGCTCCATCATCTCCTTTAAGCCCTTCTCTCCATTGGTTATTCTAGTTATCCATTCTTCTAATTTTTTTTCAAAGTTTTTAACTTCTTTGCTATTGTTTTGAATTTCCTCTCGTAGCTCAGAGTAGTTTGATCGTCTGAAGCCTTCTTCTCTCAACTCATCAAAGTCATCCTCCATCCAGCTTTGTTCCATTGCTGGTGAGGAACTGCGTTCCTTTGGAGGAGGAGAGGTGCTCTGTTTTTTAGAGTTTCCAGTTTTTTTGGTCTGTTTTTTCCCCATCTTTGTGGTTTTGTCTACTTTTTGTCTTCGATGATGGTGATGTACAGATGGGTTTTTGGTGTGGATGTCCTTTCTGTTTGTTAATTTTCCTTCTACCAGACAAGACCCTCAGCTGCAGGTCTGTTGGAGTTTACTAGAGGTCCACTCCAGACCCTGTTTGGCTGGGTGTCAGCACCGGTGGCTGCAGAACAGTGGATTTTTGTGAGACCACAAATTCAGCTGTCTGATAGTTCCTCTGAAAGTTTTGTCTCAGAGGAGTACCCGGTTGAAGGAGGTGTTAGTCTGTCCCTACTGGGGGGGTGCCTCCCAGTTAGGCTGCTCAGGGGTAAGGGACCCACTTTAGGAGGCAGTCTGTCCGTTCTCAGATCTCCAGCTGCGTGCTGGGAGAACCACTACTCTCTTCAAAGCTGTCAGTCAGACAGGGACATTTAAGGCTGTGGAGGTTCTCGCTGAGTTTTTGGTTGTCTGTGCCCTGCCCCCAGAGGTGGAGCCTACAGAGGCAGGCAGGCCTCCTTGAGCTGTCGTGGGCTCCACCCAGTTCGAGCTTCCTGGCTGCTTTGTTTACCTAAGCAAGCCTGGGCAATGGCGGGCGCCCCTCCCCCAGCCTCGTTGCCGCCTTGCAGCGTGATCTCAGACTGCTGTGCTAGCAATCAGCAAGAGTCTGTGGGCATAGGACCCTCCGAGCCAGGTGCGGGACACAATCTCCCAGTGTGCCGTTTTCCAGGCCCGTTGGAAAAGCGCAGTATTAGGACGGGACTGACCCGATATTCCAGGTGCCGTCTGTTTCCCCTTTCTTTGACTAGGAAAGGGAACTCCCTGACCCCTTGCGCTTCCCGAGTGAGGCAATGCCTCGCCCTGCTTCGGCTCGCGCACAGTGCGCTTCACCGACTGTCCTGAACCCACTGTTAGGCACTCCCTAGTGAGATGAAACCGGTACCTCAAGCAGAAATGCAGAAATCACCCGTCTTCTGTGTCGCTGGGGCTGGGAGCTGGAGACCGGAGCTGTTCCTATTCGGCCATCTTGGCTCCACCCTCAAAAATCAGTGGTGTTTCTAATACAGTAACAATGAACTATCTGAAAAAGAAATAAAAAAATCGCATTTACAATTGCTACAAAAAAGCTTAGGAATAAATTTAATTAAGGAGGTGAAATATCTGTATCCTGAAAACTATAAAACATTGATGAAACAAATAATGGAAAGATATCTTGTGTCCACAGATTAGAAGAATTAATATTGCTAAAATGTTCATACTACTCAAAGTGACCTATAAATTCACAGGAAAAATAACTAATGAGTACTAGGCTTAATACCCGGGTGATGAAATAATCTGTACAACAAACTCCCATGACACAAGTTTACCTATGTAACAAACTTGCACTTGTACCCCTGAACTTAAAAAAAGAAAAGTTTTAAAATCAGGATACATGCAATATCCAAAATAAGTTAATTTTGACCATCAAAAGAAGTGATCTATAAATTCAATGCAATCCCTACCAAAATTCCAATGACATTTTCCACAAAAATAGAAAAAAAAGTTCTAAAATTAATATGGAAACACAAAAGATCCCAAATAGCCAAAGCAATCTTGAGCAAAAAGAACAAAGCCGAAGGCATCATACTACTGAATTTGGAAACCTACTACAAATCTATAGTAACCAAAACAGCATAGTACTGGCATAAAAACAGACATATCAAACCACGGAACAGAATAGAGGTCCAGAAATACATCCACACATTTATGGTCAATTTTGATTTTTAGACAAAGGTACCAAGAACACACAATGGGGAAAGGACAGTCTCTTCAATAAATGGTGTTGGGAAGACTGGATATCCACATGAAGAAGAATGACATTAGACCCTTATCTCACTCATTTATAAAAATCAACTCAAAATGGATTAAAGTTACAGTTTCAGGGAAAGAAATAGAAGGCATTCAAATTGGAAAGAAAAAGTTAAGTTGTCTGTTTGCAAATGACATGAACTTATATAAAGAAAACCCTAAAGACTCCAACAAAACACTATTAGAACCAATAAACCAATTCAGTATGGTTGCAGGATACAGTATCAACATAGAAAAATCAGTGGTGTAAAACTACTAGTAACTGCAAAACTACTAGAAGAAGACATAGGGGAAACTCTCCATGACTTTGGTCTGGACAATGATATTCTTGGATAGGATCACAAAATCATAGGTAACCAAACCAAAAACAGATAACTGGGATTGCATCAAACTAAAAAGCTTCTACACAGCAAAGGACACAATTAATAGTGTGAAGAGACAACCAATAGACTGGGAGAAAATATTTGCAAACCACGCATCTGACAAAAGTTTAATATCCAAAATACATAAAGTACTCAAAGAACTTAATAGTAAGAAAAAACAACCTGATCAAAAAATGGGCAAGGGACCTGAATTGTTACTACTGGGTCTTCTTTTTCTGCTTTGTTAATGAATTGGATTGGGGACCTTCTTCCATCATATCCATAGAACCAGATCATAGGACAGCCTAAATAGAGTGGAGGGCAATGGCGCCCTAGCCTATGGAGGAGGCATGGCAGAGGAACTTGATATAATTTTAGTTGTGGATATTGTGATGACTTTTATCCTGTGCACTCGGATCCAGCTGTGTACATATCAGGAGAAACAATGGGTTCATTTCTCCTCCATTGTCTACTATGAGAATCTGTATAGCTATTGAAAACTAAAAAGTACTCGTATTTTTGTATTCTAAAAATAAAAGACTGATTGTTCCACAGTAATGGCAACAAGGAACCACCAGACTGGTTTCAAATCTGTTTAATCACTCAGTGACAAATTACCAGAAATAACACACTTCTGCAAGCCAACTGATCAGTCAAAGCTTCTTGCTTCTGAAAGTCAGCCACATGGGAGCAGTCATACTTCAATGAACACTTTTGTGAATACCAACCAATCAATAACAGTTTTACCAGAGAAATCATGTTTCTACCGATGATGTCAACCTACCCATGCCTCTGAGTTTGCCCATCACTCAACTCTATACTTTCCCCAGATCTTATATAAGCATTCTGTTCTGCACAGTTGTGACCGTGTCTGACCAGCTTTGCTTTTGATTTCAGATAATAAAATAAATTAGTTGTGTCGGCCTTTAAAAATCCTGAAGGGGTCACTTATTTTGAAGATCTCCATCTGGCAGCATTCCATGGGGCTTGTTGGACCAACTGGGGTACTCACCAGGACTCTTGTGTATAATTTCTATTTGTCCTTCACATTTGCTGTCATGTAAGTCAACAATTTGAGCTCTTACTGTGTTGTATTGAGTTCTTGTGGGCAAATTAATTTTGTTATCCCAGGATTTGTCTTTGTCCTTAGTGCTAGTTCTTTGTGTAATATAATTAGACTTTTTGATTTGTAGTATATTTGGTAAATATTTTTGCTGTTAACCTGCCTATTCTTCCACTACTTGCTTTGCTTTTACTTTTGCTTCTCTATTGGAATAAAGTCATGCCTCAATTACTTTCGTTTTGTTCTTGTTGTCTTATTCTGTTGAGTGTGTAAGTGAAAATTTCACAATGGAACAATGGATGAAAATCACAGGCCCAATCCAAACTAGTCTTAAGGACTAATGGTTGTAGGTTTGTGGGACTAGCCATAAATTTTTGCAAAGGCAACTAGTCAAACTTAAATAAAATTTGAGAAAGCACCTATTATCTTTTTATTTGTGAAAGAAAATCAGTTTTAAAATTTTGTATTCCAGGGTTGATGATTTTCAGGTTACTGATATACAGCTCTTCATAACATTTGCTTGGCTGGTGAACTCAGTTGCCATATATAAGCATACATATACTTTTGTGACTCTTTTGTGAATTTTCTTTTGATAAACAGGGGGAGAATTGCCACATTGCTAATTCTTTATATTGTACTTGCATTCACACTTCCTCTTCTTCTCTCTTTTTTTTTTTTTGAGATAGGGTCTTGCTCTGTCACCCAGGCTGGAGTGCAGAGGTGCAACCTCCGCCTTCCTGGCTGAAGAGATCCTCCCACCTCAGTGCCCTGCTCCACACCAGGAGCTGGGACCATAGGCATGTGCCACCATGCCCAGCTAATTTTTGTATATTTTGTAGAGGCGTTGTTTTGCCATGTTGCCCAGGATTCACACTTAGACATTTATATATAAGCTAAAAGAAAACTTGAGTTTTAAAGGTAGACTTAAAGGATTGGTTAGACTAGTTTTCATTCATGCCTGACAAATGTTTGGCCATGATTCCAGAGTACCTTCCAGTCCCTTCTTATAATATTTTCAGTTTTGTTTGCCTCACAGCTGTTTGAGTTCTGCTTTTCAGAGTCTCAAATGCTTCTATGCAGCCACTGTATCAACAGATAATTTAACAAATGCTTCAAAGACAAAAACAGGATGAAATCATCCTGATTGGACACTGAGATGTCAGCTCATCTCAAGCAGAATCAGCAATAGTGGAGAAGGTCTGGACAATTCCTGATGGTTTCCCCTGTGGCTCTCATTGAGGGAGGACCAAAAGGTGGAATTAGGACTAAAAACATTCTCATATTATTAAGAAAAGTCTGCTATCGTGGTTACATAGCAATATCAAATACTATAGATGCAGCTGCTTCCTCTCCTTCTTTCTTTTCTCTCTCTCTCTCTTTTTTTTTTTGTTTTTTGATAGGGTCTTGCTCTGTCACCAAGCCATCCTCCCACCTTGGCCACCCAAAGTTCTGGGATTACAGGCATGAGTCACCATGCCTGGATGGCAGCAGCATCTTCTATTGCTAGATGAACAAAAAAGACATGAGCACACTTGCTGTATTATGCAGAGTAAATGCCAGACTCAGAAATATAACTTATTTCTCTTATTTATAATAAAAGTCATTTCAACATAATGTAGGAGAAAATTACTACACATAATATGAAGTTAATATAATTTCCCTGAAAACTACAATATTGATGATCCATACAAATAATTTTGTTCACAGAAATGTCTCAGTTATTACCTCAATTCTGAAGTATCCTATATCTTGTGCCAAGATCTAGTACCTCTATTGGTTGTAAAAGTGTACGTGATCCAAAGCAGGTAAATAAAAACATTTAATTAATGAAAGGTTAAAATGGTGAAATTAATAACAGAATGAAGGGATGGTAGGAAAGATCATGTAAAAAATGAATTTCTCGGTGGGCGGAGCCAAGATGGCCGAATAGGAACAGCTCCGGTCTACCGCTCCCAGCGTGAGCGACGCAGAAGACAGGTGATTTCTGCATTTCCATCTGAGGTACCCGGTTCATCTCACCAGAGAGTGCCAAACAGTGGGTGCAGGACAGTCGGTGCAGCGCACTGTGCGCGAGCCGAAGCAGGGCGAGGCATTGCCTCACTCGGGAAGCGCAAGGGGTCAGGGAGTTCCCTTTCCTAGTCAAAGAAAGGGGTAACAGACGGCACCTGGAAAATCGGGTCACTCCCACCCTAATACTACGCTTTTCCAACAGGCTTAGAAAACGGCACACCAGGAGATTGTGTCCCACACCTGGCTCGGAGGGTCCTATGCCCACGGAGTCTCGCTGATTGCTAGCACAGCAGTCTGAGATCAAACTGCAAGGCAGCAGCGAGGCTGGGGGAGGGGCACCCACCATTGCCCAGGCTTGCATAGGTAAACAAAGCAGCCAGGAAGCTCGAACTGGGTGGAGCCCACCACAGCTCAAGGAGGCCTGCCTGCCTCTGTAGGCTCCACCTCTGGGGGCAGGGCACAGACAAACAAAAAGTCAGCAGTAACCTCTGCAGACTTAAATGTCCCTGTCTGACAGCTTTGAAGAGAGTAGTGGTTCTCCCAGCATGCAGCTGGAGATCTGAGAACGGACAGACTGCCTCCTAAAGTGGGACCCTGACCCCTGATTAGCCTAACTGGGAGGCACCCCCCAGTAGGGACAGACTGACACCTCACTTGGCCGGGTACTCCTCTGAGACAAAACTTCCAGAGGAATGATCAGACAGCTGAATTTGCGGTTCACGAAAATCCGCTGTTCTGCGGCCACCACTGCTGACACCCAGCAAACAGGGTCTGGAGTGGACCTCTAGCAAACTCCAACAGACCTGCAGCTGAGGGTCCTGTCTGTTAGAAGGAAAACTAACAAACAGAAAGGATACCCACAACAAAACCCATCTGTACATCACCATCATCAAAGACCAAAAGTAGAAAAAAACTACAAAGATGGGGAGAAAACAGAGCAGAAAAACTGGAAACTCTAAAAAGCAGAGCGTCTCTCCTCCTCCAAAGGAACGCAGTTCCTCACCAGCAATGGAACAAAGCTGGATGGAGAATGACTTTGATGAGTTGAGAGAAGAAGGCTTCAGATGATCAAACTACTCTGAGCTACAGGAGGAAATTCAAACCAATGGCAAAGCAGTTAAAAACTTTGAAGAAAAATTAGACGAATGTTTAACTAAAATAACCAATGCAGAGAAGTGCTTAAAGGAGCTGATGGAGCTGAAAGCCAAGTTTTGAGAACTACATGAAGACTGCAGAAGCCTCAGTAGCCGACGCTATCAACTGGAAGAAAGGGTATCAGTGATGGAAGATGAAATGAATGAAATGAAGCGAGAAAGGAACTTTAGAGAAAAAAGAATAAAAAGAAACTAACAAAGCCTCCAGGAAATATGGGACTATGTGAAAAGACCAAACCTACGTCTGATTGGTGTACCTGAAAGTGATGGGGAGAATGGAATCAAGTTGGAAAACACTCTGCAAGATATTATCCAGGAGAACTTCCCCAGTCTAGCAAGGCAGGCCAACATTCAGATTCAGGAAATACAGAGAACGCCACAAAGATACTCCTCGAGAAGAGCAACTCCAAGACACATAATTGTCAGATTCACCAAATTTGAAATGAAGGAAAAAATGTTAAGGGCGGCCAGAGAGAAAGGTCGAGTTACCCACAAAGGGAAGCCCATCAGACTAACAGCTGATCCCTTGGCAGAAACTCTACAAGCCAGAAGAGAGTGGGGGCCAATATTCAACATTCTTAAAGAAAAGAATTTTCAACCCAGAATTTCACATCCAGTTAAACTAAGCTTCATAAGTGAAGGAGAAATAAAATACTTTACAGACAAGCAAATGCTGAGTGATTTTGTCACCACCAGGCCTGCCCTAAAACAGCTCCTGAAGGAAGCACTAAACATGGAAAGGAACAATCGGTACCAGCCACTGCAAAAACATGCCAAATTGTAAACACCATTGAGGCTAGGAAGAAACTGCATCAACTAACGAGCAAAATAACCAGCTAACATCATAATGACAGGATCAGATTCACACATAACAATATTAACTTTAAATGTAAATGGGCTAAATGGTCCAATTAAAAGACACAGACTGACAAATTGGATAAGGAGTCAAGACCCATCCGTGTGCTGTATTCAGGAAATCCATCTCACATGCAGAGACACACATAGACTCAAAATAAAGGGATGGAGGAAGATCTACCAAGCAAATGGAAAACAAAAAAAGGCAGGGGTTGCAATCCTGGTCTCTGATAAAATAGACTTTAAACCAACAAAGATCAAAAGAGACAAAGAAGGCCATTACATAACGGTAAAGGGATCAATTCAACAAGAAGAGCTAACTATCCTAAATATATATGCACCCAATACAGGAGCACCCAGATTCATAAAGCAAGTCCTGAGTGACCTACAAAGAGGCTTAGACTCCCACACAATAATAATTGGAGATTTTAACACCCCACTGTCAACATTAGACAGATCAACGAGACAGAAAGTTAACAAGGATACCCAGGAATTGAACTCAGCTCTGCACAAAGTGGACCTAATAGACATCTACAGAACTCTCCACCCCAAATCAACAGAATATACATTTTTTTCAGCACCACACCACACCTATTCCAAAATTGACCACATAGTTGGAAGTAAAGCTCTCCTCAGCAAATGTAAAAGAACAGAAATTATAACAAACTGTCTCTCAGACCACAGTGCAATCAAACTAGAACTCAGGAGTAAGAAACTCACTCAAAACCACTCAACTATATGGAAACTGAACAACCTGCTCCTGAATGACTACTGGGTACATAACGAAATCAAGGCAGAAATAAAGATGTTCTTTGAAACCAATGAGAACAAAGACACAACATACCAGAATCTCTGGGACACATTCGAAGCAGTGTGTAGAGGGAAATTTATAGTACTAAATGCCCGCAAGAGAGAGCAGGAAAGATCTAAAATTGACACCCTCACATCACAATTAAAAGAACTAGAAAAGCAAGAGCAAACACATTCAAAAGCTAGCAGAAGGAAAGAAATAACTAAAATCAGAGCAGAACTGAAGGAAATAGAGACACAAATAACCCTTCAAAAAATTAATGAATCCAGGAGCTGGTTTTTGAAAAGATCAATAAAATTGATAGATAGCTAGCAAGACTAATAAAGAAGAAAAGAGAGAAGAATCAAATAGATGCAATAAAAAATGATAAAGGGGATATCACCACCAATCCCATAGAAATACAATTTACCATCAGAGAATACTACAAACACCTCTACGCAAATAAACTAGAAAATCTAGAAGAAATGGATAAATTCCTCGACACATACACCCTCCCAAGACTAAACCAGGAAGAAGTTGAATCTCTGAATAGACCAATAACAGGTTCTGAAATTGTGGCAATAATCAATAGCTTACCAACCAAAGAGTCCAGGACCTGATGGATTCACAGCCGAATTCTACCAGAGGTACAAGGAGGAGCTGGAACCATTCCTTCTGAAACTATTCCAATCAATAGAAAAAGAGGGAATCCTCCCTAACACATTTTATGAGGCCAGCATCATCCTGATATCAAAGCCTGGCAGAGACACAACAAAAAAAGAGAATTTTAGGCCAATATCCTTGATGAACATTGATGCAAAAATCCTCAATAAAATACTGACAAACCAAATCCAGCAACACATCAAAAAGCTTATCCACCATGATCAAGTGGGCTTCATCCCTGGGATGCAAGGCTGGTTCAACATACACAAATCAATAAATGTAATCCAGCATATAAACAGAACCAAAGACAAAAACCACATGATTATCTCAATAGATGCAGAAAAGGCCTTTGACAAAATTCAACAACCCTTCATGCTAAAAACTCTCAATAAATTAGGTATTGATGGGATGTATCTCAAAATAATAAGAGCTATCTATGACAAACCCACAGCCAATTATCATACTGAATGGGTAAAAACTGGAAGCATTCCCTTTCAAAACTGGCACAAGACAGGGATGCCCTCTCTCACCACTCCTATTCAACACAGTGTTGGAAGTTCTGGCCAGGGCAATCAGGCAGGAGAAGAAATAAAGGGTATTCAAATAGGGAAAGAGGAAGTCAAATTGTCCCTGTTTGCAGATGACATGATTGTATATCTAGAAAACCCCATTGTCTCAGCCCAAAATCTCTTTAAGCTGATAAGCAACTTCAGCAAAGTCTCAGGATACAAAATCAATGTACAAAAATCACAAGCATTCTTGCACACCAATAACAGACAAACAGAGAGCCAAATCATGAGTGAACTCCCATTCACAATTGCTTCAAAGAGAATAAAATGCCTAGGAATCCAACTTACAAGGGACGTAAAGGACCTCTTCAAGGAGAACTACAAACCACGGCTCAATGAAATAAAAGAGGATACAAACAAATGGAAGAGCATTCCATGCTCATGGGTAGGAAGAATCAATATCATGAAAATGGCCATACTGCCCAAGGTAATTTATAGATTCAATGCCATCCCCATCAAGCTGCCAATGACTTTCTTCACAGAATTGGAAAAAACTACTTTAAAGTTCATATGGAACCAAAGAAAGGCCCGCATCGCGAAGTCAATCCTAAGCCAAAAGAACAAAGCTGGAGGCATCATGCTACCTGACTTCAAACTATACTACAAGGCTACAGTAACCAAAACAGCATGGTACTGGTACCAAAACAGAGACATAGATCAATGGAACAGAACAGAGCCCTCAGAAATAATGCCACATATCTACAACCATCTGATCTTTGACAAACCTGACAAAAACAAGCAATGGGGAAAGGATTCCCTATTTAATAAGTGGTGCTGGGAAAAGTGGCTAGCCATATGTAGAAAGCTGAAACTGGATCCCTTCCTTACACCTTATACAAAATTAATTCAAGATGGATTAAAGACTTACATGTTAGACCTAAAACCATAAAAACCCTAGAAGAAAACCTAGGCAATATCATTCAGGACATAGGCATGGGCAAGGACTTCATGTTTAAAACATCAAAAGCAATGGCAACAAAAGCCAAAATTGACAAACGGGATCTAATTAAACTAAAGAGCTTCTGCACAGCAAAAGAAACTACCATCAGAGTAAACAGGCAACCTACAAAATGGGAGAAAATTTTTGCAACCTACTCATCTGACAAAGGGCTAATATCCAGAATCTACAATGAACTCAAACAAATTTACAAGAAGAAAACAAACAACCCCATCAAAAAGTGGGCAAAGGACATGAACAGACACTTCTCAAAAGAAGACATTTATGCAGCCAAAAAACACATGAAAAAATGCTCATCATCACTGGCCATCAGAGAAATGCAAATCAAAACCACGGTGAGATACCATCTCACACCAGTTAGAATGGCGATCATTAAAAAGTCAGGAAACAACAGGTGCTGGAGAAGATGTGGAGAAATAGGAACACTTTTACACTGTTGGTGGGACTGTAAACTAGTTCAACCATTGTGGAAGTCAGTGTGGCGATTCCTCAGGGATCTAGAACTAGAAATACCATTTGACCCAGCCATCCCATTACTGGGTATATACCCAAAGGACTATAAATCATGCTGCTATAAAGACACATGCACACGTATGTTTATTGCAGCACTATGCACAGTAGCAAAGTCTTGGAACCAACCCAAATGTCCAACAACGATAGACTGGATTAAGAAAATGTGGCACATACACACCATGGAATACTATGCAGCCATAAAAAATGATGAGTTCATGTCCTTTGTAGGGACATGGATGAAACTGGAAACCATCATTCTCAGTAAACTATCGCAAGGACAAAAAACCAAACACCGCATGTTCTCACTCATAGGTGGGAATTGAACAATGAGAACACATGGACACAGGAAGGGGAACATCACACTCCGGGGACTGTTGTGGGATGGGGGGAGGGGGGAGGGATAGCATTAGGAGATATACCTAATGCTAAATGACGAGTTAATGGGTGCAGCACACCAACATGGCACACGGATACATATGTAACAAACCTGCAGATTGTGCACATGTACCCTAAAACTTAAAGTGTAATAATAATAAAAAAAGAAAAAAAATTAATTTCTCACTTACCTAAAACAGCACTCAATTCTTTAATCAACTTATTTAGTTTGACTTTCTTTTCAGCTGTAAGACAAGGCAACATTTAGACACTGATAAAGCCAATCTCGGAAGAAAAGCATAAAGCATTAAGTATTTAAATTATGAAGTAAAACCTAGATGAAGGCTATTCACCATATGTTGTCATTTTAACATTTATAATTCTTGGGATTTAATAAATAGCTCTGTTATCTGCAATAAGAACTAATATTTCTTAGACCATAAAGTCTCCCTTAGGTAAAATGTTTTCTGTACTTTTTTGAATGCATTCTGGTTTTAATTCCCTATTTCTCTTGCAATGGATGATAACACATATTGGTATATATTGAAGGCCATTGTTTATGACATTATGTTATTTTCTATTATTGGATGACAATGAAAGAATTCCAGGTAAAGGAGCAATGAACAGCACAGTGTGTGGTGAACTAATGCTTTTAAATCTTGCTCAAGGGAAAAATGCCCCATAAGGAGGGAAGAGAGTCAAAAGAGGTTGAATGGAGTCAGAGTAACAGTTAACAGTTAGTTTCTGAGTTTAGACTGTCTGGATCTGGGAATAAGCAGTGAAAAAAGATAATCCTAGCTCTACGAAGTTTACATAAATTTGTTTTGTTCATGGCTGTATCCCTAAGACTGAAACAGGCTGAGACATGGGTGTTCAACAGATATCATGAATCAATAAATTAATTAAATGAGCCAATTGATAAAATACTTAGCACTGTGCCTGGCATACTGTAAGACTCAATGTACATAAGCTATGAAGGATCATTGAAGAATTTTAATTTGAGGAATAACAATGTCAGATTTTCACCTTAGCAAAATCATCCTGGCTAGTTTATACAGAGCAAATTGAAGGCAACAATATGATTATTAGACCAGTCAGGAGGCTTTTCTAGTAGTTTAAGCCAGAGATCATGAAGATCTGAATTAAGGTTAGAGTAGTCAAGATAGCAAGATAGTTTTAAGAGGAAAAAAATGAGAGAGCATGAGCTGCCAAGATAATTTGTGGATTATTGCATGGTAACTGTGGATAAATAATGGTAACAGAATTTTTAAAAATTATGAATTAGGTAGTTCATGATTTTTGTTTTACCTTTTATTTGCTGAGTTTGGATTATCAGTGAAAACGCTATGTCTGAATAGGGATTTGTTATTATAGAAGAATATTTCTTAATTTACCTCAATTTAACCAACCTGATGGTCTAAACTTGATTTTCCCTTTCTACTATGAATTCTCACATTCAGACTGATGCTGACAGCATGCCAAATTTTCACAGCTAGTAAGCTTCCATTTTAGTAATCCAGTGCATCTGTGTTACGAGTTAAGTTGTAGAGTTTGCTTCTAGACTTGTTTATAAATAGTTCTACTTTTTATTAAATTGATGATAATTCAATCATTATATAAACCGATGAACTATAAATGGAAAAGGGAGTTTTTCTCATAGAAAACACATTTGAATAATTTGGAATATTCTGGTGAAGGCAAATTGCTAAAAAAGTTCTGCTGAATTTGGTGTGAATAAGATAACTGTAAAAAGACTGGAGAAATAACTAAAACCTAGACAGATTCTGACTGAAATTTCTGGTCAACTTTTTTATTTCTTTTTTTATTATTATTTTTTAGACATGGTCTTGTTCTGTCACCTGAGCTGGAGTGGTACAGTGCACAATCATGACTCACTGCAGCCTTGACTTACCAGGCTCAAGCGATTCTCCCTCCTGAGCCTCCTGAGTAGCTGGGACTACAGGTGCATGCCACCACGCTTGGCTAACTTTCGTATTTTTTTGTAGAGATGGGGTTTTGTCATGTTTCCCAGGCTGGTCTAGAACTACTGGGTTCAAGTGATCCACCCGCCTTGGCCTCCCTCCCAATGCTAGAGTTACAGGTGTAAGGCATGGCGCCCTGCCTTCTGGTCAACTTAAAAGAAAAATACTTTATTCTTAAAAGAAACTGAAATTAGGAGTGTAGACAATAAATAAATATGTTTATGTAAGAAAATCCCCAAAGAGAATGCCTACGTTAAATAAAAATGGCCTTGGGCCTATTTTTTTCTTTCAAGTAAAATGTTTAAGGTATGTATGTATCATTTTATGATCCTTTATTTTAACTAGATTTTAAGATGATCTGACCAACTGCTTGTCTCAGTCATTCGAGATAAAAGGATTTTACTATCCTAGACTGAATCACATGGGCTAAGTCTACGTTTGAGATCAAAGATTTGAAATCTTAAACATACACAGGTAAGTGAAATCATCTAGAAATGTGGTTGTGGAAAGAACAACAGACTGAGAATAGAACTGTTATATCACTATCATTTCAGCCAGTATTTTTCAAAAATTTTTATCCTAAGCTCCACTAAGAACTCTGAACACCTACCATGTCACACACACACACACACACACACAAACACACACACACACACACGTCATAGTTTCATGAAATAATATGTAGCCTGTGTGACATATGCTCTGATATTTTCTTTTCTCTTCTATAATATTTCATTAAAAAATACTCACTTAACCCACTAATTTGAGGGGAGGAATAGAAAGCCATAAACAATGAGCCTTAGGAAAGGCAGAGAAGAAAATTATGGAGAGCATGAATTAATAGCAGCTGAGAATGTAGAGAGTTGTAATAAAAGAAAAAAGTTTAATATTATTAAAGGCATCAGAGAGCTCAAGTTAGAAAAAGGTGAGTGGTGCACATTGGATTTGTCTACTAGGATGTTGCAGTCAGCTAAGTAAGAGTATTTTTTAATAAAATGGTGAATGTGGGAACCAGATACTTTGAGAGAAGAAAATATGAGGTGATCTCCTTTCCTTCCATTAATAAACCCTTCCCTTCCGTTTTGAATGCTACCTCCTGATCATTTTCTGGCTTAAAAAAAATCTTGGCTTCATTTTATGCAATGCTTAGTATCCATAGGGGGAAAATTGGATTTTAGATTAATTGATTAAGAAAATCATTAGATTCTCTTAGATTAATTGAATTAATGTAGATAATTATTTCTCTTAGATTAATTAATTAATTTAGATTACTTGAAATTATGAAGAGATTAAGAGAAATGATTTTTTTCCCTGACTTTAAGACTGAGCTCTTCTCTAAGCTTTTGAAAGGTCTTTGATATTTCGATGATCTGCTTCGAGAAATTCTCATTTTCAAGTTTAAAAGAATAAGTACTCCTTAAAAAGTATAGGGGTGATTACAGTGCTCACAGTCATCTGGTAGTCTTTCTGTTAGATCCATAAATTCCTCTTCCGTGATCTTTATCCCCATGTTTTCTAAAAGAGTGTCCAGCTTATTGACATCAACATTGCCTTCTAAGTAAGGAATAGAAAAGGAATATGGTAAAGCAGAATGATTCTAAAATTGGACTATTCATTCATGTTGCTGTATTATTTTTCTTCTTTATTGAGCATGTGTTTTATCACAATGGAAAAATATCATTTATTTCCTAGTATTACTGTTAAGATTTTAAGACAAACACGAAAAACTTGTTTTTTACAGCTAATGGAAGGATAAAAATTAGAACTGAATTCTTCAAATCTTATTGTGGGAACAAGCCTACAAAGCAAAAATATTCTTAAAGAAGGTTGAAAAGCTAGAGCTGATGATGACCATAATATTCCACAGAACAGGAGTTATTTTTGTTGCCTGTATTTGCAAACTATATGTCCTGCTTTTGACTGAAATCCTTATCTGACAGCCTTTACTCTTCACCTTTTCCTGTTTATTAAAAAAATTTTTCCTTTGGGGCTGAGTGAGGAAAAATCCAAGAAAGTTTGACACTTTCTGCCAGATCATAGTAAAATAAACACTTGGTAACTTGCAGATCTACTGAAGGAGCCATAAATAATGACTCAGTTATATAGGAAAGGGAGATTTATATTTTAACAGTACAAATAAGGGTTTAAGACTAAGCCTTTTTATTGTGCTGCTTACTCACGCTCAAGAGACTTTATGCCTTTCATCAACCTTTTCTGATACACTTTTCCATCACCTATAAAAAACGGGACATTTTGGAAATAGAGTTAGAAGATAGTACACATCTCTTAATTTCAGAAAGAACTTAAAATCTTTGCCCAAGGAACATTTCAAATGCAAATAGATAATACACAGTAACAAAATGTTCACTCTCAGTAGTACATGAGTAAAATGCAAATCATAACAATTATACGTACCTGCCCACTTTTCTGTATTGGGAATGCAGGGAAAATAACATTCTCTACTGCTGTTTGTGGGAATTCAAATTATGATAACTTTTCCGGAAAGAAATTTGACAAAATAAAATATCTTCCATTTTGCAACTTTACTTAAAGAAATCTAATCTTGACAAATTTTAGGATGTTTGCAAAGTTTTCTCCACAAGGTTGCCAAAGAAAATAAGGACATATATTCATAGATAGGAAACTGGAAATATACATCTCAAATTTTTTATATTTATTTATTTATTTAATTTTGAGATGGAGTCTCACTCTGTCGCCCAGGCTGGAGTGCAGTGACACGATCTTGGCTCACTGCAACCTCCTCCTCCTGGGTTCAAGCAATTCTCCTGCCTCAGCCTCCTGAGTAGCTGGGACTACAGGCGCATGCCACCATGCCCGGCTAATTTTTTGTATTTTTAGTAGAGACAGGGTTTCACCATGTAAGGCAGGATGGTCTCAATCTCCTGACCTCGTGATCCGCCCACCTCAGCCTCCCAAAGTGCTGGGATTACAAGCGTGAGCCACCGCACCAGGCCACACATCTCAAATTTTTGACAGTAGTTATTATTTTGAGGTAAGAATAGAAATGTTTTGATATTTTCTTATCTGCATTACCAAGGTTTTCTATGATGAATCACATTAATAGTTTGAAGAGATAAGAATGATAAATTAATATATATACATTTTATCTATTTATCTTTATCATCTATTCATCATCTAAAAAGTGCTGAAGGAAAATGCTCTAAAATATTAACTTTGATTATCTTTGGGTTATGAAATTAAAAACATTTTTTATTTTTCTGAATTTTTTGGTTTTATTTCACCTAATAGTAAGTTAAGAAATGTAGCCTTTTCTCAATGTATAAATTATCCACTTGTTGGTAAACTACATATTCTATTTTTCAGAAACACACACAGCTACTTTATTTAGTTTCTTTCTATTGTTTCTCTACTACTGTTTCTTTCCCCTCCTCTCTCTCTATTTTCTTGTCCCTTTTATTTTTCTTTTAATCTGTTTCTACAAATCTAGCTAATCAACAACCTGAAGATGAGAATAATGAATTTGAACTTTGATAGCAACTTACAGCTGAAAGGTTTGATGATTTTCAATTAAAATCTAAGTGATGAAATTTTTCTTTGTATTAGCATTAGCTTTTAACAATTTTTAAGCATTTTTAGTTTATTTTGGAATGTTTTTATATATCCACAAAACCAGGCTACCTAAAAAACCCAGTGGCATCCATAAGACTTACCATTAACTGGCAATGTTTTCAGCAAGTTCAAGTGTTCATTAGGCATGAGCTCAATCCCCAAGTCTCCTAAAATACTTTTAAGTTTATTTGTATCAACTTTGTCTCCTTTGAAAGAAAAAAATGTTGTTCACACATGGCAATTTTAGGATATTATAATTACCAGAAATAATGAAAAAGCTGGACCATATAATGACATCTTTACTCATGTATTCTCACATATTCCTTTTTTTTTTTTTAATTTTACTTTAAGTTTCGGGATACAAGTGTAGAACATGTAAGTTTGTTACAGAGGTATATGTGTGCCATGGTGGTTTGCTGCACCTATCAACCCATCATCTAGCCATTAAGCCCTGCACGCATTAGCTATTTGTCCTAATGCTATCCCTCCCCTTGCCCCCCACCTCCTGACTGGCCCCAGTGTGTGTTGTTCCCCTCCCTGTGTTCATGTGTTCTCATTGTTCAACTCCCACTTATGAGTGAGAACATAGGGTGTTTGGTTTTCTGTTCTTGTGTTAGTTTGCTGAGGATGATGGCTCCCAGCTTCATCCATGTCCCTGCAAAGGACATGATCTCATTCATTTTTATGGCTGCATAGTATTCCATATTCTCACATATTCTAATAGTGTTTAAGGATGAGTGAGATAGAACTTCCTTGATTCTTCATGAGAAGAGACAGCAGTCTCCTAAGCCTAATGTAAAGACATGCTAGCACTGAAGAAAATCCGATTGTACAATCAGCCTATAATTTAGGGATATCTAGTCTTTTTTGTTTTTAATGCTTAATCATGTGATTATTATTTAAAGCAACCCAATCCACTTAATCCTTTTAAAATATTTATCTTCTTATTTTCTGTGTCTATCTAGATGTTGACTACTTAAACCAGAAGTTATTAACTCAAAAGCTCACAAGAGTCTGGAGGTAAAGGAAAGGAGTGAAATTGGCTTTGGTGAAGCAAACAGCACATGCTTTATCCAAAGAGAAAAAAACATCAGCAATTTTGTGAGTAAATGCAGATTCAGTGTTTCCAGACCTTACAAAAGTTGATAGCAGTTTGGATTCAACCATGGGTGGCCAATTTGTGACTTCTGATTAAAATACTGGTTCAGATCAGCATATTATTGTTAGATATCACAGAAAATATAATTTATTACTCAATTATACCATTCATTTTTATGTCCAAGTCCTAAATAACCAAAGGGAGAAAAGTTCTATATAAATATGTAAAATATCAGCACAAATACATTTAATATTGGGAAAGCACCATGCAAAATACAACTGAGTTAGAATTCAAGTAAAAATGTTTTAGTAATGTCTTACCTGTAAAATATTTCATTTCATTCATCAACTTCTTCAGATCAACCTTACCATTAACTGTAAGACAAGGAATAAATTGTTCAGAAATATGACAATAAGACTATGAAAATGATGCTGCACAGAGGAGAATTTAGTATTTGTTTGCTTTAGAACATGTAACTTTTGCTACACCCTTCATAAGAAAGCTCAGATGATAATAAACACAATTATTTCCTAAATACAATTAATATTTCAGCAGCACTGAAGTATTATGTCTTGGGGGAGAAAAGTGACTAATTCCTAGTTTCTGAAAAAAAGTAGTTTTTCTTCTAGCAGCAAAGTAATACTCACTCCATGTTGATGAGAAAAATCCAGCTATAACCCAGGAATCACAGAAGATTTAAAATGTAGTTATTTCATGAATTCAATAAACTTTTAACACAAAATACCAGTAGAGTGGCCAGAACAGTATATCAATTGTTAATAGTCTTGCTAAGTCTATGGTGAGAAGAATATTTTGATCCTTAATCTACACCTATTCAAGTATTCCTGAACACAAATAATTTCTGTGTCAACACCAGCTACAGGTCAGGACAGCATGAAAATGTGTTTTTGTTCAACTGGACTATTATAGGTTATCAAGCCTATCACGGAAAAAGATAAGATCTTTGAAGGGGATTATTGCTTTTTTGGCTTTGTGTATGGTTTGCTATAGTGGGGAGTCAACTAAATCCTTTTGTCTTTTGATTGCCCAACTGGTCATAATAAAAACTGTAACAAACTAGAGATTTTTTAAATACCTTATTGGATATGTTACCTGATCATAACTTCACAATGTATATGTAAAAAAATGAAAAAAAGGAAATTAAGAACCATATTCCTAGATAATGTTTGCATTGATTATAAGCTACCTAGTAAAAAGTAATGACTAAGGTAACTCTTCATAATGAAACCAAAAGGACTCAGTGAAGCTGCATTCAGAAGAAAATGTATGGTTTAAACTTCATTATTAAAGCAGAAAGACAAAAAGGAACTAAGCATGCCACCCAAGGTAGGGGATGGCAACCATAGAGGAAGAAACAAAAACCTATGAGATTGGAATTAATACCGGTAAAAATATAAATTAATAAAATAAAAAACAGTGAAAGACAGTGAAAATACAAATGAATACAAAAGCTAGTTATTTGAAAAACCAATAAAATGTATTTTGTTCTGATGGGCTGATTAAGAGAAAAAGGAATCAAAGACATTTAAGAATAGGAAAAGAAAGAGAGCCATATCTTTCAGGCTCTGGCAGGTAAAATATATCTTTGAATGGAGCACCCAAGAATGAACTTATTTACAAAGGTATGGCCTGGATAAAGGGGAACCAAGAGATGATGAAAATCCAGATGGGGCTGGAGTACTGGGACAGAGGGAAGCCATTAGCCTTGTTCCTGGGCTTAAAAGTGAAAAGATTTAATGTGGCCCATATACACCATGGAATACTATGCAGCCATAAAAAGGATGAGTTCATGTCCTTTGCAGGGACATGGATGAAGTTGGAAACCATCATTCTCAGCAAACTAACACAACAACAGAAAACCAAACACTGCATGCTCTCACTCATAAATGGGAGTTGAACGGTAAGAACACATGGACACAGGGAGGGGAACATCACATATCAGGGCCTGTCTGGGGATAGGGGGCTGGAGGAGGGACAGCATTAGGAGAAATACCTAATGTAGGTGATGGGTTGATGGGTGCAGCAAATCCCCATGTTACATATATACCTATGTAACAAAACTGCACGTTCTGCACATGTACCCCAGAACTTAAAGTATAAAAAAAAAAAAGTGAAAAGATTTAGAAGGGAGAAGTAAAACTTTCTCTATTTACAGACGACATGATAGTTTATGTAAAAAATCCTAAGGAGTTTACAAAACAACTATTAGAATTAATAATTTAGCAAGGTCACAGAATATAAAGTTAATATACCAAAATCAGCTATTTTTTTAATATACTACCTGCCAGGTGAGGTGTCAGAGCCCTGGCAATGAAAAGTGATTGGCTTGTGGGTAGTAAGAATAATTTACGGACCACAGTATAAGTTTGAAAAGGCAAGCGCTGCAGAAGAGTGCAGTGGGGTACTTCGGCAAGAGAGGGATGAGTGTGTCACAGTGGATTTTCCTTAGGGGTATTTATGGACCTTAAAGCGGGAGTTTAAGGGTAATTTGGATCATCTTAGCCACATACGTCATGATAAATAATTTTTTGGAAAAAAAAACCTGTTACCAGATGGTGTAAAGCCACCAGATGGTGGCTTTAGATAATAGGGAAGTCTAACTACTTCTAAATTCCTCTGATAAGGACTTTTGCCCCTGGAGGTCTGCTTGATGGCTATCAGATGATCTCTGCTCTCCTCACTACCAAGAAATAATTTGAAAATAAAATTTCAAAAACTCCACTTTCAATAGCATTGGAAAACATTAAATATTAGAAATAAATTTAACCAAAGATGTAAAAAGACTTTTACACTGAAAACTATAAAACATTGCTAAGAGAAATTAAATACCTAAATAAAGATAGCCCATTATTTATCAATTGGAAGACTCAATATCATCAAGATGTCAGTTCTTGCAAAATTAATCTATAGATTCACTGCAGTCCCAGTATGCTTTTTTTGTATGTAGAAATTGACAAATTGATTCTAAAATTATCTGGAAAAAAAGAACCTAGAATATCTAAAGCAATCGTGGGAAAAAGACAAGACTGGGCATATTCAGGGTGGAATGGCTGGAAAAAAGAAGAGAAAGAAGAAAGAACAATGTTGGAGGATAAGAAAAATATTGAACTTACAAAGTCACTTGATTTTCAATGGAGATACCAAAACATTTTGATGGGGAAAGGAAATTCTTTTCAACAAATGATGTTGGAATAACTAGACATCCATATAGAAAAGAGTGAACTTCAACTCATACATCACACCACACACAAATATTAAAGATAGATCAACTGACTGAATTGTAAAAGTTAAAAACTTAAAGCTTTTAGATGAAAACATAGGAGAATATCTTTGTAACTTGGATTTCCTAGATAAGATATGGAGAGCAATAATTATAAAGAAAGAGAAACATCTAAGTAAGGTTTCATCAAAATTAACAACTTTTGCTTAACAAATAACACCATTAAGATAATGAACAGGCAAACCATAGACTGAGAGAAAACATATCTGAGAAACGGCTAGTATCCAAGGTATATAAAGAATTCCTAGAACTCAATAAACAACTCTAAGCGGGCAAAAAAATTTGAACAGAAACATTACAAAGGAAGGTATATAACTTGCTATCAAGCAGTTGAAAAAGTATTCAATATCATTAGTCATCAGGGAAATGTAAATTAACACAGTATTGAAATACCACCACACACTGACCTGAAGGGCTAAAATCAAAAATATTGATAACACCAAATGTTGGTAAAGAGTGAAGCGAATAGAAATCTTAGACATTGTTGGTGGTAGTATAAAATGGTGCATCAACTTTGGAAAAATCTCTGGCAATTTCTTATAAAGCTAAAAATGCATCTACTTTATGATGCAGCATTTCCACACCTAGGTATTTACCCAAGAGAAAGAAAACACAAGTCCACATATAACTTGTGTAAGAATGTTCATAGCAGCTTTATTCATTATAGTAAAATACTAGTAAAAACCTGCATCCAACAATAGAAGAGATAAACATGTTATAATATATTTGTACAACAGATTACTGCTCAGCAGTGAAAACAAATGAATTACTGATACAAGCAACAACATGGATGAATCTAAAAACAGTTATACTTAGTAAAAGAAGTTTTGGCAGACCATATTTTCAAAGAATGGCTGAGATATATATCCCATCCCACATCCTCTTCTTAAAATGCGTCTGATGTGGCAGGGCGTGGTGGCTCATGCCTATGCACTGTGAGAGGCTGAGGCCTGTGGATCACTGGAGGTCAGGAGTTCCAGACTAGCCTGGCCAACATGGCGAAAACCCATCTCTACTAAAAATACAAAAAAGATTAGCTGGGCGTGGTGGTGTGTGCTTGTAGTCCCAGCTACTTGGGATGCTGAGGCACGAGAATTGCTGGAACCTGGGAGGAGGAGGCTGCAGTGAGCCAAGATCGCACACCGCACTCCAGCCTGGGTGACACAGCGAGACTGTCTAAAAAAAAAAGAAAAAGAAAACATTAACTGATACCTCTCCCACCAAGAGCTTAGACTGAGTCGAGGCAGGGTTTTGCCATGGCTTCGACAATAACATTTGGTGAAAATGATGCTATGTGACTTTTGAGGCTATATCACACAAAGGATAGTTTTCATCTGGCATTCTCTCTCTCTCTCTGTCAGAATGTTTCAATTTGGTACCCAGCAACTGTGCTATACAGGAGCCCAAAATAGCTCATGCAGTGAGACCATATGGAGAACACACTTGGAGAGAAGCAGAGACTGCCTCCAACCTCAATCCAATAACTATCATCAACTGACAGACTTGGGTGAATGAGCTCATAGATGATTCCGAACCCTAACTTCTGAGTTTTCTAGCTGAGGTCCCAGACATCATGAATCAGAGATAAGCCATTCTCACTATGTCCTGTCTGAATTCCTGACCTACAGAATCTGTGAGCATAACAAGTAGTTGCTTTATGCCACCAACTTTTGGAGTAATTATGTTGCAGCATTAGAAAACTGGAATAGAGGCTTTATACAAAAGAGTACTTACTATATGAGCCATTTATATGTTTTGGGGTAGGTAAAATTAATTTACGGTAGAAAAAATTAGCATATTGGTTGCTTCTAGGGTGGGGTGAGAACTGGGATGGGGCATGAAGGAAATTTCCGGAGTAACAGGAATGTTCTATATCTTGATGTTTGGGTTACACAGGTATACTTATGCGTCAAAACTCAGCAATCATGCACTGTAAATGTATATCAGTAATTACATTAACTGTACTAAAAACTAACCAAAAGAGAAAAAAGAGAAAGATTGTCAGACTCAAAAAACGGAATCTAATTATATGCTGTATACAAGATATACCCTTTAACAATGTGGGCACAGATAGACTGAAAATCAAAGGAGGGAAAAGATACACTATGAAAACAGAAAAAAGCTAGTAACACTGGTAATATGGACAAAGTAGTATTTAAGGCAAGAAGAATTACAAGAAATAAAAAGGGACATTTTATAATGACAAATGCATCAACTCAAAAAAGAAAATATAATACTAAAATAGCTCAACCACACCTAAAATAAAACTACATGTGTACATTTAACTCATTATCTTTAAAAAGTTCCCTATTTCATTTTTAACTTTTATTTGGAATGGCTGAATGATAACAATCACTACCTTTCTCAGATAATTGTTGGGGGTATTCCAATTATAATCCATCACTGGCATTTCTCTTTTTTTCTCTCCCATTTCTCTGTTAACTTTCTTTCATTATATTCTTCTAGCACCGTCCACCAAATCCACAATTTTGCCAACTTAATTTTCCTCTTTCTGTGTATTTTCTGGCCTATTGGTGGCCCTGTTAACACTTTCATTTATTTTTAGTAATAGTTCAACAAATTCATTACTTAAGGTTATAAAATAACATTACAAACCCAGGGCAGGATTAGGAATTAATAATAAGGTGGAGATTTTATTTTGGCCGGGGGTTTCAGAAATTCTTAAATTCTGCCTATAATAGATTACTACTTACCTGTAGGTCCCCAAGATAAATACAGTCCCAGGAAATGACTGACAATTTTTAGAGTCCAAATCTCTTGAGGTATATCTTTGTATAATATGAGCCAGTAGTGCTTTAAAAGATTCAGGCAGATGTGGACTATGGGTATACTCTCAAACCTAAAACTGGGTCTCAAATTTTACCACTGTTACTTGAAAAAAGGTTAATACAATGTATACATGCCAGCATCGGGGAAATGGAAACAGAGAGGAGCTGGTTTAAATTGTCCACCATAAACCTTTCTCCATAGGACCCGTATGAAAGAGAGACAGACAGACAGACAAACACTGATTTAGATGGGTGTCATGTACAGCAGGTCTACCTAGCCACAGTAAAAGGGAAAAAACCATAAAAGATTAAGTGCCCTTAAAAAAATAAATACTGATGTCGCCTATTAGCAAATGTGGCCAAAGGTGTGGATTGGAATTTGAGCAATACCTATCAATTCTCCCTACCTTACAGGGAATACAAAGAAAAGTTGAATATAAAAAGAGAGAGTGAATGAATAATGATCATGAAATCTTTCTCCAAATACACATGCAACCAGCAAGAGATAGCATGTGTTCTTCCTTTGGACCCAAGTTTTTCCTCTAAGGTTTTCAGAATGCCTTCTTGATGCCAAATAAACATTTCTTTTTTTAAAGAGACAGAGTCTTGCTATGTTGCCCAGGCTGAAGTGCAGTGGCTATTCACAGGCACAAGCATAGTGCACTGCAGCCTTGAACTCCTGGCCTCAAGTGATCCTCCTGCCTCAGCCTCCAGTGTAGCTGGGACTACAGGTAAGCACCACTGAATCCAGGTCCAAACAACATTTTTAATGATTGTTATAAATAGGCTTATAAGACTAGCTCTTCTGTAGGTTTCAGTAATATCTAAAATTCTCACCATCAACTGGTAGGTTTTGTGTTAGATCTTCAAGTTCTTTTTCAGTGAGGTTTATGCCCATGTTTTCCAAAACCATGTCCACTTTGCTGGAGTCAATCTTCCCTCCTTATTAAAAGAGAGAGATATAAGCAAAAGTTAATGTCTCTAAAATGTGGGAAAAACTATCAATTTCTGAGGATTATGGTTAATATTTTCATACAAAAGACCAAATACTAATAAGACATTTACAGGTATACAAAGAGTCGGTAACAGACTTGGAATTAGAGCTTGTTGTTTTAATAGTCTTGATAAGCATACCCAGTATAAAGTTTTAAAGGTGACTGAATTACTTCTCACAGAATTTCAGCAAGGTGACAATCCAATGTTTCTAACTCATTTTCTCTGGTTTTCATTGTATTTATTTTTACAATGAACTTCTAGTTATGTTAAGGGATGCTGGATTTTCCATTCCCATTTTCTTTTTTTCTAAAAATATTTTTAAAATTTATTAAAAAAAAAAACACCAGGATACATATGCAGAACGTGCAGGTTTGTTACATAGGTATACGTGTGCCATGTTGCTTTGCAGCACCTATTGACCCATCCTCTAAGTTCCCTCCCCTGACCCCCATCCCCAGTAGGCCCTGGTGTGTGTTGTTCTTCTCTCTGTGTCTATGTGTTTGCAATGTTCAACTCCTACTTATAAGTGAGAACATGTGGTGTTTGGTTTTCTGTTTCTGTGTTAGTTTGCTGAGGATGATGGCTTCCAGCTTCATCTATGTCCCTGCAAAGGACATGATCTCATTCCTTTTTATGGCTGCATAGTATTCCATGGTGTATAAGTACTCCATTTTCTTTATCCAGTCTATCATTGATGGGCATCTGAGTTGGTTCCATGTCTTTGCTATTGTAAATAGTGCTGCAGTAAACATACGTGTGCATGTGTCTTTATAGCAGAATAACTTATATTCTTTTGGGTATATACTCAGTAATAGGGTTGCTGGGTCAAATGGTATTTCTGGTTCTAGATCCTTGAGGAATCGCCACACTGTCTTCCACAATGGTTGAACTAATGTACATTCCCACCAACAGTGTAAAAGCATTCCTATTTCTCCACAGTCTTGACAGCATCTATTGTTTCCTGACTTTTTAATAATTGCCATTCTGACTGGCATGAGATGGTATCTCATTGTGGTTTTGATTTGCATTTCTCTGATGATCAGTGATGTTGAGATTTTTTTCATATGTTTGTTGGCTGCACAAATGTCTTCTTTTGAGAAGTGTCTGTTCATATACTTTGTCCACTTTTTGATGGGGATGTTTGTTTTGTTCTTGTAAATTTGTTTAAGTTCCTTGTAAATTCTGGATATTAGGCCTTTGTCAGATGGGTAGATTGCAAAAATTTTCTCCCATTCTCTAGGTTGCCTGTTCACTTTGATGATAGTTTCTTTTGCTGTGCAGAAGCTCTTTAGTTTAATTAGATCCCATTTGTCAATCTTGGCTTTTGTTCCAATTGCTTTTAATGTTTTTGTCATGAAGTCTTTTTCCATGCCTATGTCCTGAATGGTATTGCCTAGGTTTTCTTCTAGGGTTTTTATGGTTTTGAGTTTTACATTTAAATCTTTAATCTATCTTGCGTTAATTTTTATATACAGTGTAAGGAAGGGGTCCAGTTTCAGTTTTCTGCATATGGCTAGCCAGTTTCCCCAGCACCATTTATTGAATAGGGAATCCTTTCCCCATTGCTTTCTTTTGTCAGGTTTGTCGAAGATCAGATGGTTGTAGATGTGTAGTGTTATTTCTGAGGTCTCTGTTCTACTCCATTGGTGTATACGTCTGTTTTGGTACCAGTACCATGCTGTTTTGGTTACTGTAGTCTTGTAGTATAGTTTGAAGTCAGGTAGCGTGATGCCTCCGGCTTTGTTCTTTTTGCTTATGATTATCTTGGCTATACAGATTCTTCTTTGATTCCAAATGAAGTTTAAAATAGTTTTTTCTAATTCTGTGAAGAATGTCAATGGTAGTTTGATGGGAATAGCATTGAATCTATAAACTACTTTGGGCAGTATGGCCATTTTCACAATTTTGATTCTTCCTATCCATGAGGATGGAATGTTTTTCCATTTGTTTGTGTCCTCTCTTGTTTTCTTGAGCAGTGGTTTGTAGTTCTCCTTGAAGAGGTCCTTCACATCCCTTGTAAGTTGTATTCCTAGGTATTTTATTCACTTTGTAGTGACTGTGAATGAGAGTCCATTCACTCTGCTTGTATATTGTTAGTGTAAAGGAATACTTGTGATTTTTGCACATTGATTTTGTATCCTGAAACTTTGCTGTAGTTGCTTATCAGTTCAAGAAGTTTTTGGGTTGAGCTGATGGGGTTTTCTAAATACAAAATCATGTCATCTGCAAACAGAGACAGCTTGACTTCCTCTCTTCCTATTTGAATACTCTTTATTTCTTCCTCTTGCTTGACTGCCCTGGACAGAACTTCCAATACTATGTTGACTAGGAGTGGTGAGAGAGGGCATCCTTGTCTTGTGCTAGTTTTCAAAGGGAATGCTTCCAGCTTTTGCCCATTCAATATGATATTGGCTGTGGGTTTGTCATAAATAGCTCTTATTATTTTGAGATATGTTCCATCAATACATAGTTTATTGAGAATTTTTAACATGAAGGGATGCTGAATTTTTTTTAATTTTGAGATGGAGTCTCACTCTGTCGCCCAGGCTGGAGTGCAGTGGCGCAATCTCAGCTCACTGCAAGCCCCATCTCCTGGGTTCACGCCATTCTCCTGCCTCAGCCTCCTGAGTAGCTGGGACTACAGGTGCCCACCACCATGCCCAGCTAATTTTGTGTATTTTTAGTAGAGATGAGGTTTCACCATGTTAGCCAGGATGGTCTCGATCTCCTGACCTCGTGATCCGCCTGCCTCGGCCTCCCAAAGTGCTGGTAATACAGGTGTGAGCCACTGCGCCCAGCTGCAGGGATGTTGAATTTTATCAAAGGCCTTTTCTGCATCTATTGAGATAATCATGTGGTTTTTGTCTTTGGTTCTGTTTATGTGATGGATTATGTCGATTGATTTGTGTATGTTGAACCAGCCTTGCATCCCAGGGATGAAGCTGACTTGATCATGGTGGGTAAGTTTTTTGATGTGCTGCTGGATTCGGTTTGCCAGTTTTTTATTGAGGATTTTTGCATCGATGTTCACCAGGGATATTGGCCTGAAGTTTTCTTTTTTTGTTCTGTCTCTTCCTGGTTTTGGTATCTGGATGTTGCTGGCTTCATAAAATGAGTTAGGGAGGAGTTCCTCCTTTTCAATTGTTTGGAATAGTTTCAGAGGGAATGGTACCAGCTCCTCTTTGTATTTCTGGTGGAATTCAGCTGTGAATCCGTCTAGTCCTTGTTTTGGTTGGTAGGCTATTAATTACTTCCTGAATTTCAGAGCTTGTTATTGGTCTATGCAGGGATTCGACTTCTTCTTGGTTTAGTCTTGGGAGGGTGTATGCATCTAGGAATTTATCCATTTCTTCTGTATTTTCTAGTTTATTTGCATAGAGGTGTTTATAGTATTCTCTGATGGTAGTTTGCATTTCTGTGGAGTCAGTGGTGATATTCTCTGTATCATTTTTTTTTTATTGTGTCTATTTGATTCTTCCCTCTCCTCTTTATTAGGCTAGCTAGCAGTCTATCCATTTTGTTAATTTTTTCAAAAAACCAGCTCCTGGATTCGTTGATTTTTGGACTTTTTTTGTGTGTCTATCTCCTTCAGCTCTTCTCTGATCTTAGTTATTTCTTGTCTTCTGCTAGCTTTTGAATTGTTCGCTCTTGCTTCTCTAGTTCTTTTAATTGTGACATTAGGGTGTCGATTTTAGATCTTTCCTGCTTTCTCTTGTGGGCATTTAGTACTATAAATTTCCCTCTTAACACTGCTTTAGCTGTGTCCTAGAGATTCTGGTACATTGTCTCTTTGTTCTCACTGGTTTCAAAGAACATCTTGATTTCTGCCTTAATTTCATTATTTACCCAGGAGTCATTCAGGAGTAGGTTGTTCAATTGCCAGGAAATGGTGTGGTTTTGAGTGAGTTTCTTAATTCTAAGTTCTAATTTGATTGCACTGTTGTCTGAGAGACTGTTATGATTTCCGTTCTTTTGCATTTGCTGAGGAGTGTTTTACCTCCAATTATGTGATCGATTTTAGAATAACTGCCATGTGGCACTGAGAAGAATGTATGTTCTGTTGATTTGGGGTGGAGAGTTCTGTAGATGTCTGTTAGGTCTGCTTGGTCCAGAGCTGAGTTCAAGTCCTGGATATCCTTGTTAATTTTCTGCCTCATTGATCTGTCTAATACTGACAGTGGGGTGTTAAATTCTCCCACTGTTATTGTGTGGGAGTCTAAGTCTCTTTGTAGGTCTCTAAGAACTTGTTTAATGAATCTGGGTGCTCCTGTATTGGATGCATATATATTTAGGATAGTTAGCTCTTCTTGTTGTACTGATCCCTTTATCCTTATGTAATGCCCTTCTTTGTCTTTTTTGATCTTTGTTGGTTTAAAATCTGTTTTATCAGAGACTAGGATTGCAACTCCTGCTTTGCTTTGCTTTCCATTTGCTTGGTAAATATTCCTCCATCCCTTTATTTTGAGCCTATGTGTGTCTCCGCATGTGAGATGGGTCTCCTGAATACAGCACACTGACAAGTCTTGACTCTTTACCCAATTTGCCAGTCTGTGTCTTTTAAATGGGGCATTTAGCCCATTTACATTTAAGGTTAATATTGTTATGTGTGAATGTGATCCTGTCAACATGATGCTAGCTGGTTATTTTGCACATTAGTTGATGCAGTTTCTTCATAATGTCATCAGTCTTTATATTTTGGTATGTTTTTGCAGTGGGAGGTACTGGTTTTTCTTTTCCATATTTAGTGCTTCCTTCAGGAGCTCTTGTAAGGCAGGCCTGGTGACGACAAAATCTTTCAGCATTTGCATGTCTGTAAAAGATTTTATTTCTCCTTCACTTATGAAGCTTAGTTTGGCTGTATATAAAATTCTGGGTTGAAAATTCTTTAAGAATTTTGAATATTGGCCCCCACTCTCTTCTGGCTTGTAGGATTTCGGCACAGAGATCTGCTGTAAGTCTGATGGGCTTCCCTTTGTAGGTAATCTGACCTTTTTGTCTGGCTGCCCTTAACATTTTTTCCTTTGTTTTAACCTTGCAGAATCTGATGATTATGTGTCTTGCGGTTGCTTTTCTCGAGGAATATGTTAGGGGTGTCCTTTGTATTTCCTGAATTTGAATGTTGGCCTGTCTTGCTAGGTTGGGGAAATTCTCCTGGATAATATCCTGAAGTGTGTTTTCCAGCTTGTTTGCACTGTCCTTGTCTCCTTCTGGTATTCCAATCAATTGTAGGTTCGGTCTTTTTATGAAGTCCCCTATATCTTGGAGGCTTGGTTCATTCCTTTTCATTCTTTTTTCTCTATTCTTTTCTGCATGTCTATTTCAGTGAGGTGGTCTTCAAACTCTGATATCCTTTCTTCTGCTTGGTTGATTCAGCTGTTGATACTTGTGTATGCTTCAGGAAGTTCTTTTGCTGTGTTTTTCAGCTCCATCAGGTCGTTTATGTTCCTCTCTGAACTGATTATTCTGGTTAGCAATTCCTCTAACCTTCTATCAAGGTTCTTAGCTTCTTTGCATTGGGTTAGAACATGCTCCTGTAGCTCACTGTAGTTGTATTACCCATCTTCCGAAACTTACATCTGCCAGTTCATCCATCTGATCCTCCATCCAGTTCTGCACCCTTGATGGAGAGACACTGCAATCATTTGGAGGAGCAGAGGCACTCTGGCCTTTTGGGTTTTCAGCAATTTTTTTTTGTTGATTCCTTCTCATCTTTGTTAGTTTTTCTTGTTTCAGTCTTTGAGATTGCTGATCCTTGGATGAGGTTTTTGTGAGGGCCTTTTTTGTTGTTGTTGATGCTGTTGTTGTCGCTTTCTGCTTGATTTTCTTTCAATAGTCATGTCCCTCTTCTGTAGGGCTGCTGGAGTTTGCTGGGGGTTCACTTCAGGCTCTATTAATCTGATTTACTCCTGTGCCTGGAGATGTCACTCAAAGAGGCTGGAGAACAGCAAAGATGAGTGCCTGCTCTTTCTTCTGGGACCTCTGATCTTAAGGGGCACCAACCTGATGCCAGTAGGATTGCTCCTGTATAGAGTGTCTGACAACTCCTGTTGGAGGGTCTCACCCAGTTGGGTGGCACAGGCCGCAGGACTCGTTTAATGAAGCACTTTGTCCTTTGGTGGAGAGGATGTGCTTCACTCGGGGGAAATCCACTCGTTTGTGCTGCCTGGATTCCTCAGAATTGCCAGGAGGAGAGGCTAAGTCTGCTGGCCTGCAGAGACTGCAACTACCCCTCCCCTTAGGAGCTCAGGCCCAGGGAGATCCGAGTTCTGTCCCTGAGCCTCTCGCTTGAGTTATTGTAGATCCTGCAGGGAAGCCCCGCCCAATGAGGAAGGATGGGTCAGGGTTTGGCCTGAAAAGGCACTCTTGCCACAGGCTGCCACAGCCGGTGTGTTGGGCTGTTGGGACAAGACTTAGGACCAAGCCTTCTAGCCTCCCTGGTGCCAGAAGGGGAAAAGTACAGCCTGGAGCTATAGAAATGGGTGCCACCCTTCCCCCGCCTAGGGAGCTTAGCATGCTAGGCAGTTGCAAGTCCTTTGCTGCCCCTCCCACAAAGAATTCAAATGACTTAGACAATAGGCAGCCTCAGCTGATGCTGGTCATCCCTCCCCACTGGGATTTCAGTAGGCGTAAGCAGATTCCAGTTGAGAGGCTGTAAGAAACTGTGTGTCCCAGGGGTTGGGACGCTAGGCCCCGGTGGCATGGGTTCACGAGTGGGATCTTCCGATCTGTGGGTTGCACAGTTCCGTGGAAAAAGCAGAGTTCCATGGAAAAAGCTGGGTAGCAAGCTCACTCACTGCCTCCCTTGGCTGGGGGCAGGAGGTTCTCCTTCCCCATGTGGCTTGCAGGTGGGCCACTGCACCACACTGTTCTTCCTTCTCTCCATTAGTCAAACTAGCCTTCTAGTCATTTTGATGAGAATCTGGATACCTTGGTTGCCGGTTAAGGATTTATATATTTATCATGTTTTTGGATGGGAGCCTCTGAACACTGCTGCTTCTAATTGGCCATCTTGGCCCCGCCCCATAAATTTTTTAATTTTAATTTTTGTGAGTACTTAGTAGGTGTGTATATTTATAGGGTACATGAGATGTTTTGATGCAGGCATGCAATGTATAATAATCACATTATGTAAAACGGGATATCCATCCCCTCAAACATTTATCCTTTGTCTTATAAGCAATCCAATTAACATTTTATTTAAGTTAAAAAAGTAATTTCCCTTTACTTTTTGCTGGGCAACCTTGGCTGTAATAATTTCTTCTGTCAAAATTTGGAAAATCCCAAGAGAGCATGGGAATTCTTTCCGAGTTACATTATAAGAAATGATCTCTTAAAGTAGAGGCTAATCTATAAAATAAACAAAAGTATGTAATAATATACATGTTATGTGGTAAGATTCACAATTTAATCACAAGGAAATTATGTAAATGACAAACATTATAATCTCAGATTAATCCTCATTTTATTAAGCATCTCCCTCACCTCTAAGAAGCTTTATACCATCCAGCAATCTTTTCTGATAGACCTTTCCATCTGTAAGAAGAAGCACTGCTCAGATCACACAAGAGAAATGTGGGGCTTTACAGAAAATACAAAACCAATAATTTCAGAAAGACATACTTTATGAACTGCCTTAGAAATTTTCTGACTTACTGAAAAACAATGAAATTACATAGAGTGTGGAGAACGTTATAACTTTATTAATACAGGCAGTTAATACTGACACTCTACCATGTGGAAACATATCCTTTCTTCTTATTATTTTGTGATATTTCCATTTTCTCCTATTAGATCACTCCCTTCTCTTTCTTTTTCTAGTTTATTCTGGCTTAAATTTTAGATCTTTCAGTAGAATCAAAAGTAATAAAAAATATAACTGAATCCTGACGACAGAAAACATGATGACACAATTGTTGATTCTCAAACTAAAAGCTGAATGGCAAAAATAATCTTTTAAAATATAATGGGGTCATTTAAAATTATGTAACATGGGTCATAGATTATTTTTAAAGTTAGATAATTTTAGAAAGTTTTCACAGTTTAACAGTAAGCCTCCCTGGAAGATTACATTTTTATTTGAAATACTCACCATCAACTGGCAGATTATTTACCAGTTCTGTGAGTTCTTTATCCGTAAGCTCTATCCCCATGTTTCCTAGAATTGTTTTCATGTCATCAACATCAACTTCCTCCCCTTCAAACAGATAGAAATGGTAACACATGAGATTTTAAAGAACTACCTAATTATTCTAAATAATAATTACATTTTCTATTAATGCTAAATAAATATCTTTGATTAATCTGGAAAAAGTGAGATTACAGGCTTATTAATAAAATGTGGCATCATGTTTTGTTGCTGAAACATTGATAAGCCATAGTTAAGGTCTAGGAAACTGGACACAATCATTTCATTAAAAAATAGCTTAATTAATTAAAAAAAAAGCAAAACTGGAGGCATCACATTACCTGACTTCAAACTATGCTATAAGACTACAGTAACCAAAACAGCATGGTACACATACGAGAACAGACACATAGACCAATGGAACAGAACAGGGAGCCCAGAAACAAAGCCACAGATCAACAACCATCTGATCTTCAACAAAGCTGACAAAAAGAAGCAATGGGGAAAGAAGGCCCCAGTCAATAAATGGTGCTTGGATAATTGGCTAGCCATTTATCAGAATGGTAGTTCTCAGAACAGGCTAGCCATATGCAGAAGAATGAAACTGCACCTTTACCTTTCACTATAAACAAAAAGTAATTAGAAATGAATGAAAGATTTAAATGTAAGACATCAGACTATAAGAATCCTACTTTGGGAGGCCAAGGCAGGAGGATCCTTTGAGCTCAGGAGTTCAAGACCATCCTGGGCAACATAGTGAAACCCTGTGGTGGTGTATGTTTGTAGTCTCAGCTCCTTGGGAGGCTAAAGGGGGAGGACTGCTTGAGCCCAGGAGATTGAGGCTATGGTGGGCTGTGACAGTGCCACTGCACTCCAGCTGCACTCCAGCCTGGGCAACAGAGTGAGACTGTTTCAAGAAAAAAATCCCAAGCAGCAACAAAAAAACCCTGTAAGCATTCTGGAAGATCTAGGAAATGCCATTCCAGACATTGGTCTTGGAATATAATTTATGTCTCAAAAAGCAATTGTGACAAAAACAAAAATTGACAAATGGGACCTTATTAAACTAAAGAGCTTCTGCACCGTGAGAAAAACCATCAACAGAGTAAACAGACAACCTATAGAATAGGAGAAAATATTCACAAACTATGCATATGGCATAGGTCTAATATCCAGAATCTATAAGTAACTTAAATCAACAGGCAAAAACAAATAATTTTATTCAAAAGTGGGCAAAAGACATTAACAGACACTTTTCAAAACAAGACATACATGCAGCCAACAAGCATATAAAAAAAATGCTCAACATCACTAGTCATCAGAGAAATGAAAATCAAAGCCACAATGAGATATCATCTCACACCAGTCAGAATGGCCTTTATTAAAAAGTCAAAAACAACAGATGCTGGCAAGGTTGCGGAGAAAGGGGAATACTCACACATTTCTGGTCAGAATTTAAATTAGTTTGGCCACTGTGGAAAGCAGTTTGGAGATTTCTCAAAGAACTTAGAACAGAATTACCATGCAACCCAGCAATCCCATTACTGGGTATATATCCAGAAGAAAATAAATTGTTCTACCAAAAAGATGCAGACACTCATAGGTTCACCACAGAAAATACATGGAATCAACCCAGGTGCCCATCAGTGGTGGACTGATAAAGAAAATGTGTTACATACACACCACAGAATACTACGCAGCCATAAAAAGAGTAAGATTGTGTCCTTTGCAGAAACATAGATAGAGCCAGAGGCCATTATCCTAAGCAAATTAATACAGGAACAGAAAACCAAATACTGTGTGTTCTCACTTGTAAGTGGAGTAAACACTGGGTACACATGGACATAAAAATGTCAAAAATAGAACTATGGACTACTAGAGGGGGTGATGGGGAGGGGGATGTGGGTTGAAAAACTACCTATTGGGTACTATGCTCACCACAGGTGATGGGATCATTTGTGCCCCAAACCTCAGCATCTCACAATATGCCCATGTAACAAACCTGCACATATACCCCTTGAATCTAAAATAATAGTTGAAATTATTTTTAAAAACAACCTAATTTTAAAAGACATTAAAATTAACAGGAACACATATCAAATATGTGTAAAGTATTGGAATCATATACATTTAGTATTTGTATTTACTTTATAAATAACATTTATTTTTTATGTGATCAGCAAACAGTTGGTTAAATGTATGAAAAGTATACTCTCAAGTGTTAGGATTTCCATTGCTAATTTTCTGAGTATTCATGTCTGAAGATAATCATAAGGATGAATAAAAACGGACTTGGACCTCTAGTTTAATCAAAAGGCCTAACAAAACAAGTTAAAGGAACTGTCTGATATTCTTAGCCATAAATATAGAATTCTTTTTTGTCCTTAAATGAAGTGTGTTTTCATTTGCTTTAAGCAGCCTTTTAAAACAAAATATCACTCTTTTAAAATGTTTAAGAAAAGTAAAATCAGTTGACTGAAAAAAATCAGAATAATATATATTTGGTCACTTTCTCACTTGTAACAGCTTCTACTTTATCAGTTTTTTCAGATCAACTTTCTCATAGGCTGTAAGACAAAGTTTAATCAGAGAGAAGCAATAACATGAACTCTGAAAAAAAGACATATAGTACAGGAGGTTCTTTTCATTGAAGATTTATTGTTGAATAGATGACCAATGAAAATCCAGTTAAAATGAGGACCAAGATTTAATAGCAAATAATAAATAAAAATGATCTAAAAGGTTTGATTGGAGAATAAAAATGGAAAGATCAAAATAAGTTTATATGATCTTATATTTAAGGAAATTCAAATTATATTTATAACTATTCTATAATTTTTAGGATAAGCAATGAATAAATGCTAACTTCTAAAAGTGTGTTGTGGTACGATTTTCTGGCAAAATTATATCACTGCCTACTACAGCATCTTTGTTTTTTTTGAGACAGAGTCTTGCTCTGTTGCCTTCTGTTGCCCAGGCTGGAGTGCAGTGGCGTAATCTTGGCTCACTGCAACCTCTGCCTCCCCGGTTCAAGCGATTCTCTTGCCTCAGCCTCCCAAGTAGCTGGGATTACAGGCACGGGCCATCATACCAGGCTAATTTTTGTATTTTTAGTAGAGACAGGGTGTCTCCATGTAGGCCAGGCTGGTCTCGAACTCCTGACCTCAAGTGATCCACCTGCCTCGGCCTCCTAAAGTGCTGATATTACAGGCATGAGCCACCATGCCTGGCCAGCATCCTTTTAAACTTTGAAACAAAACATATAGAAAGTAATTTTTGCAAAAGTGATTGACTTTTTTTCTTGAGGATTCTTCTAACTCCTTTGAAGTCCAAATTATGCTACTTTAAATGGCCTTTCAAATCACTATTCATGTGGAATTTTCCTTCAATTATTAAATGGTCTAATTCTGTCGGGTCCATACTTTTAGTGGCCTTTGTGTCTGATTTGAGCAGTCTTCCAACTTTACTTTCACTTACTTAATGAAATTATGCATATTTTTCAATACATGTAAAGATTATTATCTTGTATGGTCATATGTTGATGCAACAGGCAGCGAATGTGTTAAACAGCAAGGAATGTTTGATAGGGACTAATTATTTATGCGGTCAGTTTAGTAATCTCCTGAACCAAACGGTGGCTAAGAACTCAGCTAAAATCCAATAGTTTTACATTATTGGTATCAATCTTAAATTAAGAAAACTAAATAAATCAAGTCTAAAAAATTATAATTTAAGACATACTTTGTATAATAAATTAAAAAATACACAAGCATACAGGGAAAAAGTAAATAATTCCTCCTTTTACCTCTTCTCACTTTTATTGCCACATTCCACCATTACTAATAGTTTGGCATATATCCTTCCAGACTTTTCTTATGCTTATAAAGGTTATATATATATAAAAGGTTTTATATATATATATAAGGTTTTATATATATATATAAGGTTTTATATATATATATACACACACATATACACACATATGTGTATATATAAATATATGTAATACTTTATATATAATACTAATATAACATAAATGGTTATATATAAACATATATAGTATACTTTCACCCTGTCTCCCAGGCTGGAGTGCAGTGGTGTGATCACAGCTCATCACAGCCTCAACCACCCTGGCCTCAGATGATTCTCCCACCTCAGCTTCCCGAGTAGCAGGAGTTACAGGTGTGCACCCACCATGTCTGGCAATTTTAAAAATATTTTCTGTAGAGATGGGCTTTCGTTGTGTTGCCCAAGCGGGTCTCAAACTCCTAGGCTCAAGCGATCCACCTGCCTCGGCTTCCCAAATTCCTGGGACTACAGGCGTGTGTCACCATTCCTGGCCAAAAAGTATATATTTTTAAAAATCAATAATATAGTATATACTTCTCTGTATCTTGTTTATTACAGTAACAAAAAGTAAAAAGAAAGCACCTCAATATCTGTTAGTAGAGGAATGAGTTCTGGCTGAACAAATTGGGTTATACCCTGGATTGGCATCAATATTATATGGATCAGTGACTAAAAACACGTTGCAGATCCTACTTTTATAAAACAATAATTCCTCCCCTCCTTACTAGCAACTGTCCTCTATGACACATAAAGCAAGTGATTACAGGTTTTAAAGGAATAAAAATGAAGAGCCTTGTTTGTTTTTTTGTGAGTTCTTCTGACAGCTATTCAAATGTCTCTTGGGCAGCAACTCATTTAAAATTTTGAAACAGTCATAATTAATCCTGAAAGCTCAGCCTCTGTTTAAAATCACAGTGTTTTCCAGGCTGGGCGTGGTGGCTTACCCCCGTAATCCCAGCACTTTGGGAGGCTGAGCTGGGTGGATCATTTGAGGTTAGGAGTTCAAGACCAGCCTGGCCAACATGGTAAAACCCCATCTCTACAAAAACACAAAAATTAGCCGGGTGGTGGTGGCGCGTGCCTGTAATCTCAGCTCCTCGGGGGACTGAGGCAGGAGAATCTCTTGATCCTGGGAGGCAGAGGTTGCAGTGAGCGGAGATCATGCCACTGCTCTCCAATCTGGGTAACACAGTGAGACCTCATCTCAAAAAAATCAATCAATAAAAATAAATAAATAAATAAAAATAAAATCACAGTGTTTCCCATAATGCCCACCATTACTCAGGAGATCCTTTATCCTATCAAGTTCCTTTTCTCTAAGCTTGACCTCCATGACTTCCAAAATAGCATCCAGATTATTTACATTAACCTTCCCTTGTTGTGAACATAAAAGAAAAGGGAGAAAAATGGAATACTCTAAAATATTAAGTATTTTAGATTCTAATATTCTAAAATATTAAAAATACATTAATACATGTATGTTATTACCTCCAACTAACAGGTGTTACTTTTAAATGACTATTGCTAATATTTTCATGAAAAGAACAAAAAAGTAGTAGATTTGCTGATTTGTTCTACTCTCCAGAGGTTAAAAGCAGAGTTAAAATTAGAACTTGTTTCCTCAAACCTTAAACATACCTACCCATGGAAAGGTTATACGGTGCAGGGGTAAAGCAACCATAACTGGAGAACACTAATCTATCATTTCCACAAATAAGAGGTTGTATATGTTTCCTAAACTCTCTCAGATTTTCACCATTTCTGGTCCAATTTTGGAATAAATGCCAAACTTTCCCTCATTCCCTTCTTCCCTCCCTTCCTATCTTCCTGTTTTTCCTTCTTTCTGTCTGTCTGTCTTTCTTTTATTTATGTTTATAGGAATGTTTTTTCAGAGAAAGTTTGAAAATTATAAAGCAATAGAGAATTTCCTTCTAAGACAAAGTAAAGGCTATTACCAGGACAAATACAGATGTGTTACAATGAGCAAAATAAATATTATATTCTATTAATATAAATTTAACACTTGATTTTCATATACATTCTCATTGAGCTTACTCACTTTTATTATGCTTCACATCTTTCAGCAACCTGTTTAGAAACACCTTTCCATTAGCTGTAAGAAAAGGTGCAATTCAGATCTCTGGGAAATTACTAAGGGAGACTGACCAAAACATTACAAATTATAGGACTGCAGAAAGATACATTTTAATGATTTGGTTTTAAAATTAATCTATTTTATAGTCACACAATATTGACATTTAAGAATGGAAATATTCACCACAGTGACAAACCTATTCATTCTTTGGTATTAGAGACATTTATTAATCTATCTCTATTAGAGATATTTATTAATCTATCTCTATATATCTAGATCTATTAATCTATCCAACATGGAACACTAAAACATGTATCAAAATACTTCTTTCTTCTTTTATTCTACTGTTGTTCTATTCCTCTCTTTTTCATTGCTCATATTGTAAACCTAATACTAATCTGAGGGAGTAATATTTGTCACCTAGACAACTATATGGCAACAGAGAGATGACTCAAATTGTATTAGAAGAGGTAATGACAGAACTTTTCAAGTCAAAAGTGCCTTTCTATTAACTTATGGCATTTTTTTAGGTGAAATTATCCTATTAAAAAAGATTGGGAACTGCTTAAACAGGCCCATTAAATCAAGTTCCCTGGAAGGTATGTGGCATTTACATGGCTTACCATCAATGGGCAATGTTTTCAGCAGTTGATTGTGCTCCTTATCTGTAAGCTCAATCCCCATGTTTTTTAGAATATTCTGTAGATCACCAGTATCAATCTTTTCTCCTTTTAAAAAGATGAAACATTCATAAGTAAAATATTAAGGAACAATCTCATTATTTCAAGTTATCTAAAAGTATACTTGTGCTGCTATAGTCTTTAATACAAGAATGAAGAGGAGTGAGAATGTGAGATTTCTTGATAAAAATAGAGAAATGGTAAACTGAAAATAGAATTTTTCCCTTAATATTAGTAAAAGGGATATATTCTTAATACTAAGAATAACACCAGATAGCACAGAAGAAAATTTGGTCATATAATTATTAAGATTAGGATGGTTAGTATAATAAGGTACACAAGAAAAGTATGAGGGGGGTCTGTTCCAAGATGGCCAAATAGGAACGGCTCTGGTCTGCAGCAACCAGGGTGATCGACGCAGAAGATGGGTGATTTATGCATTTCCAACCTAGGTACCTGGTTCATCTTATAGGGACTGGTTGGACACTGGGTGCAGCCCATGGAGGGTGAGCCAAAGCAGAGCAGGGCATTGCCTCACCCAGGAAGTGCAAGGGGTCAGGGGATTTCCCTTTCCTAGCCAAGGGAATCCGTGACAGACTGTACCGGGAAAACTGGGACACTGCCACCCAAACACTGCGCTTTTCCAATGGTCTTAGCAAACAGCACGCTAGGAGATTATATCCCATGCCTGGCTCAGTGGGACCCATGCCCACGGAGCCTTGTTCACTGCTAGTCCGAGATCAAACTGGAAGGCAGCAAGCCTGGCTGGGGGAGGGGCATTCGCCATTGCTGAGGCTTGAGTGGGTAAACAAAGCAGCCGGGAAGCTCAAACTAGGTGGAGCCCACTGCAGCTCAACTAGGCCCACCTACCTCTGTAGACTCCACCTTTGGGGGCAGGGCTTAGCTGAACAAAAGGCAGCAGAAACTTCCGCAGACTTAAACGTCCCTGTCTGACAGCTCTGAAGAGAGCAGTGGTTCTCCCAGCACAGTGTTTGAGCTCTGAGAATAGACAGACTGCCTCCTCAAGTGGGTCCCTGTCCCTTGTGTAGCCTAACTGGGAGACACCTCCCAGTAGGGACCAACAGACACCTCATACAGCCAGGTGCCCCTCTGAGACGAAGCTTCCAGAGGAAGGATCAAGCAGCAATATTTGCTTTCTGCAATATTTGCTGTTCTGCAGCCTCTGCTGGTGATACCCAGGCAAACAGGGTCTGGAGTGGACCTCCAGCAAACTCCAACAGACCTGCAGCTGAGGGACCTGACTGTTAAAAGGAAAACTAACAAACAGAAAGGAATAGCATCAACATCAACAAAAAGGACATCCACACCAAAACCCCATCTGTAGGTCACCATCATCAAAGACCAAAGGTAGATAAAACCACAAAGATGGGGAGAAACCAGAGCAGAAAAGCTGAAAATTCTAAAAACCAGAGCGCCCCTTCTCCTCCAAAGGTTCGCAGCTCCTCACCAGACACGGAACAAAGCAGGATGGAGAATGACTTTGATGAGCTGACAGAAGTAGGCTTCAGAAAGTCGGTAATAACAAACTTCTCTGAGCTAAAGGAGGATGTTCGAACCCATCACAAGGAAGCTAAAAACCTTGAAAAAAGATGAGACGAATGGCTAACTACAATAAACAGTG